>NW_022900930.1:24480374-24506765 GCF_012274545.1 Fukomys damarensis
ATATATATATATTATTCTTACTGCATGGGCAACATAAAAGCAAGTAATGGGACAGATTTGTCCAAAGCTTGTAGTTTTCTAATCCTTTATCTGGAAAATTATATTAACTATTTCATAGGGATACGGCAAATATGTTTATGATTACAGTGATGAAGAGAAAGATGATTAACATAATGATGATAATGAATAAGTAGATAATGAAGTAAACACTAGAAACAATCCAGTGTAGCAAACATTTACAATATGGAACTCAAATTTCTTGACATCATACTTTAATTCCTTCAATAATTTTTTTGCTCTGATATTTAATCCTCTATGGATGTTTAATCCACCAGTCCTTAGGTTAAAAAAAGAACATCCATATTTTCATTTCCATTATAAATAGTCAGACTAAAATAATTTATAATTATCAACATCAACTTGCTGAGCTATTATAACAAAAAGTATTTTATAATTGGTTCTATAAGTTTTCATTCATTCTTTCCCTTATATGAATTTCTTTCCTCTGAAAGTTGAATACAAATTGCTTATAAATATATATTAACTCAATTTTCTAACCACCATTGTCTAACATTATGTTGTAGAGCAGAGCTATCCATCTTCTTGTTATTTTACCTGATATTCCTTCAAATATGAATTCTTTCCTATTTTAATTCAAAAGCGACCAGATAACCAAAAACTAATGAAGAGGCACCTTGTTCAGCTCCACCATTCACTCTCTGGTTGCTGAACTCTAATCGTGATTATTCAAGTTATAAAAGTCAGTGGTATGGAAGAAATTTTGATAATGGGGTGAAAGTTTAGATCATTTTACAATAATGTCTTGACCAGTTTAATGCTGTAATAAAAGACAGGTTTTTTTTAATCAGTGCCTGTTCTACACCTCAGAATTACAGAAACTGTATTTTTGCTAAAGCTAAACTCAATGCTGTCATTAGTTGAGCCTAAAGTAAAGATGACCTGCTTGCCTAAGGCATGGTTGTCATCCCAAATCAACTGCCCTTATGATGGAGTCTTCAAACCAAGGCATGTTCTATTTGTGATGACCTTTTCTACCTGAGAGAATGATGCATTAAATATCAATGCCCCAAGAAACTGTTTAGAGTGTGAAGGTGAGGAGTTGTGGATAGGGAGTAATATAGGTGACATCAATAAATATAGGTATAGTCTAGAGCCTTTGTATCATTCATTCATTCACTTATAAGGCTTTTGGTTTGTTTTGATTTTTGGTACTGGAGATTGAACTCGGGTTCTTGCACTTGCAAGGCAGGCCACAGAACCGCTGAGCTAAATCCCCGTCCCTACTCATTCAAGTTTTTAAACCTATGCTATTACATCATTATTAGTGAAGGGGAGATGGCCAGAATCATGGAATCTAGATCTACTACTGACTGCTTGACTTTTATCCTTACAAACTGTATCCATCAGACTATAAGACATTTCACCTCGCACATCTCTTTCAAATGACCCAAGAAGAATTTTCCAGGTGTGCTTCTTTTACTCTCTTTAGTATTCTGCAAGGAAAACATTGTGACACTAATGGAAGGGGCTTATGTTTTTCACATGTGTTGGTAAATTAGAATTGCTTGTGAGAATTTATGATCTTATGAGCCAAAATGGAATAACAAATGGTCACTACAACTTGATAATGAAAATAGATATTATTATGAAGAATCATTATGACCTGGAATATTTTTCTGAACTGATATGCAACATAATGAATGATACATATTCCATATGACACAATTGGACAGTTAGAAGCCTGCTTTAAATTTTAAACCCTGTTTGCCAGGGAATGTGCTAGAAATTTTAAAAAAGATAATCTTTAATCTTCCCTACAACCTGGATATATAGTACATTTATCCAATCGATGCTTAGAAATTCTAGACAGGAAATGAGATGTAATCAAAATCAGTTAGTAAATCGTACATAGACTATAAAGATTCTTTCAAAAATAGCTGTATGTGATAAAATTAAATGGATATTATATATATTTTAAGAATTGATTCAGTTTTAGAAGCAGTCATAGAATTATGTAAATATTTTAGATGTATAAACTTACTAGGATATGGTGGTGAGAGGATATTTTAAAATAAGTCTTCAAAATTATCATTTTTTCCTAGTATGCTCATTATTAATGACAAAGCCTTCAGAAAAACTGAATTATTTCTCTATTTTATTTTAATAGTGAACAGTGACATGCAAATTGCCGGAGCTTATCTTGTGCACCAGCAAATGCATGTGACCAAACTAGCCCATTCCATGGTACACATTTGTTTATGCTGGACTGCATTCCTAAATGTCACTAGTCTAACTTGCTATTTACTTTATCTGGCAGTTATGAGAGATAATTCATCTGCCCTGTATTTTTTATTTTAGCCATCAATAACCATGACAATGATAATACACTGTAAGACTGATAATGATGAGGCTTTTTTCCAACTAGCTTAGTATAATTGATAATAAAAATAAGAGATCTATAAAAGAGTGAACTCTTGCTTTGACTAAACAACTGATAATGCAGAGATGTTTCAAGTGACTTGATTGAAGTATGAACAACTAAATAATCTGTGAATGATAATTTAGAGGACCAATTTACTAGAACAAATACTCAGTTTGAATAACTATTCCTTGTTTTATATGGATATATTTATGTATGCAAACACATTTGTATACACATACACACACATACACACAAACAAATGAGAGTAATCTGTATAGGTTAAAACCTAGGATAAAGAAGTTGTTAAAATGTCAAAAGGGGCAACCATCCACCATAGGTTTCTCAAGAGAGAAAAGAAAGGTCGTAGATGACTACAGGCAGGTAATTCACAAAGGAATAACCACAAGTTCATCAAATTTACATATTTTACTCATGAAACTTCTTGGTAGGGACTAGGAAGCTCTACTTCCTCCTTCAAAACTAAAAAATGACTTATTGACTAGAGCTGATTGAAGTTTTAAAGGTCACACATTCCACTATCGTAACCGTAATAGATCCAATTTAAGAAAAATTAAACTACAAATAATATATACTTTTGAGGTATAAAATTAATTCTGTGTTAACAGTGGGATTATCCAATTGTGGTCTATTAAATTCAACATAGATACACCTAAGTGACTTGATTAGTGCAAATAAAGGGAATTAGGGAGAATATTTAGAAATTTCATTAGCAATTTAAAAACAATAAAGTAGTGAGCAAAAGTGTCATGTATTAAAAATAACTGTGGCAGATTTAATTGCTAAATTATTTTTAATCTTAACTTGGGGGTTTATTTTTTGATCCAGATTTTGTTTTGTTTTGTTTTATTGTTTCATTGTTTTGTTGTTTACTTTTGGTTTTACTGGATTATATCTGAGGATATGTTATATTAGCATGTTTTGAAATTTGTTGGTTTCATCAAATATGACAGTTTCACTTTTTACAGCGACTTTATGTAAATAGTCTTTTTAGGCCTCCTGGTGCTTAACAGTCTTCTGACCATAGGCTCCAGAGTCAGACCTTCTATGTTGAATCCTGCTTTGCTACTTTTTTGCCAGGTATCCTTGAGCAAGTTACCCGTCCACTCAGTGAATTAGTTTTCTCACCTATAAGATGTTGATATGAAGATTTCATGAATCAACAGGCAAACCTTGGATATAAGGTTATTAACTATCTATCATTTTACCCATCTCACACATATATACATATATGTACATCTTTAGATTGTGTTATTCACATTCATGTGTTTTAAATTCTATGCAATTAAAACTTTGAGAATTTTGCAAAGCAATTCACTGTAATCATATCATTAAATTATATTATTCAATTGTATTTCTGGGAGTTTTTGAATTATATATATTCCACAGCTCTAATGGACTGTGCAAACATTTCTAATTCTTCATCATTATGAACAGAAAGCATTCCACCTCCATGATACTTTCTTTGCTCTGTATAATGATTGTAACCTTAAATTTTCCCTACATGATATTGTCAAGGAACTCAAATTTGCTTTATGTTTTAAATGTATTGGGTGTTTCTTATTTATTCTTGTGTTTTCAAATATTTTTAAAGCTGTATTTTAAAAGTTTCTTTATAAGCATTTGGGTTTGTCTTTCTTCTCAGTTTGAAGGTCTTGGGCTCTATTGGAAAATTTATTCACATTTATTGTCACTTGATGGATTTGATTCCAACAGTACCTTGAGTAAACTATTTAACACCACATATTGCTCCATTTAAAAATTTTTTTACTTTGCCTGGATTCATCAACTTTCTTTTAATCCTTCTGTGCTTCCCACTTGAACTGCTCTCCATAAACTACAATGGATTTCAAATGGTTAAATTGTAGTCTGAATAAAGATTTTTCTTAAAGGATTTTATTTCAAAGAATTAAAACCACAAAATTTAAACAATTTTTGAAAGTTATGAGTTTGTTAACAAGGAGAGAATTGGTATTGGTTTCTAATTTCTTGTGTAATAAATTTGTCAGAAGATACAGTTAGTTTGTAAAAATTTGTTTCTGTAGGTGTGGGATTACAGAGAGTGATGAATATTTATTTTGAGAGCTTCTTCAAAATAAGAGGAAACAGAACTTCATATCCCTCAACTCAGTCTCTTGTGAGTTCAGAATTAGGTGCTGGTTTTTAGTAATCTTTCCTAGTGACATTAGACAAAAGAAGGCTGCCTGTCAAATATTTATAAGCTTTGCTGTAGCTCAAAGATGGATGCACAAAAATCATAGTGATTATTTTATTTATTAATCTACTCTGTTCTGTTCCATAGGTGCTATGATCCAGGAAACACATCATTTTAACACAGTTTAGCATGCTAAGTAATGCAAGCCCTTTGGAAAACCCGAGTTTGGCCTTCCCCATCATGCTGTACAACTGCTGCTGTGCTAAAAGTTTACAGGCTGGAAAAAATGAAACTCTTTCCAAAGACTCCTAAATGACTCTAATTTGCATTTTCTCTTTTCCGTGACATAAGAACTGTGTGATTTTTAAAATGAAATTTACTTAATTTTTGAGTGCTTGGAGATCCTTGTTAGGTAAACTAAGAAGTGGCCTTCCTCTCCTTCCAAAAATGTTCAGAAATTTTCACACATCCTCATACTGCGGGTCCTTGCGCTCCTCATTCGTCCCGGAAGAGCTCCTCGGAAGGGAATTGAACGCACTGAGCATTTTTATTCAAATCCATCCATTGTCGTATTCCAGAGAACACTTGAGAGGTGAGGTGGGGAGCAGAAGTAGAAGCCACGGCGAGCTGTCTGTGGTGTAGTTTGTCATTGTTCCTCAGACAAAAAGCAGACTGTCACAATAAACAGCATTTATTCCTTTCATATTTGTGGCTTAGGGCTGGAGAAGGGGAGGTGTCACTAGTCGTAATTGTAGTGCACATAAATAATAATAGTAGCTTGCAAATCATTGATCAAAAAAACAGAGGGAGTTGGCAGTGATGAAGGCAAGAAAATAGATGCTTCCAGCACAAGCTAATTTACTGCCCTTTTAAGAAATATGTTCTCCATCTAAACTGCAAAGTAGAATGATTTTGTTTGCTTCTTTAGCTGCAGGTAAAGAAGATGAAACTTCTAAATCATTGGTCTTTTGAATTCTGTCAAGCACAGAAGTATGTGTACATTATTTTGCATTTAACAAATGTTTGACAAATTAATAATTGCTAATTTTAGTAATTAGATGTAAGTGCTAACCCCTTTGCCTACTCTAAACTTAGTAATACTGAGTAATCTACTTTGTTAAAGCTTACATAATTCATGCAGGACATCTTTCACATACCTTTACCTGAGAGAAAAATTGATTTTAGGATCTGAGAATTCCTAGCGTGTGTCACAACTAGACAATATGACCTATTTAGTAGTAAGACACCTAGCACCCTGAAGATTGCAGACTTGAATCACACCCTTTCTTTTGACTTCTCCAAACATGAAAAATACCACAGTGCAATGCTAAAATTGGGTCCACCGATGACAAAACACTATAGGCAGCTTCCTCATTGCCTGCAACCTGTGTTAACTCAATGGGAAATTCCCGTAGGATGACAGAGGCTGAGAAGCTCTCCTAGTGTTATTACAATGTTGAAAGGTTTCTCATTTACTGCTAGTGAAAAGCATCTATTGTGGCTTCTAATAAAAACCTGTGAAACCACAAGGGTGTAAAGAACTTTTTTTTAACTTTTCAGAAACTGGTGACAATGCTAAGTTCACTGTTTTCGCTTTGGGTGTGAAGTATTTCACCCTATTTGTGATGGCAGGTTTACATCTGTGCTGTAACCTATTCTTATAGCCACATAATTGGAACTAAATTTCACATGTGGACAGGGCTTTTCTTTATGGGTTGCATATTCTTGTTCCAAACACAAAACACGATAAATTACACATGGACTGCATGCTAGCATATGAACCTTAGTACTTTACGTGTTTTTATGAGGATTAGTTAGCATGTCAAGGAAAGATTCATTGCCACAATATGGGAGGTTGACAAGAACCAGAGCACAGGAACGTCCAGCAGTCCTGCACAGAGCAGCGGAATACCCCAGAAAGGAGACTCGCCTGAGTTTACTTGGGAAGACATTTGGGCCATCAGCATCTGAGTAGTCAGGCTGCAATCTTTACTGGTTGTTATCCCTAGCATTGGCTTTTGTACAGCAGTTTTGACAGTTGCACTGTTCTCAGCAAACTGCCATCATAGTTTGTTCTGCTTCAGTGCCACTTGACTGTCACAACCTGTCACAAGGCAGAAAAGCTCTAAAAACCTAACCCCATCCGACAGGGTTTAATCATTTCTATTACTCCTGTTGCCTGCACAGGCCACCTTGAAGCACACAGTATACAATTTTACTCTGCCAACAGCACCTGTTTTATAAGCTTCAGTTGTTTCATCTTTTGAGATACAGAGTGATAACCTACACTGCTTTGATGAGAGGGGAAAAATACCCCAAAGACTTAATTTAATTATTTACTAAAGAAATAATAATGAAATTTATCAATTATGAACCAAACCAAAATGAAACTGCCTCTCTCTTCACTTCATAGCTGCTTTTTTTCTTATTTATACTACAGGGCAAGAAAGGAGGCAATAGTTTATTTGGCTCACTAGGGAGATTAAGTAGAAGAGAATTGGTTATTTCTTGATTAAAGAAAGGATATGGGAAACACAAAAACAAGTGTTTTCCCCAGCTACCTTATGTTTCGGACAGCTTTACATGTATTTACTTGCTTTTCTTGATCTGGGAAATTAGAAGAGCTCTACTTATTGGTCAGTGGCCAAATCCTCCAGCACAGAGACACTTACTGAGGGTTATTTAGATTTTTGCTACACCATCACATAGTTTCCAAGAAAGGCCTCTCTCAACTGCAGGGACTGGGTGACAGGACACCAGAAATCACAAAATTAAACTGCTTTTCACTTACTAAAATAAGGAAAGCAATCAGGGGCAATATTGCCAGTACACAGAGAGAAATCCAAGCAGGCTTATAAACACTGCTAATATTGAACACAGAAAGATCCCCTGACTACTACATGCAGTAGCCTATGTGACTGACTATTTACTACTTATCTGGGATTCTATCATTGCCATGCTGTACAGAGAATGGGGACGGTCTGAGAGCAATACTGCTAAGGATAAAGTGAGAGAACTTTGTACATTGAGTTCACTTAGCCACAAATATCATAACACCTCTTTTGAAATACATGTTGGAGTTAAAAGTTGCTTGTTTTTGGCCTAATGTAATGATTTAACATGACTAATATAAATAATTGCCCTGGTTTCTGAATAGCCACTTTAAATTTCTGTGTTTCAATTCAGGCCTTCTAGCACAGTGTGTATACAATTTTTTAGTTGGTTGACTCAAATTTCTTTATCAAAGATATGACTGATTTATTACTAGAACAATCTGAGCTATTTTCCTAGAATCATGTTATACCAGGAAAATAATTCTTTCATTTTTGTTCTATTGAATAAAAATAGTAAGCACTTTGAAAAGGTTAAAAGTTACAATATAAAATGAATAAAAGGAATATTCTGTAAATAACTCAACTATAGACAATTGAGTATAAGATATAGAGGAATTTTCCTTCTTGTTTGATTCATATTAGAATAAAGGGCAATAAACAAAGTCCTGTGTCTAGGATATATGGAGAGGTCGGGAACTCCACCATTCTGATTTACTGGTCCCTTAGCAATAGAGCTGCCCAAGGTACTGGCACTGAACTAAACCTAACATTTGAGGAAAGGAAATGTGAAGAACTCATTGGCAGACAGGTAACAGTTTTTTGTTTGACAACTGGCTTTCTAAAGTCTAACAAAACATATCACCTTGATAATGCCTTTGGCAAAGTAACAAAAATAATTAGGGCCAGAGGAATTATTTAGTCAATACAATAACATTTCAATTTTCTAGGGTCTGCAGGTAATATTAATTATGTGTCCTTACTCATAATGGGAAGGAATTGTTGCACATGGCTTGCTATGGGCCAATTAAAAACTCTTTAGGGTTGTCTAATTCTTAAGTGAAAATTTCAGATGTGACTGTAGCCACATTTGCCTGTGATCCAAGGCCCTCCAGATGACAGAACAGCATATCTCCTGTCACCGCCCCCAGCAATAATCCTCATGTTCCATCCTGATTAGCAATTATTTCAACCACCATTCCTAACCACCATTCCTATTTTAAATGGCCCTTCCGATTGAGATGTTTCTTCTTTACCTACCATAAATATTACCCATCTTCCGAAGGTCCATTTCATATTCTTCCTTGTCCATAAAACATTTCTTCACTTCTCTTCCAAATTCATTTTTCCCTATATTCAAATATCTAGATCATGTTATTCGTACTTTGCAGGTAAACACTGGTTATTTTGTGCGTGTCTTCTCTCTGTTGTACTACAGATCAAAGATTATGTGAAAAACTATACGTGTGTGTGTGTGTGTGTGTGTGTGTGTGTGTGTGTGTATGTGACTGGGATATAGAACAAAGTGCTAGAATATTAAAGGAATTAAATAAATGTTATAGTTTTCTTCTTTTCTATTTTGTCAAAATCATAGATAAATTCAACTTTGCTTTTGTTTAATATGCCACTGTGATTGTTGGTTTAGCCAGTAGATTGCAAATTTGTGACTAGTCAACTGACTTATAGGTTAAAAGATAGCTCAATGTGACTGAGATATAGAACAAAGTGCTAGAATATTAAAGGAATTAAATAAATGTTATAGTTTTCTTCTTTTCTATTTTGTCAAAATCATAGATAAATTCAACTTTGCTTTTGTTTAATATGCCACTGTGATTGTTGGTTTAGCCAGTAGATTGCAAATTTGTGACTAGTCAACTGACTTATAGGTTAAAAGATAGCTCAAATATTTACTAGCAAAACTATAGTTATAAAATTTAATTTGAGATCATTCTTGTCACTCTGAGAGGCATCTTTCTCCACATAAAGGAATCAAGTCTTACTAAATTCTCAATTTATGTGACCTGGAGAGCTCTCCCCAGTGTTGGCTGTGGACTAAGGAATACCAGTCCATCATTGTGGGGAGGAGTGCCAGGGACTGAACTCAGGATCTTGCACTTGACAGGCAGGCACAGCACCACTGAGCTTCATCCCTGGCCCAACAGCCCAACATTTTGATGTTCACTTATTTATTCAATGCCTCTGTTGTACTTGATACCATGTGTTGGTATCACATACAAGGAAATATGTAAGCCATTCTGCCATCTGCTATTTCAAAGTATAAAATAACGCTACATGCAAACAACAATCCGTGCCTAAAACACTTCTGTAGGAACCTAATGGTATGTAACGTGCCACTAACATGACCCACAGTATCATTCCAATAGAGTCTCTTTGCTGTAGACTGCAAGGAAAACTTCACTAATCAGCAGAATATTTCTGAGAAAAATTGCTCAAACCCAGCACCAACTTGGACAAATATTTTTATATATTAAACTTAAGTACATTTTTTTCACTTTTGCAAAACAACTATGAGTATTATCCAAAAATAGCTGACTGTTAACTAGACAACTAGCCAGATCTATAATGCTCCATGTGGACTCTAGCTGGTGCGTCTCCATCTGTACAGCCTGCTGCCTGCCTGTTTTGAGTTATGGAGAGCTGGTGGGGTGGGGCGCAGACCAAGAGATAAGGATATAGTGGCATAGGTTGCTTCTGGACTCTTGTCTTTATGGGAGAGATTTTTCTCTTTTATGCTTTGGCAGTCGCTGAAGATATGGGAATCCAACCAACCCCCTCACATTTAAAGTATTTCTGTGTGAAGATCACCTGACCTATGGTTCTCTGAGTGCCAGGTGCAGATCTGATTACATTCAGGTGTCCGAATGCTATTTGTACACATGGAGTTTTACTTCTCTTATGTCTATTTTTTATACTTCAAAATGTGAGAATTCTTATTTCTTTTAAGCAAATAATGTAACACTTATTAAGCAGAGAAATGTATTTGCTGATGAATTATAATCACATACTTCTGCATCCAGTATTTGGTTTTAGCTATAAGCTCTAAATTTATATGGTTTGAGTGGCAGCAGATAAAGGTTTTAAACTTGTTCCAGCAGATGGAATAGGCCTTGTCAGTTATTAAATTGCCACTGAGCTATTTTTGGCTTCTTGAGTTTTTTTTCCCGTTTTGTTGTTGTTGTTCTTTTTTGGTCACATTATGTGCCATGATTTTAAAAGATCTAATTTTGTTTTTTCTAATTTGAAAGCAAAAACAGAAATTTCTAGTAGCTATTGACTTTATTTTTTAATAATTTTATTTTCTGCCTTGTGTTATCTGTGTAGCCAGGGTTCAAGAAAAATAAAACTGGGGTTATATTATTAACTTACTCCAAAATATAAGAGGATACCATTGTTATGTAAAACAATAAGTGTTCCTTAACTAATACCATTATTCCATTTTAAATCCAAAAGTAGTAGGCCAGGAATTTAGCTCAGTGGTTCTGCCACCTGCCTCGCAAGTGTAAGGGACCTGAGTTCGATCCCTGGTACCAAAAAACAAACAAACAAAAAACAAATCAAACGTATAAAAAGAAATGCTTTTGTTAGAAATGAGGACCTATATCCTTTGTTCTAAACTGCTATGCTGAAGAGAATCAAAGTTAGGCGGCAACTTGAGATTAAGAATATAAAAAACAAATGCCTTTATAAAATACGAATTAGGAATAGAAGTCTGGGCTGCTACTTTTAAACTATGAACTTTAAAAAGAGCAATGTGGTAAAAAGTGAGATATAAGTAGAAAAGTGAGGTTAGGAAACCAGGGTTAAGAGTCAAGGTGATGGATGGCAGAGCACACCTGGGAGGAAGCAGTAGCTCAGGCAACATATAGACAAGTTTGACACTGACTCTGTGTCTTCTTTTCTTTCTGTCCTTAATTTCCAAGGCAGTATTTTCCTCTCCTTTCTCCAAAGATCGTGACAGCAGTACTCGATCACAGCCCCCCACATCACACAACAATGTGTGACAGCAATTAACCCAGTTGGCACAAAACTAATCCTGGGTCAAGGAAAGGGACAGTTCCTGCTCTCTGCCTATGACCTCAGGATGCTTCTATAGAAGAAATTACTATTGGTTCTTGATGTGACAAAGTCGGTTCCTACCTACTGCTCCATGGCTTCCTTTCTGCTGCTTCTCTTATGAAAACATGTGATTGGTTCTGGAGCAGAAAGAAGATGCCTGACAACACGGTGAGAAGAAGATTCTCAGAATGGGCAATAGGATTGGGTGGAAAACTGAAAAAAATGTTAGAATGTTTTGCACCCCTTCTTAAGTCCTTAGTAATTGTTAAATTCAGTTTAAAAATATATTGTAGCTCTCACATAAGAAGGAAACAGTATGGTTCAGTGGAAATAAGTTTGGCTTTTAAATCACACTCTTTGGTTAAAAAATTAGACCCACTGCTCACTTACTAAGGATCTCTATGTGCTTTCCTTTCTCAATCTGTAAATTAACCATAATCCCATAACACTATTGTTAACGTTCGTGAGATAATGATGCTAAATCTCTAGCATTAAGATTTTCATAAAATAAATGGTAATAATTTCTCCTAATAAACACAAACCTATAAAATGCTATCTTGATTGTCCTACTGTGTGGTATGAATAGCTGAAATTTAAACATGGTGCTAGTTTAAATAAGCAGTCCACTGGTGAAATGATTATTTTCACAAATGATTTTACACTCAAATATTTTTAATAGTTGCATCTCTGTAGATGTAGATATAGCCTGAGTTAAGGATATATTCATGTAGACATTAAAACAAAGTAATTCGTTGCCCTTTTCTAAAAATGTGGAGGCACTCCGCTTTTACCCTGTGCATACTGACTCCTGTTGCAAGCATACTGTGCGACTTTCTATCGTGGTCTTCTAGTGATCATTCTACTAATTGCCATGGTATCCTGGGTACCAAACACATCACAGTCCACACTTGCATGAAAAACTCATAATTGTTACTTGTGACACAAGCAAAGTGTGCTTTCAAGCCCCCTTCCAGCTGCTAAGGGTCTGCAACTCACAGAAATTCTCACCCTGTTTCATGACGGGAACTTTCTCTTTTCGTATCCAATACAACATGCCTTTGTCATGTCTATTCCCTCTCTATATGGACAAAAGCAAATAGATACATGAACCTTTACGAAACATTCAGTAACTGATAACTGGGTTCTATGTCATTGGATTGAGGAGGTCATTTTAATAAGCAATGGTTGGAGATACAAATGATAACACAGAGGAATAAATTATTAATGGCCCTATAAGAAGATATTAGTAGACATGTTTTGGGGCAGGGAGATATGTCAGGAGCTTCTTTAAAAATACTCTGTCAAGGACTGTTTGATCTGTATATTAAGCTATGCCTTCTTACCATTCTTACAGAAGGAGGTCAAATTTGGTGATAAAGTGTGTTAATTTAAAAGAGGCCCTGAGATAAAATAGTCTAAAATTGTACTACAACTTTCATCTTGAAATATTCACAAAAGTTGAACTTGTTAATGCATCAACCATCATAAAAGTATACAATATTGGCAATAAAGGCACAAGAATATAATGACTTTAAAAAAGAAATTGTCTTTTGAAACACTGCTAGCCAGAGTGCTCTGCAGATGAAAAGAAGGTATAGACTTTCTTTTTATTGCAGTCACATACTTGCCCTCAAACATTTTTCTTTTGAATGGGCAGAAATGAGTTTTCTTTTTTAAAAAAGGAGTATTTCAAACAATGTGTTTTCTTGTGATAAGAGATCTGTTTTAATGTCCTTACAAAAGAGGACCTTCAAAATGGTATGTTACAGAAGAAAGCGTTAGGATTACAAATCACACTGATTTTAAAAGGACTCCAAATTCTGTAAAATTGCTCCACCCTTTGCTAAGTTTTCTCAGGGAGATGTATTTTTTTTCCTCAAAAAGATTTATGTTAGTGTTACTCGATAGTACTGCTCTGTGAAGAAAAAAGTCCAAAAGGACCCTTTTAAAAATGTCTCAAAATTTAGCTTTCACCATCTTTTTCTAATCATAGGGAAAAAGTCAAATTAATGTATCATTTTTGTAAGATTCTCCTCTATAACACTATTATTTAGGGAATTCCTTAAATAACTAATAGTCAATTATTAAGTCATACTTTTTATATTTTCTTGCTGTATTTCCCCCCTGAAGTAAGTGCTTTTCTTAGCATCTTGATAATACACTATAATAAATATGCTCTAATTTAGAATTTAAGAAATATATTTAACTTATATTTTTCATTTAGCAAAATGATTTAAAAATATTTGAGATTTTATTCTGTAATTTTCAAGATCTGAATTACAGGATAATAATTTATGCATTATATGCAGTGACACCTGGCCCTCGGCCTCTTGTCTAACCATATACTAGACAAGAATTATTACTCCATAACTCACACTCTGTCATGTCTTATTGCTTAATTAAAGCACAACCTTCCTCTACATGACAAGCAATTGGACTGTTAATATTATAGATGATTATCCAACCTAACATATTTTATTTTTATAACTTACTCATTTTATGTACACAGGATGCTCATTTCAGGTACACCCACCTCTGAAAACATGAAAAATCTACTTCTTTACTTACTTTTTGGCTATTGTACAAACTGCCACCAGTAAAAACATGGGCAAATGTGATATGTTAGGAGTTCATAATTTAGATATATAAGAAGCAGTCCAGTATCTATAAAGCAAGTTTGATGGCACATGAGTGTTTAATATTTTCTTTTCTCTGTTCTATTATTGAACAAATTAACATTAAAGAATGTGCATATGTATATGTAGTTGTAAAATAAATGTAAATAAATAAATGTGTAGGACTCACATAGCAAACCTTAAAACTCTACTAAAGAATTCAAAAGAGAATAAGTAAATGATAAGAACCACCATACACTTGGATAAGTACATGACAGAATGCAAAAATATTATTGAACTCTCTCAAAATTGCCTCTGAATTTACTAATAATACAAATCTAAAGTCAAAAGAATTCTTAAAATTTAAAGTAATAATTAAGTTTGTAGGTTATCAAATAAGTTTTCAAAAATGCCTAGAAGAATCCTTGGGAAGAGAAGAAGAAACAAATGATGAACACTTAGTTCTACCACATAGTAAAACACATTACAATGGTAGGATAATTAAAATGGTTTGATATCAAAGTGACATGATCAAAGAATAAGAGAGATCAATATAAGTCTGATGAACACACACACACAAAATGGAAATTTTGTGTTATGATGACAATAATAATACACTTGACAGGGCCAGGGATTTAGCTCAGTGGTTCT
This sequence comes from Fukomys damarensis, assembly GCF_012274545.1. Classification (NCBI taxonomy): domain Eukaryota; kingdom Metazoa; phylum Chordata; class Mammalia; order Rodentia; family Bathyergidae; genus Fukomys; species Fukomys damarensis. The sequence goes on from NW_022900930.1 coordinate 24,495,165, forward strand.
GCCACCTGTCTCACAAGCACGAGGTCCTGAGTTCAATCCCCGGTAACAAAACAAAACAAAACAAAAAGTAATACATTTGAAATAAATGTAATAGAAACACCTATTTGGTTATTTGAAGAAAAAAATCTATGTTCTTACCAAATTCTCTATATCAAAACAAATTTCAAATGGATCCAAATTTTAATGCAGAAATGGAACCATAAAAATACTATAAGGTAATTTTTTATGAAACTGGTAAAACTTTTCAAAGTAGAATGTAAAATCTCAGAAGTTAAAAAGAAAAGAAAACTTAGTCAAGAATACTATATATAACATCCAAAAGTAAAGCACTATCTGGGAGGAAACTACATTTAATGTGTTTGAAAAGATAATTTTCAAATAAAATAAGCCATTTAAAAAGTTGACTACGATAGGAAAAATGGGCAAAAATTAGGAAAAATCAGGTAATATCATCTCTGTCTCTTCAAAATATTCCAACACTATGCACTCGTGAAAAAAATCTGGAAAGCTTCCCATCTTATATGGATTAATAATTTTAAATGATTGTGGCCTCCAGTTGTCTGTAGCTATGATTCTTCTATTGTTCTACTCCTGCCGTCCACACTCTTGCTTATTCCAGCTGTTTTAGATATTTTGCTCTTATTTCTGCCACCAGGTCGCCTCGCCTCAGATGCTTTGTATGTGCTATTTTTTCTCTTTGCCCAGATAGCTGCAGAGTTCCAAGTCTGACCTCTCCTCATGTGTTTAACTACCACTTTTTCTACTTCTTTTTTTTTTCAGCTTTAATTGAATTTATTGGTACATTTTAGGGATACAGTACAGTTACATTCATTGTTGGGATCTTGTACCTCTACATGACAAGTCTTGGTTCTCATTTTTTCCCCTGTCCCTGCCCTCCCTTCACCCCTCTACTTCTAATAATCTGCCCCAATTTTACTTTTTCAGCCCACTTCATATATGTGCATTCTTTATTCTGGTTATAATCTGTTTCTTCTGCACAAGAACGGCAGCACTGTAAAGAGCAGCAAGCCTTTTTACTGGTTTTTCTTGCTGTAATAATCCTAGTTCAGGAAATAGCGCTTAGCACACAGAAAATCTCCACTAAATTTTTATTGTGCTGATGCATAAATGATATATACATTATTAAATGGTTATATATTGCTATAAAAATAAATCCTAATAATTATAATTTAATTATCTCAAAGTAGACAGACACCCCTGTAAATTTCTGTACTTTTCCTAATAATTTATTTTCACAAATTAAAATTGCAACAGCACAAATTATATTGACAGTGACTGTAAGACATAGGATATTTATTGCTTTTTCTTTTTTTCATTGTTTTTTGGTACATTTTAGGTATGCAATATTTTTTCTAGTACTCCTTTATTTTAAAAGGAAAAAAATGTTTTTAATAAGTCTATGTATTCTTCAAAATGCTGTTAAAGTTATAGCAAAATAATCCAGAGATCAAACAGTGAGGATTAACAAATTGTCGAGTTAACAAAATAGTTACATATCTGAATTATATGAATTCAAACTCAAGAAATAAGAAGCTTAACAGATGAAAAAAATAACAATTACAGGATAAATTCTTTGTTCTGAAGGCCTGAGAAGAGTTACGTGAGTTTTCAAAATACTGTGTCATCTAGAGAGTGACCAACACAACTTTTGCGCTGTTTGTTCGCGTATCAACTAACAATAGTATGATTGTGACCTACGTATTGGAAACTTGGGTCTGGAAGTTTGTGTTAAGAAACAGAATAGAATAAGAGCTGATTTTATTAGTTTGAGTGATAGGCTATTACGTTAATGGTTCCATTTGAGGCGAGGTGGCCCTTGCTCGTTTTAATGCTGACTATGCTTCATTTCGTAATGACTTATAGCTTTCTGTCAGACACCGGCACTCTAATTACCCATACATAGGAAGAAAAGTTGATACAAATTCAAGTACATTTTACCAAGTTATATCCAGTGCTATTCACCAACATAGTGTTGTTAACGTATCTTTTAAGTTTCTGTTAATTGAATTAAAAATAAGTGAATTTAAGTAGAACTATCTGCCAATGTCAGGAGCATATGGTTACTTTTTCTACTAATAAATATTTCTGCAGATAGGAGACTAATGAAGCCTACAGCAATACTGCCTTTTCATGATTATTAAATACATAAATTCTCAAGAGATATGAATAGATTTAGGTCATGTCAAACATAATTGCATAGAAAACCACTTCAAGTACTATACCTTGCAAAGAGTATAATGTAGGATAAAGAAATGTATTATGAATACCCAATTATAGAGGATAAAAGTAAACACTTTGACATTTTGAGGTATATGTTTCATGCTTATAACAACTAAATAATTTTTTAAAATAGAAATGTTATACTATTTATATTTCACTGGCCTTGATATATTATAGCAAGATACTGTTAGCCACTAAAGTATCTTTCAGTAAAGAAGTTATTCTACTTTCATTCCATTTCAGCCAAACTGAGAAAGTCTTGATGTTAAAAGCATTTTATATTTTTTTATAAGATTATCAGCTCAGGATTTTCCAAAATCTCTCAATTTTTCCTTCACTTGAGATTTTCTCACAGGTAATAATAAAGCTATTGTGACAGAAATGCAGCCATCTTATGATTTTCCTTTTAAATGGGGCTCCACATCTCCCTCAATTTGAAACAGTAGGCACAACAGAGTGCAGTGGAGTGGAAAAAGAAACTGTGGGAACCACCAATTCTCCGGAATCTTCCAGGAACCTAAAGATTTAAAAAAATCCTTTTTATTGTGTCGTTAGTTCATGGTGGTCCCTGTAAGTATTTTCTAAATCTAGTCCTGTCTCCTTCTATCACTTTTATTCTATTTATTTTTCTCTACTGCTAATATTTTGGAATGTTTAGGTTTGGTTGTTTGTGTATTTTCTAGGATTTAACAGCTGTATTTCTACTTTCTCCTACTTTTTTTTTTGTTTAACATTTCTTCCTTCTGATGTATCATTTTAGGTTTATTTCTTAATCTAGTTTTTTTTTCTTCATTGAGTTTATTGGTACATTTCAGGTATACAGTACAGTTACATTCGTCATTGGGATCTTGTGCCTTTACATGACAGGTCTTGGTTCTCATTTTTTCCCCTTGTCCCTGCCCTCCCTTCACCCCCTCCTCCCTTCCCCATTTACAAACATTTTATTTCCATTTTTTCATCTTCTCCTATTTTTTTCTTTCACTTATTATCTTTTCCCCTACCCTTCCCACATTCCCTACACCTTTATTAATCTAGTTTTCTTTAAAGTCATCATACCCTAGATCTTGCCTTTAAGATTTGTGTATAGTAAAACTCAAGTCCTATTTATATTTCATCTAAATAGTATATATGTAATATATTTAAAGTAATTAATATCCTGAAATTCTGATATTCATATTTTCCTTGAAAATATTTGAGGGTTTTTTCTAATTGTTAAGGCATTTAATAAAGGTATCAGTAAAACCTTGAAAATATAAATGGGGAAGTCTAATATAGTATTATGTATTATATTAATGGCTCTGTTTTTGAAATTTGTTTTAGGCTAGTAAACTACTAAGATTGCTCTAAGTGGTTTATTAGACTTCATGAAAGTAGGAACATTTGAATACCTATAAATTTCTTTCACAATAAAATAAGCATAAAAGAAACATTTTAGTAGGGTTTTTTGAAAATAGGGATTAGGTGTGTTTGAAATTAGGTAAATCTCTGAAACCTAAATTCAGGGACTAAGATTGGATTTTATTTCAAACAATCCCTTCAAAGCACATGCAGTGGTTGCTATGCAACACAATTTAATATCAACAAATGATGCCAAGTTATTTCTGCATACTGTAATTGACTTGCAGGTCTTGCTGCTTAAAAATTACAGAGAATGTGATTATTTAAATAGTTATGTTAAAATGTTAATTTTTGTAATAAAAAAAATTATACCACAAAACCTACATCTTAAAACTGAAGAAAAGAAATGCTTTCCTGGATCATAAATGTGAAACAGCCTGGAAAGTTCCTCTTCCACCCTCTGGGAAGGCATAGAACATATTTGGATCACTTTTTATGCTGTTCTACTCAGCTAGCTTCTCTGATGAGTTAGCTGCGGATTGCCTACATGGAGGCAGGGCTCAATTAGTGCAATTTATGTATCCTTGATGTCAATCATTTCTGTTGAGAGGTGGGACTCGCAGGCTCTCAGTGCATTAATTAAGAGCTTATCTCAACAGAGTCATCTTTCTACCTAAGGACCAAAAAGAAAGTTTTAATTAGATTTTTAAAAGCAAGTATGTCATATATGAAAGCACGTATAGTTCTTTAGCTGGTATGAGAAGCAACCACTGGAAGGAAATACTTCAAGCAATACAAAGGGCACCAGTTTGCAGTCATCTGTGACATTATGAGTAAGAGCGGGATCATCAATCTTAAACACTGGCTTCCACTCCTGGATAGTCACTTCATGGGAATCGCTGAAGTTTTGACTCTGTGGTTTCATGGCCAACATAATTATGGGACCCCTGTCTAATTATTGATGCGGAGCTGATGCTGATCAACTGCAATTACAACGTGGAGGACAGACAGTAGTTTTCTGCGATGACTGGCGTCTTGTTCCAGGCTAGCTTCTGACTGAATATGCAATGGACAATACAATGCAGGTTCAGCAAGAGGGAGTGAGAGAACCTGCACAACACATCACTTTCATTGGCTCCGTGGTGGAGTGAGTGTGCCGTTGATGGCCAACGTACAAATACGGGGACTCGGGAGGGGTAAAAACGAGCTTGGTTCACTGGTGTCAGCTGCTTGAGGAGGCTGTTCTCCGGGAATGGCTTGTGTGAGGCCATCAAACATACTCCTTAGGGCTCACTTGGGAAATAATAGATACATTATTGATTAAAATATTTATAAATTAAGGGAGGGAAAACAAATTTTAAAAGCTAGTCCAGATTCTAGAGGGGAAATATATCTACTAATAGCCATTAACCCATCCCCCCATAATCTGGGGGGGTTAGAATGTATGCATGAGAGAACAAAACAAAGGAGTCTGCCAATACCAAGGAAAAAGCAAATAGTAAAAACAAAAGAAAAAACAGTGTCAAACAGTAGAAATACTGCAATATGTCTTAGAAATAATGAAAAAATTTCAAAACCTAAATATTCCAAAAAACCATCACCAGCAAAAATAGAAATATAAAATTTCTGCTTTGGAAATATACAAACAATGGGGACATAAAAACCTAAGCACGATGCGCATGAAAAAAATGATGTAATAATCTTGAGAGTATTTCTAGCAAACAGGGCTGGTGCAAATTTTGCAGAAAGCAAAGAAAGCTCTGCTTTCTGGCTCAAAATAACAAAATATCTGTTCCAGGATTCCTCAGTGCTCTTATATTTTATTTTGTTTTTCTAAGGGAGGGTGTTAGGAAAGCCAGTTACTGTATGCAGTATAAATTCACCACCTAACTAGCATACCTGACATGCACTGAATAACAGCAACAAACATGACAAAAGAAACTATGGATTTTACAGGTACAAGGTTTTTGTAGTATATTTCTAAAAGATAGTATGTGATGAAAACATTACTATATAGACAATTTGTCAGAAGAATAAAGCTGGAAAATCATAACCTATCATTTATGTAAATGTTCATAAAGATATTTTATAATCCTTTCTCAGCTCTTTCCCCTCACATATTTTCCCAGCTATTTTGCTCCATTTATTGTGCTGTATAATGTTTATTGCACAATACATATAGTAGTACTCCCCAGATACAAGTTGGCAGTTGTGCAGGTTGCACCAATCTTGTGTGCCTGATAAATTTATGTAATACAACGTCCCGCATTTGAGGATGATTATTATGTTCTTAAATGCATCTTTTTATTTGCATCCAAGCCAGGGTATATTACAAAGTCAAATTACCTCATGGGCATTTTATACTGAAAGATGTCCAAATGATGATACTAGTACACATAGCATTGTACCATATCATTATGTGCAATTTGTTTACTTCAGGAATCTTTTTGTTTTCCAAGCAATATTTAAATGATCTTTTTAATAGACTGAGAATAGAACATTTAAAAATCTTTGGATGTTTAGTGTGTGTGTGTGTGTGTGTGTGTGTGTGTGTGTGTGTGTGTGTTTTAAGCAGAAAATTATCATGCCTGCCTCCTTGTGTGCTGTCAACTCCCCCAACCCTGAAAATGGCTACACTTAGTCTTGGGATCTGAAAGCTCTCTCTAGGGACATTGGCCATGGCTCCTCCTTTATATATTCCTTTCCAGTTTCTGTGAACTGTGTTACTTGATTAAGAACATGACAGAAGAAATAGGCTGCAGAATAGGCATTTTGTTTTTATGAATTCAGCCAAAGGTACACATTTTCATACTATTAATTTGTAACTTCATAAGGTCCCAACTTTAGGATTGTAGGTAAAAGTAAGCTTTCTCCTGAATGAAATTTGTTTTTTCTGTATAAAATTTTCTCAACTTTTTGAAGGAGAACAATGGATCCATACCAGGTTTCCTGATTCGCTCTAAAGTTGCTTGCAAAAGTGACATTATTTCAAGGAAGATACCTTGGTTCATTGTCTCTCTTACACTTATTATGGGAGATCTACATGCTTTTTCAAAGATTCTTGGAGTTTTCACCTCTATCAGACCCTTGCCTTGACCTAAGACTCTCCTCTTTCCAGGATGATTTTTTATGTCCCATATTCCTGCTCTTTTTCCATTTAGCAGATAACAATGGCAGCTTTCACACAAAAAAGTACATAACACTGTTTCTTCTCTAAAGATTCTGATGAGTCTCTGAGTTCTCCTCAATGCCAAGAGTTGTTTTAAATGTCCCTAAATGAACTGAAGGTTTATATAACAGTGAGTACTCACAGTCCCATGATGGAGGCTCAATCTGTTTCAAGCTTTAAAATTTTCTCTGTTTTACAAAGAGCACAACAGAGTTGGTATTACTATTTTGTGTTTTTGTTGTTGTTGTTTTTGAGACAGGGTCTCATTAGTTAGTTGAGACTGACCTGAAACTCACTATGTAGCCCACGCTGGTCTCCAACTCATAGTGATCCTCCTGCCTCAGCCTCCCGAGTGCTGGGATTATAGATGTGCGCCACCACGCCTGGCTAATATTACTGGATTTTAGTGGTTTGGGATATGTACACTTTCATGAAGCTGTGTGGCTCTAGATATCAAAGATCCATTGCATCTACTCATAGAAGTTTTTACTATCTGGACGAGTAAAATTTTTTGAACAGATAGTTAATTCACTCAATGATATCAGCCAAGCTAGGATATATTAATTTGACAGTTTTTATACTCATGGGACTTATATCCAAAGGCAATCTATAATGAAGCTGTAGAGAAAGTGACCCAGTTCTATGTTCTTATCACTGGTGATTAAGTGTAAAAGGGCAAGTTTATTGTCGGACTCTTCTACTCTTCCTGAAAAACTATGTTCGAAGGACTACAAATTTCACATTAAAATGTTGTGAAAAGATATATAGATATTAAATTAGAACTTTGTGTTGAAAACCTCATAAATAGCATAAACTGGGACTTGTACAATCTTTTACATGACAAAAACATCACATCTGAGTTTATTTTATCATTCAGATTTGCAACTATGAAATGATTTATCAGAAACTTTCTTATGTCTATTAATGTCATCCCATACAACAGATTCTACAAATACTAATTCAGCCCATGAGTGCCAAGAGAGCAAATCAGATCTTGTTCTAGTATGTCCTAGAATGTGTAGGTCTGGAAAAGGGAACTGGACTAGTACTCTACAAAATCTTATTGCTTAGATTTTTTTACCCCTAGGCCATATAGGAGAGACGACATCTGGGTAAGTTGTCAGTCTTTTATCTTTGACATTTTATTATTGAGTTTTAGTGCTGAGATACTTTATTGTACATGATGAGCCTAGAGGTTTTCTGCTCTGATATGTTTATAAGACAGAATAAGAAATAAAAGATTTAGCCCAGTGTTGATGTCAGGATTGTAGCAAATTTCATATTTTTAAAAAGTTTTCCCCATTTTGACTGAAGAAATGTGACTAGTTTCTAGTGACTTTCTTGATATTTAAATTATTAGAGGAAGAGCAATCCTTAAATTTTATGGCTTGCGTTGATAGTCAACTAAAATCTACTTATACTGAATGGTATAAGGATCAAATATTTTTTTATAATTCTTTTAGCAGCTTCATAATAATGTCAGGGATATAAAATAATGCACTCTAACAACATGTTTTAATGTAATTTTTGAATTAAAATATCACTCCCTTATAATTGAAGAATATTGGCAGTAGTGAACTACCCACACAAGCCTTGGTAGGTAAAACCACAGTGGTAAAAATTAGAACAGGAAAATTCTATTTATTTATTTCATTTAAAAATAATATATTTATTTCATAGAAAAGTACTTTGCATTTCCTGGTAAATGTGAGTATAATAGCCTATATTATCTCTATCTGTTTTACTTGCATCTTTAGTAATTTAAATTATTTGTTGTAAGGAACACAGAAATTAGAGAATTTTTAAATATTCAAGAAATATTCAGTATTTCCAAATAATCTTGTAAATGTCATGACATTTGAAAGGCTTTGCTTTTTGAGTCTCTTTCTTTGAAATTCCTGTAGAAACTCTACACAGAAGATTTTTAAGAGAACTTTTGGTTATTCTACAGTCCATTTCAACTCTGTACCACAGTTAAATTATATACCTCCTATTCTTATATTCTCAATAACTCAAAGTAAGGTAAAAGAGTGGAAAATTTTTAAAAATATTTTTTATTGGTACATTTTAGGTATACAATCCAGTTATATTCATCATTGGGATCTTGTACCTTTACATGACTTACCTTGGTTTTTATTTTTTCCTCATTCCCCTGCCCACCCTTTCCTGTTTAAAAAGACTTTATTTCCATTTTTCCCTTTTCTCTTATTTTTTCTTTTCCCTTTTTACCTTTCTCCTACCCCTCCCACTTCCCCTATACCTTTAGACCTTTTTTCCTATAACACAATATCAATTATACATTTTGACTCTTATTTATACTTTTAGTTTATCACACCAGAGAACGTATATGGTATTTACATGTGTGTCCTATGAAATTCATTTATGAGTATGTCCTCAGTGTGCATCCTCTTAGCTATAAATGTCTCTAGTTTCTCATTCTTTATAGAATTTTTTAGTACTATGGAAAATCTTGATATTTAGAGTAATACTTAACCAGTTACATTTTCATGCAAAATGTAAATCTCTTAGAAAATTGGTATTCTTCAGTCAACACCAGTTTAATGACTCTTTAACTCCATAGAAGCATGTTTATATGTATGTGTACGATTAATACCCAAGAAGAACATTTTCAGCTTCTACTGACAGTACCAAGAAATGTGTGCATGTGGTACTGCTGTGCGGGAATAAAGGAGAACTTGACTGATCCATTCACACATATGCTTATTCAATGAATTTTTGTTGAGCCCCTATACAAATAGGAAGCAGTATCTTAAATTTGGGAGGTAAAAAAGGTGAGCCAAAACAGATACTATCTTCATTAAATTTCCATTTTAGTAGACATATTGATGCAGTTGCTATTTAACACCTCAATATGTTTTATCCAGTTAGTCTCCATATTTACCTATTTTATTTGCAATGATATCCAAATTCTGTTATCAATTCAGTGATGTTCACTTCCCCAAAACATTTGAAAACAGACTTCATGTGGAAGTTGGATTTGCCATATAAGATGATTGAAAAAGCAATTCTAAATTACTTCTAGGCATTCAGTATAAAGGGAAATTTTCAAAGATACATTTATGGCTTAATAATTAAATCTGGGTGAATATGCCTGCTGGGAACTTTTGCAATAATAAAATAGAATGGCAGGTTTCAAATCGCAAACAAAGAACTTTTTCTTTCAAAGATTTCAATCACAGAATATTAATATTTAATGGATTTTGCATTTTAAGTGCATAATGTTAGAATTTCTTAGTTTAAAAGTCTTGCATAATTATTCAAGTACAACCCAAACGGTTCTGAAAAACAAAGATTAGGGATAAAATACTCAACAACAGCATTATTCCTGGGACTCCGAGCATCCAAAATGGTAAGACTCAATTTTCTTGAGCTAAAATTTGGAGTTTCCCTTGCCTCAGCCATGTGCGTGGTAACCACTTACTTAGTCTTTTCTGCGTCTGCAGACTTCTCCAGAGGTAACAACCCCAGAACTAAGTGGTGCCAACAGGAGGAAATGACCCTCTAGGGACAGTATTAATTTTGATCCACAGACCTTGACATGCTCACATTTTATCTAAGGAAAAAAATAGAGCCCAAGAGTCTGCCTGAATTAACAACTTCTCTTGAGATTCTGGTGAATTCAGTTACCCTTTTGATAAAATGATCACAGAAAAATGACACTCGTCTACAGTGATAAGAAACCGCTGGAATTACAAAGATATACAAACTTGTCAAGTCTTTCAAAGACAGAGCCTAAATTGATTATAGAGAAGGTTTTAGAAAATAACTCTATTTAAGGTCCCATTTTGACATAAATAGAATCCAGAAGATGAGACTTAGGCACATATTTATATCTAATTATGTCTGTCTATATTTATCTGTCTTCAAAGAAAAATAAAGTCTACCTTTTCCCATGTCAGGAACTATAATTTGAAGAAATTGCTTACATAATGATGTTAATTCCAGGGATCCAAAGGCAAAAATGCAACTTCCAACCTTCATCTGCATTTTCAGGCCATATAAAATCATAACACTTCAGACTACTCTCAGAACAGTTAGACAACTCTAATTTGTGTCCATTCTCTTTCATTTCCTTCTCAATAAATAATGGATAAAGCAACAATGGGTCTTTGCTGACTTTTTAATCTTTGTAATATACAAAAATTAGCTCCTGGAAATGAATTAATGTCTATACAATAGTCTGCAAATGGTCTGAAAGTAATTTGGTGGTTCTTAAGATGCTGCACGTGTTTTATTCTATTTTTCAGCCAATTAATCATACCATTCACATTTCCTTACTCTACCTCTCCTTTCTACCCATTCATCCTTACCTCAAACAGGCTCTGTCATATTGAGGCAGCTAGAAACCCCTCTGATTATTTTTGCCCCTCTTTTCTTAGTTTGCTATCATTAATTAGAACAAACTAACATATCAGCCATGCAAATGCAAATGTAATGAAAATTTTAATGGAAAGATATTTTTACTGGATACACAATTGATATTTATATAAATATATTTGTACTTACAGCTTTACGTGATTTATTAAAAAGGTGCTCTGGGTAAGTGGATTTTTCAAAAACAGTGGCTATTTAGCCCTTTAAATAACATTATGTTTTTATCTCTGTTGTTTAGAATCTTAAAAACTGAAGGCATGATGCATTTCTGTACATTAATAAATCAACAGAGGAAATAAAACGAAGATAATCTGAATTAAGCTAATAGGACTCCACAAGAATGTATCATGTGTGTGAGAGTCTGTGCTTTCACTAAATGGCTGTAGAATACTTTCTTCTGCTGTTCTATATTTTGAAGTCATTTCTTGCTGAGGTCTGTTGAGATTATATATATATAT
>NW_022900930.1:24507054-24531121 GCF_012274545.1 Fukomys damarensis
CACACACACACACACACACACACATATAATTTTTTCCCTACCATACATCTCATATATTCTTTTAGCCTCTTCTTCCACCCTCCATCCAGCCAATTCAGTCAATTCTGTCAGTCATCATCTCTGGTGAGTTTCCTTCTTTCCATTGTAATTAAAGCAAATTGGAAGACAAACTAGGAGAAAACCTTAACAACTAATTTTGTGCCTGATAAGCAAAAGACATTCAGAGAATTTTTTTCCTTGGACTCTTTTTCTTTTTCCTTTCCTATTTAATTTTATATTTCTTCTGCCTTTGAAGTTTTGAATGTAAGTTTGAGATTGATATAGAAATAACATACAGCCTGACCATAACCCATTTATCTTCTATGGTCCCTTAAGTTATAGAGCTCACTCTGGTACCCAGGCTGGTAGGACCACTGGAACAATCATTTTCAGTGTGAAATTTATTCATAAAAATGTTCATTTGTCTCTTCATTACTTTGTTGATGTATAGCACAGCAGACTGTGCTAGTTTTACTTTATTTTATAGTGAAGGGAATAGTTGTTCTTGCAATCAGCCAACATTTGGGAGGAAAAATTTATGTGATAAAAGCCACTTTAATTTAACAATATATTTAAACCACTCTCTTACATAGAATAGGGATTTAATAAATATTTCTTGAAATTAACTATACCTTATAAAATATTACCTTATTCATGCTATATATAGGAGATCTTCATTCATATTAAAATTTAGCAGGGATTTATAAAAACAACAATTTACCTATTTCATAAAATAATATAGAACTTCAAAAATATTTATCTGTACATTTGAAAAACATATCATATACTGTGCTGTTTTTTCCTCTTATTACCAAATAAATACAATCTGTGTAAACAATCAGCAGACTTTAAATTGTGAGTATAATAAAACTCACTTGTACAAAATAATTTAAATAACCATAATGTATATCAAATTCATACTTTTGTCTGAGAGATCTACAACTCTTAATCTAGAACAGAATTTTTATAATCTTTATGTTATTCATATCCTGAAAACTGCTGTTGAAGAACAGTCAAATAAATACCAAATCCTAGATTTATCTTATTAACCACATAAAAACAGAGTATGAGTCACATTTTTATTTTGGTGCCTGCACAGCTTCAATCTCACAACTTAATTTTGGGAGTTACATTAGATACATATATACGTTATACCAGAAACCTCTTAAAATTGCATTTACTATTTAGATTGTTGTTATATTTGTATAATGTACTATGATCTAATCTTATAAGCAATATAGAAAACTACATATTAATTACATATTAAATGACTATATACATTGTACGAATATAACAACAATCTAAATAGTAAATTTTTAACAAATCCTATAAAGACAAAGCAAATCATTTGTGAAACTGCTTGTTTTCCCCCCTTTTCACCAAATCTGTTCTCTTTTTCTTCCTGGGATCATGGCTGGCTAGTTAGAAATGATTTTCCAGTCCCTTTTGGAGGTAGCACGGCCATCTATTTAATTCAGGAAAATGGAATGTGAGCATTCGCTGGATGTTAGCTTTTCCCCTACTGCCACTGGCTGTAATAGGGATACAGCGGTGGCCCTGCTCTGACAAAGAGGATGAAAGTAGCACCCATGGGCAGGCAGAGCAAATTAGAGGTACTTTGTTGCCTGAATGACCCAGCGGAGAAGAGGCACCCTGCCAGCCTGTATCAGCAGCACCGTCATATGAAAGACAAAACATTTTGTATTATTTAAGATACCATATTAGGCTTTCCTTGGTAATTTAACTTTTACCCTAGTACATCTCTCAATGATAGGGCCACAAAATCTTCTAAAATATGAAGCAAACAAAAAGAACTTGGTGGTATTTTCAGATTCTGCTGAAGAATGCATGAACTTTCTGGGGTTGAAGTCCCTTCGTGTGAAATGGGATTTTGTTACATTCTTCCATTTCTTCTTTCCAATAAAGACGGAAGTCGGGCAGACAGCCATCCAGAGTGACCCTTAGAAGCACAGTTAAGATTGTGTTGTTTTCGCTTCATAGTATCCATGACTGTCACGGTTTCTTATTTTTTTAAGGCCCAGACCAAATACTACCTCATTGAGAAATAATATTATCATTTTATAAATTAGTTGTAACTTGGTTTTTTCCCTTCTAGAATACCCACAGAGTTATCCCTGTACGTGGCACTTCCCAGCATCCCCTACAATTAGATACACTGATCTCTACTAACATGCAAGCTTCCTCAGCGAAGGATTTATGTATGATTTATTTTTTACAACTTACAGTATTTTGCAGGTACTTAAAGCAACATAAATATATGTTGATTTTAATATTGAACAATAACTTCTCATTTATCAAATAATAAAAGAATACTTATCATACATAAGGAAATGATATCATAATAATGTATCTTAGTTGTCAAAAACATTTTATACTCATCTAGAAGCCATATAAACTACACTAATATTAATTTTGCATTCAATTTAGGCATGACTAAATCACATAAATACCAGAAGGAAATAATAATTTTCTTTTAAATTGAATCTTATTATTTTCTTTTTCCATATAAAATTTTTTAAAAGTTAAGAACATAATTCTTCTACAAACTCCAGCTACATTATATTGTTAATTGCATAAAAGCAAACTGATCTGACTTTGGTGGAAAAATCCATAAGCAATTTTAGAAATCATGTTTGATATTTACTCAATGGCTATCTTATTTACTAGGCTTCATAAGATCAGATCATGTGTCACCTATAAAATTAAGGCATAGTAGATTTTTGATTGATTCTGAAGTTAACATTAGGGTTAGCTATCAAACTGTGAATTACTGGAGTCCCTAATAGCTGAGGCTCTGTCAATCTCCACGTTTTTAATTCCCTTAAATTTATATATTTAAGAAAACAGTCTAATAAAACATGAGCACTCATCTCTCCTGGACTTTGACCTTCACCTGAAATTTATAAAAAAATTATATGTTATTTTAAAACTTGATTTCAATATTTAAAAGTATGAGAGGCCAAAAGAGAAGTCTCACATAGGTTTAAAAATAAATGTATGGATTTTATATTTCAATGCTCAAATGCTTGTGTTTGAAAATATTCTAGTAATGTGATAATTAATAAAACAAATATTGTTTCTAACATGGGAAATGATACCTTCAGCTGAGGCTAAGAAACTCATAGATTATGTGAAATAAATAGTAGTACATTATAAAATTTTAAGTTTTTTTCACTCATTTCTTATACTTGGGGTTGAAAGAACATAAGGTGACATTCGGCAGCAATATTTCACAGGTGAGTGAATTTGTACACGTTACTTGACCTCTCTGAGTTTCAGTTTCTTTATTGTTTATGATTCAACTGATAATACCTATATGCAGTGTGAGTATAAAGTACACATATGAAATGCCATGTAAAAAAATCATATGGGACTGGAGCATTAGGCACCCATTACATATAAAGCCCTCAGATATTTCTGCACGGTAGGAAGAAACATTTGTGTCATTGTGCTCATTTCGTACTCTGGAGACCTCATGTAGCATACAGAGGATTGTTACAAATTAAGAATTTAAAAAATAAACATATTCATATTTTGAAAGAACAAATATATTCTATAAATGTCTATACATTTATAGTATTTTATAAAATTAATGTATATATATAATATATAATTAAAAAACAATAGTTTAATTTTGAATTAATAAATATTAAAGCATTTAATGACACATTCTTTTCCCTTTTCTCTCTGACATCTTTTTTCTTACTAATATATCTTTGTTTTTTGGTACTATCAGGTAACATTTAAATATTTTAAAATAAAGTACCAACATTGTTTTTTCAACAGCAAAGAAAAACACCTGAAATTTTTGACATTGAGTTTTGACATAGAAGATATTAAGCTTCTTGCTGATGTATCACTATTAAAGTACTATGCTACTGATATTAGGATTAAATGAATGAATGAACTATAACAGCAGTATTAAATTAGGTCTTATCCTTTAATAATCACAAGCCAAAGCACAAAGAATTGATCATTTAAAAAATAGCTTGGGGTCTGGAGTTATAGTTCAATGGTAGAACATTTTTCTCCCACTCATAGGGCCCAGGGGATCAGTCCCCAGAGCCAGAAAAAAAAAATCCTTATAGAAAAATAGTTTTGAAAAGCTGGCTATCTGGTGGAGAAAACTCATGCTAAATATTTATTTTTTAATTTCAAATGAAATAAAAAGTTAAATACAAAACTCAAGGGAAAAAAAAACAGGTATCAGGAAGATGACATTCTGGACAGATATATTTAATACTTTTTCTTCCTGATGTCCCCTACAACATCAGTTTTAAAAATTACATCATAAATTCACATGACTATAAAGTGTGGGAATGGACAGAATAGCAACAAAGAACTGGAGACTAAACACCACAGGATAGGATGGTAATAGATTTAGTAGACTCAGGGATGCTAAAACCTAAGGTGACAATTGAGTAAGCTGTTAAAGCAGCCTTGTTTTGTTCTGCACTATGGCCTGCAATTGGAGATTTATGGTCTCAGAAATGAAACAGAAATTTCAGCCTGGAGAACACAGGATACAATAGAGGATGAAGTTAATCACCCAACATGAATTAAGGAAATACGTCTGTGCTGAATGCTGAGACCATCTCTTTCTTACCTATCACTTTCCCTATTCCCTGCGAGGTGCTGATAGTCTTTGTTCTTAAAATAGAACAAAATAGAGGAGCTGAGGATGTAGCTCAGTTTTGATCTTATGGTAATTTATTTTTCCTGTCCAAGAGGAATCACCAAAAATATCTCACATTAAATGACAATTAAGGCAGCAAGATTTTCTGAGTCGAATTGAAATCAACGTATTCTACAAAAATGAGTGAAACTTCCATTTCGTATTTTAGTTTCCACCTTTTAAATAAAAACAGTTAACCAATGATGACTAGACACCTAAAGCAGCTTTTAATATAAAAGATAGAGGTTAATGCAAACAAATACCAAAACCACACAGCCACTGTACAGGGAGAAGACAGCTTTAAAATATACTGATTTCTTCAAAGAGGTAAGTGAAGATTTCATTCATGCACCAAAGGCAAAATTTTTGGAATGTATACTCAGAAAATCATGAGCTTTAGGAAGTTACAAATATAATATCAGTAATGAAAAACTCAAAAAAGAAAACTGAATTAATGTGAGATGGAAAATACTCAATCAAATATTAGAGAACTAGTTCAGAGCCATGATGTCTAGAAATAAAGAATAGAGAAAACGTATATGACATGACCACTGTTCAGTCAGAAATTGTGAAAGCCTTGAGATTTTGCTTTACTTTCAGTCTCATGAGGTATCCTGCCACAGATTTACATACATATGTTGCTAAGAGGCACATTAGCTGGCATTATATAAAGAAATTCTTTATTACTCATAGAAAAATTACCAGCTGAAAAATCATCTTGTGTTTGTTCCTTGGGTCCATGTCCTGCAAGGTGACTTGATGAAGCCTGGATTTTACCTGTGTGCCCAGTGCAATACCCCACTGGAGAGACATCCCGAATTTCACAAGGCTCTGGGTTGTTGGCAACACCTGCTTATTCATTTTTTTTTTTTCCAAAGGGAGATGTTGCTCATCATCCTGCAATGCAGACAAAGACTTCCAGGGAGTAGTAGGCTCATCTATACTCCTGTAGGCTGTCACCTGGGCACCAAGTCTCTAAATCTCTTCAGAGGGATCTTACTATTTCTACTTTCCTTGCAATAAACAATGTTCTTCTCTTGAAATGATCAGACTGTTCAGGTCTGGACTATGAGAAATCCTTGGAGAATTGTCTTCCAGCAACCATCAACAGAAAAACAAAATCAGTAAAATTTCCAGTGCTAATTTAGTTTTTAGCCCACTAGATGAAGGTAGACCCTCACTAGGGTACATCCCTGGGCAGCTACATTACTTGACGACAAGTCAAAACTTCAACAAGCTTTCAGAGAAATAAACTGGTGATACACAAAGTCAGAATGGCTTCTAAATTGCAATCCTGAAAACACACCAACAATGTTGTGATGGTTCTGTTTTACCTTCAGCTCACTTGGTTTGAAAGCCTCTGTGGGATTAATAAAGCATACTTATTGGTGTAGCTGAGTGGGTCTTGAGGCCTTATCTTAGGGTGTGTATCTATCTGGTCCCTGTTTCCACTTCACCTCCTACACTATTCCTCTACTCTGCTTCCCGACAGCTAAGAGTTGAGCAGCGTTGCTGCCCTGTACTGCTGTGATTTTTGTCTTGGAGGCAGCTAACCATGCATGAATCCTCTGAAACTGTAAACTAAATAAATCATTCCTCCTTTAAATTGTGGGTGTTATTTATTTGATCCCAACAATGGGAAAGCTAACTAATATAAATGCTGAAGAGAAAGTATTTCCAACCTAGATTTCTATACCTACCTAAATGATCAGTCTACTTAGGGGGAAATAAAGGTATTTTCAGGTATCTAATAGAAATTAAAACATTTTTCAGGTATATAATATTTTCAGGTATCTAATAGATAAAAAATAAATAGAAATTAAAAAAAAACCTTCTCTCTACTTTCTGTTTAAACTGCTAGAGAATGCACTCTGTAAAAAGGAGAAAGCGCGATGAAGAAAATGAAGTGGGTTTCAAAAAACAAAAGCCAACAGAGGAAAAGCATCAGCTGTTCAAAGGAGGGTAGTGAGTGGAGATTCTAAGAAGCAGCTCTACACTGGACAAAGAGTCATCTGGAATACAGTGGTTTAAGATATTTAAGGGACAGTGTTCAGGAGTGACTTCATTATCATTGTATGATCATTTCAGGACAGAATCCATGTGAGCCTGAACTAGAACTGTACTTTATTTATCCTGACCTTTGGCCGATGACAATTCCGATCTTCCCCCATGTCCTTGATTCTGGGTTAGTTGAATACACACTTATCAAAAGCAGTGTTATCAAAGCAGTGTTCTTCTCTGCTCAAGTCCTGAAGAAGAGGTGGACCATAATGAGAGGAGAAGAAGTGAGGGGCAGAGAGAGACTCCCTCTCCTGGTAGCATTCCTACTGGCCATTTAGTGGCCATCGTATTCCTTCTAGATGTCCTATGCATGGTAAATAGTGCCAAACAAAACAATAAATAAAGGAATTAAGAAAGGAGACAGAAGATTGTGTGCATTCTATTATTACAATTTCATTTTGTAAAATGTACCGTTTAAAAAATATATATGTATACTAAAATATGTAACAATGTGGTTATATTACAAATAGTTTCATTCTTTATACTTTTTGTACTGTTTTTTCCGTATAATATTATTAATTTTAAAATTATTAATTATTAAATCATTAATTTTCAAATCAGAAAGATTAAATTTGCCTACTCAAAAATTTACTTGATCCACTAATACTAATAGCTATAGCCTCTCTCTTCTTTCCTTCATAAGTATGTTTCCTTAAATGTGTGGTCTATAGTCAACGTCTCCAATTTCTTTTCCTTTTTTTTTAACTACTGGGGATCAAACTTGGGACCTTGCCCTTGTGAGGCAGGCAGCAGAAATCCCTGGCCCAATGTCTCTAATTTCAGCCTTTCCATTTACTCCTAACTTTCGTTGCCATATAGTTTTTATTGGTACATGCCACAGAATAACTCTGTCAATGTCATTAATGAATATTATCAAGTCTTCATCTTATTTCATATAGGAATTTCATTTGTTCATTATTTATTAAATGCTTACTACGTACCACACACTGAGTTAGGTATTTGACAACACTGACCATTTCTTCCTTCTGAAAACACTCATTCTCCTTGGATTCTATTCTCTCATCTCCATTTCTCCCACCTTTGCATTCATTCTCTGTGTCCCCCCCGAACCTCTCCACACTTGTCTGGCAATTGTGACTCTCTAGAAGTCGTTTATGGTCTTTTCTACCTCATTTTAAAGACTCTTGAATACATTGCAAAATATATTTATCTCATGGCTAAATACACTGTCCAAATTCACATGCTTTCAGACTTCTAGACCAAATACTGAGTAGCCTTAGGGACAAGTACACATATAGAGTCCGCAGGTACTACTGACTCAACACATCTCAAATTAAATTAATTATGAAACAAAAGCACTCATTTTTTTTTTTCTGTTTGATACATTCGCTAAGTCAGTGACAGCCATTCGATTCACTCAGGAGTCTAAGCTAAAAGGATAAATTCTACCTTGAACTTGTGACTTACATGGCCTTTTTGTCCACACTTAACTGTTATAGCCAACTCAAGTCCTTCTTGAGCCTCAACACCAATTTGTGCCTGTGCTTGGACAAAGTGCTTGTGTTTGGACAAAGCACCCAGAATCCCCACATCCGGTTTGGTGTAAACTTGCTGCAGTTGCAGGATGTTTTGTAGTTCACCTAGTGTATGTGAAACTTCCTTGTGTCCTCCCCACCCATTAACCTGGCATGGTTCTGCTTCTGTAAGATTCCACTTGCTCTCCCCTGAGCTCTCCCAAACTGAAAGCATGATTTAAAAGGAGAAAGCAAACTGGTTCCCGTTGCCAAGAGAACTTTCTGGGCACTAGCCCCCCCCCCCAGCCACTGGCTGTAATAAAGGGACTCAAATCTGGAACAGAGTGTGGCTCATCTCCATTGTTCTAACTTGCTCATCCACGATATAACCACTAGGTCTAATGATTTTTGCCTGTATCTTTTTAATTATTCATTTTTTCCCATCTCTACCTTGATTTGACTTTGATTTTTGTTGACTCTGTTATTGCTCCAATCCTGACCCTCTCCCAACTATTCTCTACCCATTTTACTTCTAACTGGCAAACAGAGTGATCTTACTTGAGTGAAATTTTGACTACACTTAGGTACCTACCCAATGAATGAAGACATTTCTGAGTTTCAGGATTAGGTCTAAACTGCATGTGAAGACAGTCACAATACTTCACCTTGACCCTACCTTTTACCTTAGCATCATCTCTTGCTAATCTCTTACCCTACCTTAGAGAACCTTTAGGTGTGTTCTTGCCTCTCTGACTTTATTCGTAATTCTCCAAGCTCCTGGAATGTCTTTCCTTGCTCAGCCTTCAATATGTATCTAAATACTATTCATCATTCTTGAATTCAAGAGTTTCTTCATCACAGCGTTTCCCTGACTTGCCCTTTACCTTATCCTGGATTAGGCATCTCTTCTTTGTTCTTTCACCAGCCTCTCTTCTAACCTCCCTCTGTAACTGCCTTATCAAACTCACTTCAAGGTAATCCCACTGGTAACGTTGTTCCAGTGTTGTATCACTAACTGGAACTCTAGAGAGATTTCCTTCAGAATTAGTTTATGAGTCACACAAGAAAAATTATCTTTACAGTCCGACTTTATTTTTGTTCAAAAATAGTATTGCCCAGTGTGATCACTGAAATTATTTAACAGATTTGACATTGAATAACTTTTGGCTATTTCAAAAAATTCAAATATGCTTTCAAAGGACAAAGACTTCCTCCCACTGAGAATATTCAAAGTACTGTTGTCAGATGTAAGAAGTATGAACGTTTATTTAAAAATCAGTTAAAGTACTTTATAATTTTAAATGTACCTATTCCTTCCAATATATTTTAATAAATATAATCAAATAAGTAAAAGTATATATATTTCTAAAAATCGAAGATAATTTTTAATGCCAAAAGACTAATATTGTATAATTTCCTTTATCATTTTAATCAGTGGTTGAGGTAAAATGGAATAAAAATTAAAGTGTAAACTCACAAATGATTAGAATATAGTATCAATACACATGAAAATAATACCATGAAGGTATATATGAAATAAAAGTGGTATTAAATAGAAGCATTGTGGAAGAATGAAAAACAAATGCTTAGAATATTGATGGGAAAAATAGAGCAATATTAACCTGGAGGTTTTAACTCTCTGCTCTTTTATTCAAGAATCAAAATTACTGTGATATAGAAGCTGTTATTTGACGTTAGTATTTTTCCTCAAGAATGACATTGTTTGAAAAGAGAAGAAATAATGAAACACTGATTTGGAGTGCTCATTGCTCAATACTTAAATATTTTGTTCTAAATCTATATGATAAACATGAAGATAAATATTCTACCCATGTTATCCATAGCCATTTCATGAAGAACTAATCTTAGATAATGTTTATCCAGCACGTCAAAATATCAGTACAGGAATTTCTTGAATATAAGACAAATGATATGTGCATTCAGTAGACCCTTAACACGTGTCATGTCTGCGGGAGTGACTGTGAATCAGCAAAGATACCCAGAGGCACTCACGAGGTCATTACTTCCATGATTTTAGATTTCATTTTAATGACTAACCAGGTGTTATCTAAGTTCTGTGTAAGTTCAATTATTATATAAATTACTGTATCATATAGGTTGTCTTCCTTTTCATTAGTTTCTCTTTTTTTTTTTGCATTGTTCATTAGTTTCTTAATCTCTTTTATTTTTGTAGTGCTGAGAAGTGAACCCAAATTCTCAGGAAATATTTTATTAGCATTTAATATAGAAAGATAAGGATAAACAATCTGAGATCACAGATGAGAGGCTAGCTCGTTTCAGCCTGGAGAGTCTAGAAGAGCTGACAGTCATCACACATTATGCATCTAAATATACAAGTTCCATTGAAATCAAACCTTTGATAAGCTTTGGACTCATTCTAAATTAAAATTCTGGATTTATCCCTTCTAGATGTTTGACCTTTGCCATAATAGGTGCTTAACAAATCAGTTTACAAAGCACTGTAGGAAGTAAAATCATGAGCTATGGACATGTGGGAAGACTTAAAAGGTGAGTTGAGCCTTAATCTAAGATCTGAGTGACATGTTAGAATTAGGCAGACTAAGAGGACATTTTGCATATGCAGAATGAAGAGGTTTCAGAGAAAAAAAATATGCATGCAGTCAGCTTCAGAGTTTTCATGACAGGAAGAAAAGATACCAAATTCTAAGATCTCAAAAAATCTTTGAAAATTATTTCATAAAATTGACATAATGTCTTTCCAAGCTTTTTTCTTCCTTTAAAAAATATTCCTCACTTTGGCCGGGCGTTGTGGTGCAAGCCTGTAATCCCAGCCCTCCAGAGGCTGAGGCAGGAGGATCGCTGTGAGTTTGCCACCTGCCTGAACTATATAATGAGTTCCAGGTCAGTCTCAACTACATAGTGAGACCCTGTCTCAAAAAACAAAAACAAAACAAAACAAAAAATACTTCTCACTAATTTCTTTCAAACATACACTTGGAAATGCTTAATTGAATGTAATATTTTGCCAGGACTATGGTAGTTACTTCCTTTTAGTTCTTTTACTAAGGAACAACACAATTTCATATACAATACACAGCCCCAAAATTCTCCACTGGCCTCAAGTTATCTGATGAATTCTGCAATGCACAAGCACCCATAAAAGTTATTCTCCTGGTATAACAAGAGAACAGCACTTAGACTTTTAATCACTTACGTTGCACTGTTCACATCTTATCCAGTGAAAGTGTAGAAAGCTAATAATTCAGCTTATTCATTCATATATATATATATATATATATATGAATATATATACATATATATTCTCTACTCCCCTTTTTCATAGTGTTTTAGTTTTCACATACAATTGAATTGGCTTTTACACCCTAGAGTACAGTCAGTAGGAATAGATGCACATAGCCACATTCTAGACAGAGATATACCAGATGCAAACAATACCTCTCTGCAAAGTTCACAAGAGATTTATCACAATAAAAGGGGCCAGAAGAATCTGGACATTTCTGGGTTACTGTGCTATTCCCTACCACTATTCTCTAACCATCTCAGACAAGCTGACAGAAACTATTGTTATAACTTCTGCTAGTATTGTATTTATATACCATATTGGTTATCCTGCAAGGCCTTAGGAAAGACAGGCACTATAATGTGCTCTTTCAATTTGCACACAGAAACTTTAAGAGACTATTATCTGGTTTACTTACAGAGCCTATCACCATTGCTACAAAATAGAAAATGGCACTATCAGGTTGAAAATGAAAGAATGTCTGTTGTGTACAGAATAAAAGGAAATTAAAAAAAAAATCTCTGCTGAGGCATTTCACAACCCATGACAATCTTCTGCAATTTTCTCCCTGACATGAAAAAGTTTGTCACAGGAAAGAAAATAAGGACAAAACTTCTGTTACATGAGAGAAACTGCCAATAATCGTGCATCCACATTCAACCAATAGATTACTCACATACTTCTAAAGTGGGATTCAGTAAGTGGACCAGCAAGGAAACAATTACTTGAAGGCTTTTGCTTGCATAAATAAATTCTTATTTACTTAGAAATCATGCAACTTCTAAGTTCAAATCCATACATTTCATAAATAGGATATGTGGTAAGGGATCAAAATCAAATCAAAGCTCTAACACTCAGTATTAGGAGTGACTAAAGGACCAGTATATTCTGTGCTTCTATTTATCCTCCAAAGATGGCAAGACTATGTGCTAATAATCCCAAACCTGGAAGAAATATGAGAAATCATTTTTGTTTGTGAGAAGTGTATATGTGTGTGGGTGATGAAGTAGAAAAAGGAAAATTCACACATCTTATGATATAAAATTGTTCTTGTTTCTACCATATCTATCTATATATATATACCATATATATACATAAAGTTTCATATATATATATATGTATATATATATATATATATACACACACACACACACATATATAAATAGATTAAAGCTCTATAATACTGACTTTCATTGAGGCCTTACTTTATGCCAGTTCTAAATATCATATATACGAACATAAACATATATAATACATATATACTCATTTCCCATATAATTATTTGACACATGTTGTATTTTTATAACTTTTTATTTCACATTGCTGAAATGAAGGCACACAGAGCTTAAGAAAAGTCCAAGAGTACACAGCCATTAGTAAGTGGAGATGGATTCAAACTGAGGAAGTCTAAATGTCACTGGCCTTTTCACAAAGGGCTACTGAGCAGTTAAAATATGAATGATTGGAGCTGAGAAGCACTGCAAGCATAAAATATAAAGAATGTGATGGATATCATTAAAAACTTCTATATTGGCTATGTTTAAATAATATTTTGGATATATTGGGTTACAAAATACATACAGTATATGTTATTTTATAACATACTAAAATTTATTCTTAATATGATGAATATGTTACCTTATTAAAATTAGTTTCTATTACTGTTTCTGATATGTAACTAGAACATTTTAAATTACATATATCGCTAATGTTATATTTTTTGTCTTCTTTGTTTTGGGGATTGAATTCAGAGATGGGTAAAAAGCTAAACATGTTCTCTTCCACTGAGCTACATCCCTAGTCCTATATTTCTAATGATAGCCCTGATGTAAGTTCTTACTCTGCAGGATTGCTTTTACTTGAATGTTACCCAAACATAGATGCTTCCTTTCTGTAATCTTACATTAGTTTGCTACATAGAATGATAACATAAACTCTTTCTTTTTTAAGAGTAGGAAAAATTTATGGAGGGAAAGAAAGCTTCTAAGAGAAACAAAAAGGGGACCAGAAATTGGTTTGCCCATTCACTCAACCTTCCAAAGATGTTTTGTACAGCCAAGGCACGTGGTGAGGCGAGTACAAAGTGGGGCAAAACTATTAAGACCCAATGGAAAATTACAAGATGGGCAAGAGGTGGGGCAAAACCATGACCAACCAATAAGATTACAAGTACAGTCACCCAGGCAATATTGATTACATGGGGGGCAAATTGGCGAGCAATTCTTTATCTTAGAATGTAAGCTGAACCCTTATATAAAAGCAACCTGTAGACTAACATAGAACTAATCACTATCTTAGGTTGCTCATGACCTATAATAAATTAACAGTGGAGTCAAGCAGGGTCATCAGTATAGGAATAAATGTTTCCATTGTTATATGTAGGGGTACTAATAAAAATAATTATCATGTTGCTAAGATGTACCAAGCACTTACAATAAGCGAGGCTTTGGGTGAAGCCAATGACATCAATAAGGTTAGGACTGCCCAGTAAGACATTTTTGAAATTATTGTGGATATATTTTTGATTGTTTTGATGATTCATGGGCACACCTGGTGTTTAGTGGAAGGACATCAGTGGTAGAAAAAGTCTTGGGTCAATCATAATAAAGAATCTCACTGGACATCCTTATAGGTGAAACATTTCCTAATCATCTCTTCATTATTGGCTTACCCTGACACCTTTCATAAAAACACAAAATAATTTTTACAAAGTTTAACATACACTGCGTTTTCTAGAATATATTGGGGTATGTTTACATTAAACATAACGAAATAAAACATTGGTTAGAATATATTAAAACATAAGATCTTTTTTTGGCTTTTGTTTCTGAGTCCTTTGTAGTATCATGAAATAATTAGATACTTAAAAAATTTAAGTCTCAGTTTTGTTATCTGTGAAAGTATGGTGACAAAAATAGTGTATCCGTGCAGGAGTTAGGTGTTTTTGAACATAAAAATCAGTTCATTCTAAACAATATATCATCTCTTCTTCCACAAGTATTTCATTTTTATTAACATATATTATATATTAGTTTTACTTGTTAATGGGTTTTGCTGTGGGATTTCCATACATGCCTATATTTCACATTGATCACGTCCTGTCTTCTTCTTATAGTTAATAGAAATTACTACTCAAAAATTCATCCAAGGCTCTTTGATTTTGAAAATATTTTAAAAATGTTACCTACTGGGATTTTGTTGCTATTTTTAAAAGATTTTATTCTAAAATTATGTCTTCATTACTCTCTGTCAAAAGTATAGGAAAATAGTTACTTTGTTACTTCAGTAGGTTCTCATTTTATGAAAATTTAAAATGAATAGTACTAAGGAAAAACTAAATTAAAAATATAAAACTGGTTTCAGAAAAGTATAATATAGACCAACTTTTTAGAATGACCAATTAATAGGATATTTAAGTTTTTATGTATGAATTTACCTCATGATCGAGAATTGACATTCTTAGGACTCCATCTCAGTCGTACCCCTTGTGAAAACTACTAAAAGAAATATACACAAGGCTATTCACTGTACCACTATTTGTAATACCAAACGATGCCAGTGCAGTGCATTTGAACTGATGAAATAAACTGTGGAACATACTTACAATAGAAAGCTTTACAGCTACAAAAGAAATAGTAATTCTGTCTTTATTGTAGGGGTAAGCTCCATAATATATTTCTCAGTTGAAAATACTATAAGATTGGTTTTCCTAAGGAGGCCCCTAAGCCAGTAGCCAAAGCAGCATGAGCAGCAAGACTAGTATCTGGGGGCTGGGGATGTAGCTCAGTGGCACTGCACCTGCCTGGCAAGCACAAGGTCCTGAGTTTGATTCCCAGTACCAGGCAGGGGAGGGAGGAGCAGTATCTAGGAATTAGTTGGAAATGCAAGCCATCAGGTGCTGTCCTAGATCTACAAAAATCAGAAACTCTAGGGACGGGATCCGGTAATTTGTCGAGCAGTACTTCAAGTGATGCTGATACAACCAATACAACATACTACTTCTGTGAAAGAACAAAAGAGAATCACATACACACACACACACACACACACACACACACACTGTGCAATATATGTATATTTATGTTTGTTTAATTTTAAAGAGAAAAATAGAGCCACTAAGCAAGAGGTAATGAAAATACATGTGGTGGTTACCTTGAAAGGGAAAGAAACAATTTTGAGGGAACATACATAGAAACTAGGGTGTCTCTGAATGTACTTTGATTTTTGTTTTGAATTAAAAACCATGCTACATACATACAAAATTTTTTAATTACACATACAAAACAAAGCAAATGTTCCTACATATTGAGTTTGTGAGTTAATCAGAGAATTATTTCCAGTTATTTTTATCCACAGTAATTTGATTGTACTCAAGAGACAAGTAGAACAACAACAAAAACCCAAAGATACTTTAATTCCTTTTTGTTAGCAATAATGTTGATATTACTATTCTGATATTGTCATATTTTATACAAAGAAAACAAGCAATTAGGTTAATGTCAATAGGAACTCAGAATTCCATTAGAGAAAAATGAGACAATATAAAATTAAAGAAGTCTGTCAGAACAGTGTGCTGACAAATTTAAACTATGAATATTACTATGAGCTACAACATATGTCCATTT
Source organism: Fukomys damarensis (assembly GCF_012274545.1). Classification (NCBI taxonomy): domain Eukaryota; kingdom Metazoa; phylum Chordata; class Mammalia; order Rodentia; family Bathyergidae; genus Fukomys; species Fukomys damarensis. The sequence goes on from NW_022900930.1 coordinate 24,523,234, forward strand.
GATATATGTCACATATACAAAAAGTAAATGACTCATGGCATATATATGAAAAAAAATGTCTCAGTGCTGCCTACTACGTTGGCCTGGAAACCAATGGCAAATTCACTACCAATGGTAAATTCATTAGCAATATATATCCTTGCAAAACAGCTTTGTCATCAAAATTCTACAGCTTTTCCAGAACCTGGATTCTCTGAGAAATAATTGAATTCAGGTTTGTGGCAGAACATGTGCTAAGCCATCTTGTCATGCCAGAAGGCAAGAAATCTATGAGAATATTACTCAAAGGACTCAAGTAAATGAAGAGGATTCCACTGACTAAAGAATATCAGTAAGAATAGCAATAAAAAATAAAAACACACTAAATATATTAAAAATCCATTAGTTTGCAAGGATACTGAGTGAACACATAAAAGCAATTATTGGTTGTCTTTTCCATTGTTAAAGATTCATCTCAATCTTTGCAAACTGGAAAGGAAAAGAGAATTCTTACAGCACAAATGTTCCCCATAAATATTACAACGTCACATTTCCCAAACATGTTTGTGCAGCTCCTTTCTTGCATAACAGGTTTTGACATTCCATAGAACAAACTTTGGGAATGCTGGCTTAACATCAATTGCCTGTTCTTAACTATTTTTAGTCATAGCACACATAGACTATATAGAAAAGTTATTTTCTTAATGTCATTTCATATTCAGAAAAAATTCCCTCAAGAAATCAGCTATCTATTAAAAATCAGAAGCAAGTTATTGTTGGGTTTCAGGAAAATAAATAATGTCCCCTTATTTGCAGAGTAAGATACTTTCTAGTTTTAAATATTAATATATATTCCAGTAATTCAAAATGTTATAGATTAGTGGCTATCCAATTTATTTAAAATAGTTACATATATTATTATGAGAACTGTATGCCTTTCAGAGTTGGACATAGTTATTCCTTTTCTAGCATATTGTTTTTCCAGAAAAATAGTACAGAAATTCACAGGTAGTCTTGAATTTTCTAAGCAAATATTCCTTTGTTTAACCCATAAGAAAATTAAACAATAATATTCTACTTTAAAGTCAAAAGGAACCAAATCAATCCAAAACTTCATAATCAGATGTGATGTAAAATCCTGGGCTTTGGTGATTTGATGTTGCTATTTATGTAGAATCTGGTACACCCCATTCTTACTGATGCTCTCCTAAGCAAAGGCCCTCAGATCTGAAGAAAGTACAAACAGCTTCTCCTTGTTATTGGCTTTTTAACTTCAAAGTGCAAGGTAGCTATTGTACTCTTTGGGTCACCTCTGAGATTAAAGCAGAGAAAGCAATATGATTTTGGCAACATGTATTTTAGAACAGTGGATGGCACTATATATTAGAATTAGAAAAGTGGGGGATTAAACAAGAACAGTTATATTATAAAGACAGAGAAAAACCTTACATTTCTGGCAATTGCACATAAAGAGGTAGCAATTATTTTTCAGAAACTTTTGGAGCTTCTCTGAAACCAAGAGAGAGAAAAAGAAAAAGGAATAGGAAAAAGGCTGGAGAGAAACAATATTTTTTTTTCTTCTTTAAACTTAATGAATTGATCCATCTGTCTACACTGTATTTTTCAGAAAGTAGCTCAATACCATAAAATTGCTGTCAACAGCAGTCTAGAAAGACTGTTCTTGCCGCTTGTAAGAGAATGAGCTCAGTTTCTGGAGCTAAAGTAGAGGTTCTCGACCCTATTCTCTGAATGATAAAGAAAATGAGGCAAAATCATAGTAAACTTCAGAAGTTTTTTATTTTTAAGACTGGAACTTGCTGGTGATTCCTTGGAATATTTATCTGTGAATGTATTTTTGAAACTACTATAAAAATTTCAGTTGCTATTGAGTTAATCACCTCTGAGAATGGCAATAAAAATTAACATTTATGCTTTCATAGATTTTAACACCTTATAAAGTTTCTGAGACTAGGCTCACATGCAATGTTTTATTTATATGCATTTTATCATTATATCTTTATAAAAACAGCTGGTTTTCAATAAATGTTTATTGAAATATAAAAAGTAAACAAATAACATAGTGTTACATTTCATATATTACCCAATATTTAAATTTTCATGAAAATTTTCAGTACAATATTAGAATTTTCAGTAAGGACAGATTGACTATGGAAGGAGAAGTAGAGTTTATTAACTTTAATAAATTCTTAACAGGAAAAGAGAGAGACAAAGGCTTAGTGCTCACAACCACAAGGGCTGGATCCCTCCTGCTCTTTCAGACTGGCTGAGCTGCCTACCCTATCAGATGTATAAGTGATTCATTTTTTTAGTGATGCTGAACGTGTGTCCGATGCTAAGCCTGGTCGCTGATTTCAGGACACTATTTCTCATGCAATAGGAAGAGTTTTCTGTTTCCCAAAATGTTTTCCATAGGAAAAGTTTACTCCCAGGAGATGCTCCTGATAGAAAGGGCTTCTGGGTCAAGTACGTTTGGACAGATGAAGATACATGGACCTCTCTCACCGAGTCATAAGGCAGAGAGCATACTGAAGACACCACAGAGTACTTGGTTTAACTTTGCTAAACTTAATTGATCCCAGCCCAAGAATACTAGTATTCAGTGGAAAAGGCTGGCCTATGACTGACCTTACTGTGAGAAAAACGTAAGAATGATTAAGGGCTGGCAGTGATGGCGAACGCCCGTGAATGCACTCGGGGGGACAAAAGTGTGAGAATTTCAAGTTTGAGAACTCTCAAAATTTTTCTCTTTTTGAGCCTACTAAAGATAATTTCTTTTGCTTATTTGTTCATAATCTCCTACCCAGAAAAATGTGTGGGAGGCTGGGGCTGAGGGGGTCTTACTTCTTGGGTTAGGGATAGGTAAGGGGAGTAAATGGGAAATATAAAAGGGAATGCCTAAAAGGTGTGACCTATAGGACAACTTTATAGTATTGAGAAATAAGTGGAAATAATTTGAATTACTTTGATTTTTTGAATGTGGTTGTCAACTCGAGCCCCTTATAGTGCCACATGCCCACATTCACCTCCTTCTCGCAGAAGCTGGCACTTTGAGAAATGAAGTGGCAGAGTGCTGTTTTCCTGTTTTCTGTGTCCTTCCTGCTCCAGATGACATGCTTGAGACCAAGCTTTCTACATGTCTGAGTATCTGTCATAACTCACATTCAAGCAGCCACTAAACCACTGGGTCATTTTTCATGGGTAAAATGCAGTTTAATAAACATTAAAGAAAACATTACGCTGCTTTTCCGTATACTTACACAGGGAAGTAAAAAAGCCTCCCCAATGAACTTCCATCCATTAAAGAGAAAAGGAGATAAGTCCCGGATGCCAAGAGGAAAAGGAAAATTAGCTTAGCTAGGCAGACAGACATTGCTTCCACCTGCTCAGCACAGGAAATGTGAAGTTAGCTAGCTCAGCTGTTCTGAAGAGGAAACAACCTCACAGGGGCCCCTACACTTGCTCCATGGTAGAGAGCTGGAAACAGCAAGCCTGATAGGGTTTTTGAGTCTGGGGGAGAAAAGTCATAGTGGGAATAGGGACAACGTTTTAATGCATCAATATTACATCTAGTTAAAGACAAAAATCTGTTATCCAGCTGCTAGGTCTTACCTGTTCTTTTCACGGGGATCTGTTTGTGTCCACTTATGTTAAAACTATGCCATGTTACTTTAGGCATATTAGAAATAATATTTTACATTGTATGAAAGAAAGCCTAAGGGTAACATTCAAATCCCCAAGCACTTAGCAAAGAATAGAAGGCTTTCTAACAGTAGATGTGTACAGTCTATTGAAAGGGATAGTGCTGTTTCTGTGATATGTAGGACTACTACTTCGAAATTCAAGAAGGACCCAGCAGATAAGTGTGGTTTCAACTTAGTATATGTGAATGGGTGTGGGAGCTGGGTAATTTAGTGACTGAGTTTGTAGACTCTGGCTCACTCACTTTGGCTTGAATGCAACTCCAGCTCTTAACTGTGTGATCCTTGTCGAGATACTGGCTCTCTCTGCATCTTATATTTCCTCCTCTGTAAAATAGTGATGATTAGATGTTCTATCTCTTGTACTGTCGCAGTGATTAAGTGTACATGGGTACAATGCTTAGAGTATAGTTAACACATAATAAAGGGTAGTTATTGTGCAAATTAGGGTTGATTCACCCTTACAACTTATATAAAGACAAATTCATTAGATGCTAAATGCACTAAAATAACTAATATTTAAACATTAAATTCGATGAAGTTTCACAATCCCAGAAATTACCATAATATAGAAGTTGAAAATATGATAAAATTTGACATTCATAAAAATATCATACCTGCACATACAATGAAGATCGTGTAATTAATTTTAGCACTGAATGCATTTTTGAACATTTATAACAAATGTTATTATTAGGCGTACTTTTAAATTTTGCTTTGTGAAAACTTTGTTAGAATCACCAAGCTATTGTAAAATAGATTTTATATTTTAAAAACTCATTTTTTCAATAAATCTGTATGTATCTATTGAAATTACGTTTACCATTCTGCCAAAATATTATTTCTTCCCCTTACTAAGTCCCACGGTTTTGTTTGACAAGCATATCCACTGAGAAAACTTCACAAAGCTGTGTTTCAGAATACTTTTTTTCTTTTTAAGGAAAGCAATCTTTCTGATTTTAATTCATGTTCTTCCAGAACTTCTCTTGGTAGTAGTGCACAGCGTTAGTGTTGAATTATTTCACATTACTTATGTATCTTAATATGGAATATGGCAGTCGTACAGGTTAGACCTGATCCAAATGCTTAATGACTAAAATCAAAACTGACCCAAGAACGGTGAGGAGGAGGCTGCGAACAAAGAACTGCCCTGCTTGGCTCCTGCTTTCCTTCATATCTGAAGCTGACTTTTCTTTGCCACCGTAACTTCAACGTCATGCTAATACTATCACAGCATGGGAGAAAAAATGCTGCACTATTTATTTGCTTCATCATATGCCTGGCACTATTTACGAAGCTATGATTTTAGTGTAACTGTGCATACATGTTTCACACCCTAGACTGTTACTCTGACTGAAAAATACAAGGCTTCTTGCAAATGGCTCCTAAGCCAATGGTAAACTAGAGGAGGAATTGGCTGGGGAACCAGTAGCCGTCATTTGCAAAATGTGTGTTCTCACCAGCATATTGAAAAGTATTATTAATCACTTTGGAGGGGTTTAAAAATTAGGAGGCCTCAATAACAACAAGAACAGTTTTCTTCATTGTGCACAAGTGTATCCATTTATTAAGGAAAGCTGGACACCTCCATTGATTTAAATGAACTTTTAGTTTCCAAATTATGTGCAGCTGCTAGGACTTAATGAAATATTTATTCAAAATCAACAAACAGCCCTCTAGGAGTCTTTCACTATCGAGGCAAACATTTTATTTAGTGCACTTGGTTCTCACCTATGGCAATCTTGCAGTGGCCTAACATTAGGGAAACTGATTTATTTGAGACCAGGAAATTTAAATAGAATGTAACCTTGCCATACAGGTAAAAGTGCTTGCCCTTAGCTATTGCTTAGCTCGACCACAGGGCTTTCTGGAAACAGCAAAAACTTTATAAGTGTCAGCTCATGGCTAAATCAATGTTTATGCATGATGTACCACTGAATAGCAAACGCTTGCTGCCTGCAAGCTAAGCAATGTTTTTTATCTGTTTGCCTATTTCTAGTTCTTCAGCCACTGCACGGAGTGTTGTGAATCACATTCAGTAACAATTATCTGCTGGTATTTCATGAAAAGGGAAGTGGTGTGATTAATGAAAACTGACACACACTGATTACTTTGTCATGCCAGTCTCCTTGGCGTGAGAGTGCCTCTGTTGAACCCAAGTCTGACCTCCCTTACCTTTAACAAGGTCAACGAGAATGCTAAGTGCTTGGAAGATTAGCTCCTACAAGTGCTCCAGTATGACTTAATGATGCTGCCTCCACTAATGAACTGCAGGTAGCCAATTAAATAGAATGACACTGCTCTCGCCTCTGTAGTAAAGGTGGAATTAAAAACAAAAGATGGCATGTTTTCTACTGAAATGTGTAAAATATAAAAATGGGTGATTTGACTTAGTGTTACTCTCTCTTCAAAGTAAATACAGTAAACAGCTTGAAACCTAAGTTTGTCCAAACACATCAGGCGATTTGTTTCAATATTCTTGCTTTCTAGTTAATATCACAAACGTACTCTACCCCATTCCACTGACGGGAAGCTCTGATACCTTTCTTTTTAATTCCCCTGTGGCATTGCAGAAACCAAGCCAACAAAGTGGGCATGACGGTTACTATGAAGAGAACTTTACAATATATTACTTGTGACCCAAAATGGTTCATTTTGTTTTTCATAGCACTGTACTATAAGTAAGTCATGAAATACGGAGGAAGGGAAAAAAAAAGATGATAATCTTTGATGAGATTAAATATTTCAACACAGTTTCTAGGCTTCTCCTCAAGTTCTCAGCTGCAATTGGCAAATCCAAACAAGAGCCAGGAAGTTACAATGAAATGAGATAGAGAACCGAATGCACTGCATTAACTCTGAACAAATGCCAAAATCTTAATGAGATCATTTACTAAAATATATTTGCTCCTCCTCTCATGCCCTACAAATTTAGCACACCGATTCTTTTTTAGGAGTAGTAGTATTTACAACTCCATTTAGAAGCAACTGATTCTTTTTAAGTTGATTAAAAGTAAGAAGTGTATTTCTGAGCTGCAAAAAATTGCACATCATTTTGTCACTACCGTTGGAAATGCTTTCTCACAGGGAAAAAAATGACTCTGAAATAAAATAAGAATCAAACTTAGAAATGCTGACTTTCACTTCAAGGAGGCAATTTTCATGAGCATTTTATTTTCCCACATGTGATCTGCACAATCTAGCGGCATTGTTTCATGCGGTCAGTGTCAACTTTATTGGAAATTCTCGCTGATTCTGAATTGAATGATGGAGACACCACCCTGGAGGATCACTTTTCACAAGAATTTTCTCTATCTTCACGGAGAATTTTCCAGAAAGATTAAGACAAAAGAAAACAAATAGCCATACCTCATTAGGATTGTACTGTACTTGCTTGTCAATGATCCCATTATTTTGTTGAAAGAAAGAAAACAATCCTTTTTAGTAGACTTGATTGTTAATCCTCATTTGAATTTAAGTACACATTAGTTAAGCAACTATTCATTAATCATAGAGGTTAAGCAGTAGATGCTGTCACACAGGGCATATTCAATTTTTTTTCTGCAAATATTAGAATTCATATAGTTCCTTAAAGATTTGGTTTATAACAAAAGGAAACAAAATAGGGTTTAGGTGAGGTGACTAGAGGTTTATCTTTGCTTCAGACTTTGAATGAATGAAACTGCATAAATACCTACATTCAGAGTTCTTGCCCTAAATTCACTTCCCAATATAAAGGAAATTACATTTTGCACCTTTTTTCAGCTATGAAAAGTCCCCAACTGACAATTGTTCATAAGTTCTGTACAATGAAGTATTAGCCATACTTCTCTAATATTTTATCTCTGTTGCCTACAGGACTGATTCTTGATAGAATAGGTCAGGCACTGGGATGGATCCACTGATGTACTTGATTTAGCCTCTAACATACCATAAGTTGACACTTTAAACTTTATCTTAACAGTGTTCTCTTTATTCTTCTACTTAAAAACAAATTTAATTCTCCAACACACTATCCAGCAAAAGCCTTCTCTAAACTGCATTTCTAAAACAAAACACTAAAATTTACTTTCATTTAGAGTGGCTTATTATGTCAATATAGAAGCAGTGTTAAATAATAACACATTTGCATTCTGTGTGTGTGTGTGTGTGTGTGTGTGTGTGTGTGTGTGTTGGGATCTTGGATCTTG
>NW_022900930.1:24531187-24542989 GCF_012274545.1 Fukomys damarensis
TGTGTGTGTGTGTGTGTGTGTGTGTGTGTGTGTGTGTGTTGGGATCTTGCTGCCTTGTGCAGGTTGCCTTTAATATCCTGGGTTCAAGCAATCCTTCTGCCTCAGCCTTCCTATAGCTAGATCTGAAGGCACATGCCTAAACTCCCGATATTTGCTTATTTTATTTTTTAAAGCAAAGTAAATCTGTGAATTCAATGAATAATTGGAAACCACTTTTTATGACAGTAAAATATTTAGATAACATCTAGAACTTGAAGGTACCATCAAGATCATTTTGATTATAGTGGGATGGAAGCACGGAAATTGAAATCCAAAGATATTAGGTTATTTGCCAAGATCTTACTGCTAGATTGAGGCAGATTTGAGATTAGAATATTGATCTCCTAGTTTCCATTACAGTGTTGTATATTCCTTTGTGTTCTATGCTGTATTTCATGTGTGAACATAAGACCAAAAATATAACTTGGTCACTGAAGTGAATAAGAGGGCTGCTATTCTGGAGTACAGATCTGTACTTGAAGCATACCAGGGTGATTTTTCTAAGATAAAGTATCGAAATGCATGGCTTATGAGAAATATATAACTAGAAATATCATTGAGAACTGGAATAGAAAATAGAAAGTATCAGGTCTTTGGAATCAGGTATCAATAGTCCTTGGTTAGTTTTTGGCCCTGGGCACTTTATTTCTGTATTTGAAGCTCTAAAGTCTTTTTTACAGAGAGAGAGAGAGATTATAATTTCTATTTTAAGAACTTTTTGTCTGTACATTTCTTTTAAGGGTAGTATCAGAAAAAATATACCTGATGGTACCTTGTACGGAGTAGTCATTTAATAAATGTTCATTACTCTTTGCTTTCTCAGATTAACATAATCTGTTGGGAAATCTGGTTATTCTGCACATTTCACATAACAGTGCTTAATAAAACAAATGAAGTGAAATTTGCACTGTAATATAACACTAGAAAAAGGAATTGAGAAAAGAAGACTTTGGAGAGGTAGTTCATACATCCACTGAGAGATTCAAAAGAGAAGACCTTCAGCCTGATTTGAAGTCAGCCACTTATAGCAGAGACCCTGGGTCCTATTGCAATAGACCTCTCTGGTCTCCATGGAGAGCCAGCTAGGTGCTTGCAGCAGTTAGTCCACTCCAAAACATTATGCTTGTCCTGGGCCTAGACATAGCTACATTTGAAAATTTTTGATGCCATAGTTCTGGTTTTGAAAATACTCAGTAACAGCAAACAATGTTCTTAGTAATCTAAGACAATGTTGTTAAAACAATGTTATTAGTAATCAGTGGGGAGAGGGAAGAAGAGATTGAAGTTATAGCCTTCGACATAGGAATAGATAAAAAAATGTGATATTTATACATGATGAAGAGCTACTCTGCCATAAAGAAGGATAAACTTGAATTATTTATAGGAAAATAGGGGTACCTTGAGACCATAATATTAAGTGAAATAAAGCAGACACACAAACTTAAATATTGCATGGTCCTCTTAAGTGAGAAACCCACAATAAAAATAAAATGCAAAGTCAAAGATAGATAAGAAGTAGGGAGATAGGATCTTTTGTGAAAGGGAAGGGGAACAAGAGATGGAGGATGGGAGGAAAAGCATAGAAGGGAAAAGAAATGAAAAAAAAGAATTAAGATGTGTTATGTATATGTGCCAACTCCCAACAATAAATATAATCATTATATACTGCAAACATGTACTTATAAAAAATAGAAACTGAAAGAAAATCTTGCTTCTGAAGCTGCCCTTGTTCTCCCTTCTTTTGCTGTGTTATGCACCATCCTTTCATTCACTACTTGCCTAAGTGACACTACAGTGTCACTTGTAGATCCCTGTGGTTCTTTATGGGGTTAAGTACTGAACTACATGAGCCTCTGTGCTGAACTGGAACCATCTGAGTTCAGGTGCTCCTTGTATGCTGAAATTCTTGAGCCTCCGTCTCCCCATACGCAAGAAGAAACTCACTATAATTCAGTTTAGTTAACCATTTGTTGGGTATGTACAAAATTATGAGCCAGGTCCTGTGCTAGACATTGAGAATATAAACATAAATCAAATTTGTCCCATAACTTGAAAATGCTACTTAATCAGATATTTATTGGGAACACATGAAAAATGACAAGTAAACGTACTCTATATGAGAAATTCTGGTATAAAATTACATGTACATAAATCTGTGGTGTTATTGGAGTGGACAAAATGTTTCATGTTAACATGTTTATTGACAAGATTAGAGGGCATTCCTGATACATTTTTCATGTGTACAGCATATTACTGTGGCCTTCTGGAGACAATTTCCCCTTTGCTCAATACATTGGTGAATAAATGTCAGGTAATAAAGGAAGTATTGATGAGAGTGAGGGACTAAAGGGGGCCACGTGTCTGCCATGGGAAAGAGTGTTGCCCCCTCTCTGCTGTGTGCTGTTTCTCTAATGGTGACATACATATTATCATTACAGATTTCTATCATACTTGCTGTTAAACTACAACACTGTCAGCTAAAATGGCCCATTCTATTAGTTCCTAACACACACTGATACCTATAAAGTAATTCCACCACTCTTAAATTCACCACGTTGCATTGTCATGAATTGCCAGAATAGTAGTCTTTGAAAGTGCAAACTTGTGACTCCTTTAAGGGAAGTCATTTATGCATGGCTTCACTTTCCATTATTGGCTTTATTATTCTTCCCAAATAGTAAATATATATTCAAACTGTCATGTGTTATTTTAATCGCCCACATTAAAAAATTATTTCTTCTAGACAGTGCTTGTCACAGAAAAGATGAGTATTACTATTTCCCTGACAAATATTGTTTATTCTCCTGAGTAAGCTACTGGCCAAGTCCCCAATATTCGGTAGATTAGCAGATTAAGTTTTTAGAAATCTGTAAAGTTACTGACTTGCTTAATGAAGTATTCTGCTTCCTCAGAAGCTGAAGTCCTTTAAGCCAAAACAATTACCACCCTGCCCTAGATAGGATATGAATAAGCAAATATTCTGAAGAAGCTCCAACTTCAGGATCAGTTTGGAAAGTGACATAATTCCCTCTTAACTCATACTAAGGAGTGGTGGGCTGGGGATGTAGCTCAGCAGTTCAGTGGCCTGCCTTGCAAGCGCAAGGACCCAAGTTCAATCCCCGGTACCAAAAAAAAAAAAAAAAAAAAAAAAAAAAAAAATCATACTAAGGAGTGGTAAAGGACACATCAGTAGAAAGAAAGTTGAGTAGTCAAATTAAAATCCAAGGAGTTATTTTGCTTGCTCTTCCATGAAATCCCTAAATATTAGAAATACTATGTTTAAATATATAGTAACTAATAAAAACACATTTTAAACTTGATTTGGGGATTCCTCATGATTTTGAATTGTTCACACCATTGCTCTCTCCCACTTGGTCTATTCCCCAAGAGTTGAGTGTATTTGTGAAATAGTCTTCTTACAAATTCTGGATTATTAGGCAGTATTTGCATTTGAGGGACAAAGAAGCAATCTTTATATGTATATAAAGAAGTTTGTAAGAACGAATTATTCTGATTATTCCATATTAATTGTACAAATAATTTACTGGCAAAAACAACGACTAGGAAAATAATACTTCCTAGGATGTTGAAAAGTGCTAGTTAATTATAATGAGTAGAGTGATAAGAAACAATCACTCTTGACACTTTTTATTTTATCTGTGACTTCTGAAGTGAGCAAAGTGTCCACAATAGAATAAACGTGAAATTAGTCCATCTGAATCTTAATTGTGAGTTGGGTTGAAGAGTGCAGAGAGTAAATACTAACCTTGAAGGAGTTTTGCTTTGAAGTTAAGGTGACAGGGAAATGGAATATTACTAAAGTTGAAACATAACTTTCTTCTAGAATGTTAGAGACAATCACAAGATAACCAGAGAAAAACATTTTTCTCTTAAGTGGATGAAAGACAGATACGAGATAAGGTTAGGTTGCATGAGTTGGTTGGTGTGAAAGCAAAACTATGTCTATTCCATTTTAGGAAGCCTTCGCTAAGGCCGTTCGGCTCTCTCCCTAACTTTAACTTACCTCCACTTTAAACTTTACCTTGAATATCTATTTACTTACAAACTCGAACGACCAACCTGTTATCTCTTTGAAAGACTGAGGGCCGGGGATTTAGCTCAGTGGCACCACACCTGCCTTACAAGCACAAGATCCTGAGTTTGATTCTCTAGTACCAAAAAATAAAGTGAAGATTGTGTCATATTTAGTCATATATCCTTAGAACTAGCAAAGGAGTAGATGGCTGGTAAAGTTTTGTACTGGTGTGCATAATTATGTACTTGAGTATAGTTTTTAGAAAGATAATTCACAGATGATGTTTTGTAATGCTAGTATGAAGAGTAGTAAACTTGGAGCCAAGTTTCAGGTTATTTCGGTGCAGCTGTGTTCCTTTATGAGTATAGGTCAGAAACTAACATTTCTTCTTTATCTCCCCTAATAATAATAGCAGATTTCTACTGAAACCTTAGATTTTAGTATTAGGTACTGTTTTAAGACACTGACACAATGAAATAATCTCATGCAACATGCTAAACAATTCTGTGAGATAGGTGATATGATTATCTCCATTTTAGATAAAGAAACGAAAACTTAGTGGGATTAGAAATTTATGCAAGATACCTAGGCACCTCTCTGGATGCATACTTCATGTTTTAAATGACTGTACTGTGATCAGAGTATCATCATGTTCTGAAAATAGATTACAAATGAATAAAAGAATAGTCATTATAGTTGTATTTATGAAGACAATCAGATGATCAAATGTCTACTCATAGTATTTACAAGAAAATTCTTACGCCCACTACTGTATGCAGGGAGAAGGAACTCTCCCAACTTCTTCTCCCTAAGTCTAAGATTTCCAAAGGAACAAGCTGTTGGGGAACTAGTCACCGTGGTGGCCTATGTAGTCACCAAGGAGGGCTGAGTAATTTTATCCAGACCCCCACTGCAAAATCTACTCAAGTTCACAAGCTGTGAGCTTCTTCAGCTTAGGAAAGGAGAACCTTTAGGTTCCTTTTCTTTACCTGAGAACAAAAACAATACATTTTCCCACTTCTTTTCCAAAGTCAAAGTCAGGAGACCACCTAGCTGAAGCCTTCCTGAGTGGACACATATTTCAGTCCAGTATGATGAGAACACACTAGCCACTGTAGGCTGTCCCCACGGGGTGTCTAAGAAATGCACTGTCAGTGGTAATTAACATGCAAAGAGCAAAATTATCAGTGATAGATGTGATTAGATGCTAATAAATCTGACAAGTCACCTCTGAAGGCTTGTGAAGTCTCTAGGTCACAGAGGCATAATAATTTGGGTTTTAACCCAATAGACACACCCCTATCCATTGGCAATGGAGTATTCGGAATAACTACTTCTCTCTGAACTACAATGTACTTCCTCACAGATCGCTTTCAGTTGAGTTATTTATGAAGGATGACTACTGCACACCAACTGTAGCCACTGCGTGTTGATGACTGAGATATCTGGTGCTGTAGGTGTTCTACGCAGCAATACTTGCGCAGCTGGGACTAAGAAGAAAGATGAGCACACTCCTTGATAACTTCTCTGGTTTCTTACTCCTTTGCCCTCAGAGGGGATTCCCTATCTGGCCGGAGCTCCCCACACAGTGCCTATTGGAGAACTTAACACAGTCACCATGGTCTGTCCTCAGCGTGCTTGGCAAAGGCAGACTCACTCAGCACAGCTGATCATGGCTAGCTGGTGTGGGGTGGGGGCTGATATTTTACCTTAAGCTTTTAGTAATACTATTAAGGAAAAACAAAGAGTTGAATTACTAACAATACATTTCAGTAGCAGCAAAGACCCTCTGATCCTCTGCACAACACCCTGTATGCCAGCCTGCTCTTTCAAGATATAGATCCTGACCTGCACAGAATCTTTACCATTACTCTAACAGTAAAATGTTAGTATTTCACATCTAAATTAAGTGTGTCTATGCAACCAGTGATGCAGACTTTCACAGTTAGCATGATGTCAATCTAAATACGTAGATTATATGCAGGAGTAAAAAGTGAAATCCATATGCATACAGCCTCCATCAGTGAGAAAATATGTACAAAGAGCATTGTTTTAAAGTAAAATATTCAGTTACATCACCTTATTAGAATTTTAGACTGGTAATTACCCTGGACGTTAGACTACAACCTAAAGCCCTAAAACATGACACAAATAGTGTTCCCTGTTGATTACAAAGCCTGACATCTTATACTTTAGCCTCTCAGACTTACAAATGATAGAGCGTAAGACAACACAGTGAAAATTAATTGTGTATGCCAAACACTTATTCAACAGTGACTCTTTTGCAGAATGCTTGAATGTCTCTACTTGAGCAAAATTTGCCAAGTTGATTATAAATGTGATATCTTACCTCTTAATACATTTTACAATTTGCACATAATAGTTCCAAGGGAACTTGTAAACCATAGTAAATCATAAAATTCATTTTGCTTTGCATCAATTCATTCATCCATGAGCCAACTAATCACCTCATTTCAGAATTCAATAAACCTAAATACCTGGATTTATGATACTTTGTCAGAACTAACCAGGGAATATCAACAATGTGGAATTAGAAGTCTATTGCAACTTAAAGACAAGCACCTAGTTGAAAACAATTAAAAAGATTCAGCAGCAATAATTATATCCACAGTGTTAGCAAATAAAATAAATTAAAACTGATTTAATTTCTGCTCTGGGAGATGGGGGGAAACATAGAAAAGCCTTAATTTCATCACTAAAAACACTGAAGATGTTTGGAAGCAAAACTTTAAGTGACTGTGAATTGGGTTTGTAGAAACCACTGTTTTACACTGCAAATAAAAATACACATACAGCTGTATTTTTAAGAACGCATTGGTTGGGTATGTTGTATAATGGTCACAATAGTTCTTGAAACTTTTATTTTCCTTACACGAATTTTGACAATAAAGACCTTCTTGCAGGATTTATTTGGACAAAACCCATTTGCTCTGCCATTACAATACACAATGTAAGGAAAACTCTCTCCTGTTTGGGCAAGAGGTGACACAATTCAGGTGAAGGGGCCCTCTTGGCTAAAAGTGCATTTTATGCTCACTTATGCAAAGCATCATTTACTTTCCAGATTAAACACTACAGTTTGATTTATAGCTCTTCTACAGAAAATAATGCTGATATGAAAGGGAAGCACTTCTGCGTATATGTCTAAATACACACACATTTGATTGAGTTGGGGAGTCAGAAAAAGTACAATGATCTTTGATTTTAGTTTGAAAATGAAATTTAACAGGTTTTAAGAGAATAGTACAAGTCCAGCCTTTATTTTGTTCATTGTCTCTCAGTGTAAATTTACAGTAAAATATTTTTGCTGATAATCACAATGGCCGAGGCTACACTTGATTCTTAATATTTTCTTATTAATTTTTTGCAAGCCTAAGTTGATATAAAAAGCAAAATAACATGCACGAAGATACTTGGAGTATTTAGTAAAAACAAAGACAAAGAATAGAGCAGTCATATATTTTTCTTAAAAAAGGCTTAGAAAGGTATCTGATTGTTGGAGTCACAAAAGGTCTATACGGTTCTGTTGCCCCTTTAATTAAATTCTTAGAAGTAATCAGATGCAAAATGATAAATGGTAAGAAGAGAACATACTGCTGCTGAATAATTTTATCATTTATACCTATAACTGTCAATCCACGAAGGGCTATTTTTTATATGTCACCTAAATCATAAGAGCTGGTACCTTTTTCTGTGATTCATGTTAGCCCTACTGTATGATTTACTGCTAAATTATTTCCCTTCTCTTTGAGGGAAAAATTTTTTTATCTCCTTTCTGTGATTAATCTCTGTAGTTTGAATGAGCGAAGCTTTTTAGATGAGTGAGTGTCACAATTTCGTTGAGTATAAATTTTTCCAGTATGATTTTTTATACATATGTTTTTAAAATGTGCTTAGAAAAGACAATTATTTATTTAAAGGCTTATATTTCCATTAAAAACCCTTGCCTACCTCTTATGTATTCCAGGCTTTTCTTCCAGAAACAAATGGCCTTTGCCTTGACAAGCCTCGGTGACAATGATTATTGGTGGTGATCGCACGCAATCACAGAGCTTTTTCACAAAGCAGATGGCCCTGTTTGAGTGACTTAAGACAATAGAGCATGTTGATGTCTAATTCCTTGTGCGAGAGACTGTCAAATAATCCTACTGCATGAATGTGTGTATGCGTGCCAGTGTGTGCACATACGGGTTCCTAGCCCTTCCTACTGGTGTGCGAGTAATCACAGGCCTGCCCTCTCCATGAATGACTAATACATTACTCACTGAATTCTAGTCCTTTGAACAGGGAAGGCAGATGTTTTAAACTGCTTTAATGAGCCCCATCAACTAGATTCTGTTGCCATTTTGGGTGCCTGGGAATCACATTTCACCTCAGATTGACATGTCCAATATGCACATGGCAATCTTTCTGAAGACAATGGAACCTGCCTCCCCCAACCACCGTTCCATACATACATCTTTGCTCCTTTCTTTTACTGATACATTGCCTCACCATATATCATAGTTATATGTCTAGATGCGTATGCTCACCTGGTAAGCCGTCATCCTGCCTTAGTGTCACAGTGAAATGTATCCCTAACCTACTCAATGACAGCAACCGATAAAGAAAAACAAACAAACAAAAACCACATTTTAGCTAGTTTTCTTTTTCAGTCTATCAAATCCTTACCATTGGACAGTGCTTATTGATCATTGTGTCATTTTTTTCCCCTGTCTCTTCCCTGGCCTTTTTTTTTCTAGTGATAGACTGAATGTCCTAAAGATCAATTCTTAAGTACACTAGAGAAGGAGTGTCTTACTTTTACCAAAAATTGGATTGTTCATCAGGTTAATGTCATCCATTTGAACTGTACTGGCACTCCTGCTCTCCCTGACCTGACTTCACCAGATTCATAAATATTGTCAAGGAAACCCTCGGCATAAAATACTACCTGTGTACAGAGCCTGTGTCAAATAAATGTTAATTACTTTCCTTTCTTTTACTGAGCCGTTTGACCTCAAGGAACAGCAGGAAAACAATCTTGTATATAAGTTGGATAGAATTTCCAATTCAGCCACATAGTTCTGTCATGTCTCAAGTCTAATGATGAGGAGGAGGAGGATGATGATAAATCAAATTTAGTTAGATAAATGCAAACATTCTCAGAAATTAATTTTTAAAGAGCCGTTTTCTAATTTTTAGATGATTTTTGCGTTGTCTAAAATGCCATGCCTAATTCTGAGATTCTTACAGTAAATTACTGGAAACTAGAATTTTAAGAAAGTACTAGTTGCTCACCCAGGGAATAAGGCATGTTGGGGCAGCATTACCCTCCTGTGTTGTTTAAGTGTGCTTTTCTTCATTCAATCCTCAACCCAGGCCGACAGTTCTATGAGATGTGCTCTAAATGTGGATATAAAACCACATAAAGTTCACGTGTGCCAAGTAGAGAGGCAGAGAAAGCAGCAAAGTGAATGGGAAGAGATAATTTGTTATTTCCTCGCTTTAAGGCAAATTGTTAAGCTGGAGACACAGGGTAACCAAGAGGAGTGCAATTCTGTGAAAAAGAGAAGTGGATTGGGAACAGAAAGGATAGGCTGTTTTTTTCTCTTTTCAAAACGCAGTTCAGTTTTGCTCATCATCTCTCTGGCTAGCTGGGAAACAACCTATTTGCCCATCCGTTGGAAACTGGATAAAGAAGATGTGGTTTTTCTATAAAATGGAATATTACTCAGCCATAAAGAGCGAGAGAATAGATTCATTCATAGGAAAATAAAAAAAATGTTTCTCATTGTCCGTTTTACAACAGGAAATGTTGAAGTCACATGCTCAGTGGACCACAGTGACATTTATGGGGGAAGGTGCACACTCAGATGCAAGTTGATTTCACAGTAGGAGTCGTCACACACAATGACACCTACTTGCAAAACACTAAGGGCCTGCTCTGAACAAGATAAATAAATTTTTTTTTAACACACACTCACTGGGACGTTTATTCATACTCTGTCACAGGCTCCCTTTGCAAGAAAAAAAAAATGTTTCTCATTGTCCGTTTTACAACAGGAAATGTTGAAGTCAGATGCTCAGTGGACCACAGTGACATTTATGGGGGAAGGTGCACACTCAGATGCAAGTTGATTTCACAGTAGGAGTCGTCACACACAATGACACCTACTTGCAAAACACTAAGGGCCTGCTCTGAACAAGATAAATAAATTTTTTTTTAACCACAGACTGCAGCACATAAAATTATTTCTATCAAGAAAAAAACTGAACTTTAAGTGTGAGAATATGATCTGCACTCAAAATACTGATTATTCATTTTTTTTTCTAGATAGCATCAATGTAAAAAAATAATAAAGTAAAACTGAAATGGAAACCTTAAAGAGGGCTTATTCTTTGGTGGAGAAATTTATCCAAATAAATAGTTTTGCAATTATGTTCTCATTATGTTCTACCTTCACTCTGGCTATAACATTGTAACAGTTTCTCAAGAAACATACAAAGTGATTACAATATCTCATATGTTATTGAAGTCATTTGTCAAAACTTTAGGAAACTCTTACCACTTACTATACTTAGTCTATAGTGAGCATGAAGGAAATGTTTGACAGTATTATAACTTATAGAATATGCTTAATGTTGCTGTCACAGATTGAATGAGTTTATTCATCTACAATATTACAGCAGGGGCATTTAAATGAAATGTAAGGGGTCTGTACTTAGAGCTGTGAATCTAAGTTTGAAGGGTAAGCTGGCGCCTTTCTTGGAAGAGTCTCAGGCTGCTCAAATATTAGCGCTAAGCCATAAGGGATTAAGATGGCTAATATCTAGAATATACAAAGAACTAGAAAACATCAGATGCCTCCCAAAATCAAAAGGGTAACTGAAATGAACAGACACTTCTCAGAAGTACAAATGACCAATAAATATGTGTGACAAATGTTCAACATCTCTGGCTACTAGAGAAACGCAAATTAAAACAACCCTGAGATTCCACCTCTGTAATGACCAAAAAGAATGACCAAAAAATCAAATAGTCACAAATGCTGGTGAGGCTACAGGAAGAAAAGGAACACCTCAACACTGCAGGTGGTAAAATCAACCAGTCCAACTACTATGGAAATCAATATGCAAATTCCACAAAAAATTAAAAATAAAAACTCCATTGAATACAGCTATTCCCCTTCTAGGTATCTTCCCAGAAGAGGTAAAGACATCACATTACAATGATACATACATAACCGTTTTTATAGTAGCACCATTCATCATAATAACTAAATCTTGGAAGTAGCCTAAATGCCCATCAGTAGATGAATAGATAAAGAAAATGTGGCATTTATACACAATTGAGTACTACTCAAGAAAGATAAACTTGAGGCACTTATAGGAAAATGGATGCATCTTGAGACTAAAATATTAAGTGAAATAAAGCGGGCACAAAACCAGTTCTCACATGGCTTCTCTTATATGAGAAATCCAAAATATAAATAAACAGTAAAATAAACGACAGATTAATAGACATTTTGCAGCCGGGCGTGGTGGCGCAGGCCTGTAATCCCAGCACTCGGGAGGCTGAGGCAGGAGAATCGCTGTGAGTTCAAGACCAACCTGGGCTACATAGTAGGTTCCAGTTCAGTCTCAACTACATAGTGAGACCCTGTCTCAAAAAACAAGACAAAAACAAACAAACAAACAAACAAATATATATATATATATATATG
>NW_022900930.1:24543158-24576776 GCF_012274545.1 Fukomys damarensis
TAGACATTCTGTGAAAGGGAAAGCAACCAAAAGATGAGGAGTGGGAAGAGACTGGAAGGGAGGGGATGATGAAAGAATTCAGATGTGTCACACACATTTACCACTGCTCCTCACTGAGTGTAACCACTCATGTGAATAAGCAAATTCAAATAAAAAGAATACAACCAACAACACTGAAGATGGAAAGCCTCAGTTCTATCTCGTCAAGGCTATTGTTCCATGGGAAATTCTGACAAGAGATAACTGATGCTGCACTGAGGCTCAGAGCATCGCCCTGAGCAAGATGAATGCGTCCCAGAGTCCCCACTTTATCCTGGCTTCCAGAAGCAAATTGAGGTCATCACCAGAGTCCACTGATGAGTGACATTGTTTCAACATGGATAAAGACATCAAACACAAGCCCCGAGGAGAGTTTTGAAATTTTAAAAATATAGAATATTTTTGAAAAGAGTGAATAAGTCACTTGGAAGAATTTGCAGCTGTGAAAAGGAAAACAAAGAAAAACTACTTTTAGTTCCTAAAAAAATTTGTGCTCTTTGGGAAAGCTAAATTTGATGAAATGGAAATCACTATACATCCCACATATTAGTCATTAGAGTGTAGGATTAAATTGTTTCATTACAATAAAAAAGGGAACAAAATAACCACTAGATAATAGTCATTTTCAGAAACAGCTGCCCTAATGTCTTTATACTAATACATGTAATGGTCAGCCTTATTTAAATTGGCGTCCTTCTTCCATTATATGGCTATGGAATGGCTTAATAAAATTTTATTTTGAAAGTCTGTAAAATTGGTAACATGGCACGGCAGGGCATATTTCTAAAACTCATTCCATATGTAAACTCTTTGTCTTTTAACAAGTGGACTCAAAGGAGCATACAAACAATTAGATGATAAGCACAGCTCACTTTTTTAGAGAAAACAACTACTCGTTTCTTGAACTGAACAATGTAAAAAACTGAAGTTCAAAAAGAAAACAATAGAGAAATCTAATTTATTCTAAGTGAGGAAACATTTTCAGAAAAGACTATGTGAGCTGTTTTTTAACAGAATGTACCAATGACCCTCTGAAGTTCATGGGTCTGTTTTCTGTTTTTAATTCATTAAGTTTATTGGTATAGTGCATGAGGATACTAAATATATAGAATATTCCCATTTATCATTGGGAATTTGTACCTTTATGTGATATACCTTGGTTTTTATTTTTCCCCATTTCCTTGTCCTCCTTTCAACCCCTCCATCCCTCTCTATTTACAAAGATTTTGTTTCTATTTTTTCCTTTTCTCATATTTTTTCTTCCCTACTTTCCTTTCTTCTACCCCTCCTACTTCCCCTTCCCCCTTTGACCTTTATTCTTATTTTACATTGCCTATTATACATTTTGATCCTCATTTACTCTTTCAGTTTCTCACACCAGACAAACTATTCGGTATTTACACGTGTTTCCTATTTATTTCCCTTAAGAGTATGGCCTCAATATGTATCCATTTAGCTATAAATGTCTCCAGTTTCTCATTCTTTGTAGCTGAGTAGTACTCCATTTTATAAACAAACTACATCTTTAACCAGTCTCCAACTGATAGACATTGACCCAGCTCTTCCCCTGCTGGGTATCCTCCCAAAAGAATCAGAAGCATCATACCACAGCGATATATGCACACCCATGTCTATAGTGGCAGAGTCTGTAATATCTAAATCTTGGAAACAGCCCAAATGCCCATCGACTGTTTTCTTTTTAATTAAAATATACGATGGTTTAAAAAATAAGCAGAGGAACAAATGACTTATATGAAAACAATTACTCAAGAATATAGTTGTATTAATGATATAATTGAGAATGTGAAATAGGAAGAAAAGGGCTAAAGGTGTAGGGAAAGTGGGAAGGGTAGGGGAAAGGAAATAAGGGAAAAGAAAAAATGTGAGAAAATGAAAAAATGGAAATAAAATGTTTGTAAATGGGGAGGATAGGAGGGGGTGAAGGGAGGGCAGGGACAAGGGGAGAAAATGAGAATCAAGACCTGTCAAGTAAAGGTGCAAGATCCCAATGATGAATGCAACTGTACTGTATACCTAAAAAGTATCAATAGACTCAATGAGAAAAAAAAAGAATATAGTTGCATTAATTCAACAGAATCATCTATTTTTTCTTTATAGTTGCACAAATATGTTGCCTCCCCTACTAACTTGTAAATCTTTGAAGACCAGGAGGCAGGTCTTAGTTATTTCTGAATTTCCACAACATGTAATATAGTACTTTCCACATAATTGGGCTCAAAATGTTTACTGAAAAATAAAGAAGGCTATGGGGAACTTTTGTCCTTTAAATTATGTTTAAAGACAGACAGTCTGAAATATAAAGTCCTATCTGAGGAAAAGCAAATTGAGCACTTTTCACTGAGGAAAAAGAAGAAAAATGAGTCTGACTCAATAACAGCTAAATGGCACGGCTTAAATCACAAACTAAAAAGATTTTTACGGTATTCTTATGCAATGAGGAATTATCTCAAAGAAAATGTTCAACTAAAAAGTTTAGCGTGATCTTAAAACCTCTAACAGAAAAATCTTGTTCCCCGTTATTTATGCTGTCAGGAAGTCTGAGTAACAAGTGTTGGTGTTTGAGTCATTTTTACTATCCCCAGCTGCTGACTTCCAAACTATAGATGTTAGAGTCATGGTTTATTGTGCTTCGCCCACAAAGATGAGCAAAATGAGTTTTGCAGAGCCTACAAAAGGGCACAGTGACTCAGAAAAAATATGCCTACTGATTCGACTCAGTGGATTTTCATTTTTCATCCTATGTCTTGCTTCTTATACAAAAGCAACCTTCCATTGCTGAAATGTCAGAACAATACTGACAAGTAATCTTAATGTCCCAAGGACAATATTTTCGAAGTTATAATTAAACTTTTTTTCTAGTAACACCCACCAGTGGATGGGGAAATGTGCGAGAATTTCAGCAATCTCAGAAAAACTTCTATGCATTTTACAAAAGACATATGACATACTACCTTCCTAGCAATTTGCAGTGTCAAAAACTCATTCTCCAAAGAGGTGGCGATTCTTCTTCTTTTTTTTTTTTTACATTATTCTGGGATGTTTGCTGTTTTTATATTTGTTAAGTTTTGCTGAGTGTTGTTCTTTTGAAGATCTTTTTATACTCATGTTGTACACAAGCACCCATGTGAAATCTACAAACTACCCTTCTGAGATATTAATTCTCAAATAGATTGGAGAAACTTTTTACAAAAATTGTGAACTTGCCCCAAATAGTGGGAAGTAGATTTAATTATATATTATAGATATCATTAAGTTAATGAAATAATATTGCTATTTTGTATTGGATTGTAGCACCAGCTAACAGACAAAAACATGTTATTGTGTACATTGCAATAACATGTGCTTTTATGGACAAGATCTTTAGTAGTGTGCTTTCAAAATCTTAAATTTCACCTCTAGAAATGTAGTTAATGAGTTATAGTTATGTAACGATGCACCAAGATGACCAAAACAAATTTAAAATAAAAATCTCCATAAGAAAAGATAATGTCTACCAAATATTGAAATATATAGGAAATTGTATTAATCACATTTCAAATACTTAACTATCTCCTGGCATTGTTTGAAATGACTATATTTAAATGATATGCGTGAAAATATATAACCTTCAATCCCCAAAGAGAAAAGAGTATTACATATACCACTTTTACTTTTTTTCTCCCTTAATCTTAAAATATTACTGAAATCAGTCCTTGCAGAATAACGGTTGCCCACAGGAGTGAGATTACCCATGATACAATGTAGCTCTTGATGTATTTTAATGCATTCCTGGATTGCATTTAGGAAATCTAATGTGTCACATCATAACATTCATTTCATTTAAAAACACATTTCTCACATTTTCCCAGAGACTCTCAAGAGACAATTTAAATGAATAAAATGTGAAAACATTAGATTAAAAGTATAGGATTTAGTTCCTTATGTATCGAAGAGGATAAAGGATAGGATCGTAGGAAGGCAGCAAGAAGGAAAAGGCTTCTAGAGATTGCATTAGCAATAATGTATTTTAAAGCTTAGTTTCATTATGGGAGAAACACTTGTAACAAAGTTTGGGCTTTGGTTCCAACTCCTTCCATGTCCCCTTTCTGTGCTGCACACTCTTGAACGACACTGAACAGAAACCTGGATGGGGCGAGTGTGGGACACAGCATAAATGAAGACAAAACATAAACCTATATGGACTAGAACGTGAGTGCTAAGCAAAACATCCAGACTTAAGCGAAACTGCCTGGCGTTATCCCAGACTTGTCCTCCTCCTTCCTAGATTATTTGTTAAGCATTTCCACAGCTAGGCATAATGTAAATTTCTTTAAAGGCTTACCCCACTTACCTCTTGCAAAAACCTTTGGAGGAAGACATTAATGTTAATATCAATTTTAAAAGTCAGACAAGTTGTGTGTTCAAAGGCTTCTCAGCTGCGGGGACAGCTGTTCTTTACCAGCCTTATTTCTGCCCTCGAGCATGAGATGAAATGTCTACTTGTCATTCCAAACCAAGTAGAGAAATTTTCTTTTCTAGGTATGCATCCAGGTATTTTACTTAACTCAATAGATTTAGTTTATTCCTTCTGAGTTCTACTGCCAACCTTCTATTATTATTACTCCTAATACTTATTATAATTCATTCATTTAAAATCTCTATCCCATTCCAGACAGTCAGTTCTTTTCTGGGTTGTACAACTTTCTTACCACTACGTCCACCCCAGCTAACCCTACATAGTAGAGATGTGGTGACCCTTAAAAAAAATCTGATTGCATTTCCAAAATCTTTAATGAAAGCCATATATTTTCTGCATGGAGAACAAAAACAAACAAAACAAGTTCTATCCAATTAAAATTTGCTACATGTAATCACTTGGTTTATCACTTTAGTTCCCTTACTACACAGTCTATTTATGTGAGCAGTGATATAACTCTCCAGCGTATATGTTACTCCCATTCCCTCCCTATTTTGAGCGTTGACTATGAGGGCACTCAGCTGCCCCTTTTTCACTGCTGCTGTCTCCTGACCAGAGTCCTCTGGACAGGTATTTGGCTCAGAGCCAAGACTGACTGCAAAGGAGGACACCAAAGCCAGCCTAATAGCCTCAAGACTAGGGGAGGTAACAGTGGTACAGAAGTTCGGTTTATGTTGTGAAGTCTGCTGTGAATCAGACCCAAACTAGACCTGCCTTGTTGCTCTGCTTTTATTCTTTCCCATCCTGCTGACAATTTCTCCTGAAGAGTGCTCTCCCAGTCTTGTCCCAGCTTCTACAGAACTTCACCTCCCTTGAAGGACCCCTTCTCTCTGGCTGGAGCTCACAGAGAGAGTTTCCAGGGGGAGGCAGTTGGTAATGAGGAAGCCAGAACTCAGGAGCACTGGATCTCACTTCCATATGACATTTTGTCCTTCTCTTTAGCCCCAGGAAAGCCAATGAATGACATCTCTTGAAGACACTTGGTACAGATATAAAAGGGATAAATGATCATATCTGTCTTTTCCATTATAGATTCACATAAAATAACTGGCAAAACATTAAAAGATGTAAAGGCTTAAACCAGGGTTAGTGATGCAGGCCTATAATCCCAGCACTCTGGCGAGGCTGAGACAGCAGAATCACAAGTTTGAGCCCAACCGAGGTAATTTAGGAATTTAGTGTGACCTGTTGAAAGAAAAAGAAAGAAAGAAAGAAAGAAAAGTTTAAGGCTTAAGAGTTCAGGGAGCCTATTCTGTATTAGCCTGTAGGAGCCTAGTCCCTAGTAAACTACCTAAACTATATGTTTTGTCCTAAAAAATCTTTATAGAGCACCCCTGCAGTATCGGAATTCTCCTCAGAACCCCTCCCTTGGGAGTGCAGAGGAACAGCAGGCTGCTGGGCAGATGCTATCATGATGTGAATTTCAGTAAGTCTTTTCTATCCACCCACTTAGCTCTAACACTAAATCATGTTTTTTGGAATTTCTGTTCATGCTTACCCTTCTATATGCCTCAAATGAATGATCCTACTTAATTTCATTCTATTCAATTCTGACCACTCTTCCAATCTACCTATATCATTTCAAAGTCTGATTCTGTTACACATGGTAAAAGTCAATTTATATATGTGAATTTGAATACACGCACACGCGCACATATGTGTTGTGTGTGTATAGATAGATAGATAGATATTTCTTCCCAACTTGATAATATTATTTCAGATCAGACCCCAAAACAAGACTAGCTGCTAAACTATAATGAAAGACCACATCTAGGGTTCATACAAAGTGTCCATATCCTTAATATACAAGGTCAATAACACAGAAGGTCAATAATTAGATCAACTGTTTTAACTAGTCGATTTGGTGAAACAATGACTTTTTCTCATTTTTCACTGAGTTAATTAGTAAGCTGCCTAAGGATGCAAACTTAAAGGTTAAAATAAAGGGAAAATATTCTTCGAAGAAATCTCCCTTTCACTGAACACAAGATCTCCACAAAAGAGAAATTGAAAGTAAAGGCTCTGGCTGGTTTAAAGCGGTTTTTTGCTGGGTGATGTACGCCGCCTCTGTGATTGTGGTGGGATACTCACAAGGACTTTTTGTCCAACTATTTATTGAATTCTCCTTTGGTTAATTGTTACGGTTGATTTGTATTAGATTGTGCTCTACTTTGTGACCCATGATACTTGTCATAACTCGTATTTAGCATGTTTCAAGGCTTGGGCCATATTTTTACAATATATTTTTCTTAAATGCAGCTAAACAAAGTTCACCATTTTTATGACTGTTGTAGAGGTGGCATTAATCCCTCACTTTGTGTGAGACTGTCTGAGGTAATGATAGCATGTACGGGAGTGTGTTCTCAACTCCTGCCTCACAGATGCAGGCAGTTGCTGAAACACTCACCAATACTGACTGATATATTAGTGTTTTATCACAATATCACCATGTTTTTAAGTAAATCATTGCAAATATTTTTAAAATACTTAGAAAAATAACCTGATTTATATTGTTTTTATCCCAAACAGAAAAATAAAACAAAACAACACAACTACCTAAAAGCAAATTTACCTATAGACTTCTGTTCATAGAAATGGAAAGTATTGTCTTGACATAAACTCATGAGTTAAAAATTTTTTGATCTTTATCACCTTAAGATTGAAGTAATATTTTGGCTGCAGTAGCGAAAGTTTCTGGACTAGACAGAGAAAGTTAGCTAACTTTATTATAATGTTACTTACATAGAAAGGATATTATATATAGGCGATAAGGAAAAATACTGTCTATTGTGGATAGCAGAAACAGTACTCATATCATAATAGCCATTTGGAACCCTAAGGCTTTTCAGAGTTGAACAATTGTATGATAAATGCATTCAAGACAAAAGGAACAAAAAGACTGGTGTTCTTTACACCTGCATGTGAGCATTAAAGTGCTTTCCTTCCAAGAGAAGAAAATATTAAGGTCTAGTTAAATCTTACAACACAACAAAAATAACCGAAATGCAACAATTTCTTCATTTATTCCCAATTAGGCCTCTTCACAGTTCTGGCAAACTATGGCATTTGATTTGCAAAGTTTTTTTCAAATGCATTTCTTCTTTTCCTTTTTTCTCCCATCTCTTCTGGCTGGCTTGGAAATTTTGCACATGAACTCTTTCCATTTAACAAGAATATGCATATCTTGGCCAATCTATACTAGTTCTCTTTTAAGCTAGAAGAATGTATAAGTGTAATAATATTTGTATATCTTCACATGAAAAATACATAAAAAATGACAGAAAGATAAAGTTGAATTTATCTCCCAGCTCACACTCTGGCTTTTACGTTGCTCTGATTTCCACAGGCCTTCTGCAGGTGATATAGTATTAATCTTCATGGAAAACTGATCTAAGAATTGGGATAACTAAGGTAGAATTCCTTCTTGAAAGTCATGATCAATAGAAAGAACAGAATATTGACATTAAATTGCACCTACAAAACTTGAAAATTTGGATTTATTTAGATAATAACAAAGCCAATATCTTTCTAGGGCTTTATAATTTACAAGGCACTTGCAGTAAGAATATTCTAGAAATATTCTAGAATAACTAATGATATTTTTATAATCTAGAATTGTTGTATTTTTGATTGGTTATTATAACTACAATTTAGAACGTATTAAAGTAACGATATCACAGATAAAGATGGAAAACAACCTGACCAATTAAAAACAACAAAAAACCCCAAATAATGTATTATAGTTGGCAGTAATCCCTTTAAAATATATATCATTATCACTTATAAAGTTTGAAATTTATTTTTTATAAGAAAATATTATCATCAAAATATCTTGATGGATTATCAAAGAATGAGTTTTGGTCACATTCATAAGCATAAATCCCTCTAGTAGTAGTTTAACTCCCATCAGAATGATCTTTGATGCTTTTTGAAAAAAAAGTCACAATAAGCCATTGGACACTGGAACCAAATCATGTATTTATTTAAAAGTAAATTTCCATGGCCCTCTGGCAACTATGGGCTATCCATGATCAGCATAGGTCTATGCTGTTGCTTCGGCAAGTGCATGTTGAATGAAATTTTCTCTCTGTCTGCTGACCTGTAGTTTGATTTGTTCTGCACATTTGTAGATCCAATAAAACTTCTGTTTATAAGATATTTGGACAAATTAAATGTTATTAAAAATATTGTTCTTTATAGAAAGATGAGTTAAACATTATTCTTTGTGATAAATTTTAGAAAGACCTAGCAGAAAATTCCTTAGGAATTATTGCATTAAATATGTTCATTATTAATAGTGTCTATAAATAGTATATGAAATGAGAGAGAGGAAAGAGGGAGAGGAGTTAGGATTGGGGAGGGGAGAGAGAGAGAGAGAGAGAGAGAGAGGAGAGACTGTTACCACAGTTTACAGACTACAGAGTTTAGCTCTATTTTTTAGGAGGTATTAGTCCAGAAATGAAGTTTAAGGAGGGAATAATTTAATTTCACAGATTCAAAATAGGATGTTTACATCTATGATGTAATATGGATGCAGACTTTAGATACAGTTGAGTGCTACATCTGGCATTTTCATATAGGTAGGCATTTACAACACCAAGATTTGGAAAGAAAATTGATTAGACATGATCATAATATTCATGAGCAATTTTCCAGTTAAAATGACTGTCATCTCATTCAACACAGCCAGGAGACTCAAATGATGATTTGTGTATCAAGTCTCACATGCCTGAAGCCTACATTTAACTAAATACCTACAGAGAGAATTAAAATTATCCAGAAATCTCCAATTTTATTTTAAAATTAGATATTCAGTTATATATATATATATGTATATGTATATATATATTAATATAACATGCTTACTATTTAATAATATTTAGTCCCAATACTACACTTGATCTAATGTTTTAATTTGTTATACTTTTTTTTTTTGAGGCCGGGTCTCACTATGTAGTTGAGATTGACCTGGAGTCGCTATGTAGCCCAGGCTGGTCTCAAACTCACAGTGATCCTCTTGCCTCAGCCTCCTGAGTCCTGGGATTACAGGCATGTCCCACTATGCCTGGCAAATTTCTTATACTTTATGAGGGTATAAAGTTTTACATTGAATCTAACCAGTATCTTATATATATATTCCCTCAGGAAAAAGGTGAGTTTATATCCGAATGATTTAGCCTTGATAAAAATAGCTTGAAAAACTATTGGTTTAATTGAATTTCCATCTAGGACCATGAGTCAAATAAGGAATATATATCAAATGGTATAAAAACATATATTTTTTTGCTTGTACTCATCTGATTTTGGAAATGTGCTTGCTTTAAGGATTTTTATGTAAGCAATGAATTTTATTTTAAACTGATTGAGTTAAGAGTGAGATGTAATTTACTACTGAGAAGAATTGGGATGAATTCAAATCAAAATAATACACAAAAGATTATATTTTATATTATCGTTGTATTGCTGTTATTTACAGATTTTATTGGCAAACAATGTTAATCTAATATCATTTTTCTCTCTTATTTAAAACATTCATGGGAAGCTTTCCATTCAAATAGCAAAACAGACATGATATGATAGATGTAGGCAGTAAGATTGCTCATGTACAATGAAGATTAAAACATGCCTCTCAGATTTAAAAGTCAGACGGACGGCACTGGTCCTTTTTAAGAAATATATTATGGTTGATTATCTTGGGGCTACATAAGATAAAGTGTATTGAAGAATGTTTGGGCTTCATTATTTTTGATTAACATAACATAGCTTTTATATATAATCAAATAAAAACTTAACTTTAATACGTTTGTGATCTTTTATATTGAGGAGGGTGTACTTAGAAGGAGTTTGTCTAAATTTAAATAATGAAAGAGCTGATCCGTTTTTTTTTTGTTTTGTTTTGTTTTTTTTCCGGTACTGGGGATCAAACTTAGGAGCTATATCCCTGGCCTGAGGTCGTCCATTTTCATCCAAACCTTGTTTTATGGCAGAGAAAGCAAGATTAAGGGAAAACAAAATCCTGGCACTTTTCCACTTGTTTTTTTCCACCTATTTTTTACAGTCATCCAAAGTGTCTAAAACAGAGCACACATAGTTTGAGTTTTAATCATGTCTCTATTTCAGCTCCCCATTATTAATTTATCATCTTGTATTATTTATAATTTTGTCTTTACATCCAGTATCAGTCATAAATTAGGCCAATATGCATTTCACTGAAATATACTTGAATTTAGAATTTTCAGTCTAATTTATTTTTATTTATTTTTTTGGTACCAGGGATTGAATTTGGGACCTTGTGCTTGTGAGGCAGGTGGTGTAAACACTGGGCTAAATCCCTGGCCCTGAGTCTAATTTAATAGCACACTTTAAAATTCAAAAAATGATGCCTGTCACACTGTAGAAAAAGAAAAAGGAAATGACCCCCCGTGGTGTTCTAACATTTTTCCCAGAACTCTGATGAGTATAGAGGTGGTTTGTGCAAGGTGATCATCACATAAGGGTTCGAACTTTACCAGTGGATTAATTTTTTGAAAAAGTCGTAATTTGATGGCATTATCGGTAAGTAATGAAATTTAGGAGGTGGTCCTAGTTGAAAGGAGTGAGTCATGAGCATGACCTTGGGGACTTTACTGTATCTTGTCCCTGTTCCCTTTGTCTCTGCTCTTTCCCCCTTTTGTTTCCTGGCCTCCATGAGGTTAGTAGCTTTCCTCCGCCATGCCCTTCTTCCCTGATATTTCTGCTTTGCCACAGGCCTAAAAGCAATGGAGCCAGCCAAACATGGCCAGAAGCCTCTGAAACCATAAGCCAGACAAAATCTTTCTCATTTCAATTGACTTTCTCAGGAACTTTACTCACAGTGGTTAAATGCTAATAGCATGTCTCCCATCAGCCCTACATAACTCTTTAAGAGAGCTCATTAGTAATAACTCTATTGGAAATATGTTGAAGATGAGTCAGTGGGTGAGGAGAAAACATGATTTATGATGCAACATTTCTGTTGTCTATGTATTCTTTTCTAACATATGTTTCTATATTCATTGTTTCCACAATTCACTAAGGGGTGTTTATTAGAAAACATTCCAATTTAACTCAACTCAAAATGGAGCAGTTAACATGGAGAATAAAGTAACTGACTTGAACCATCTCAACCACATTTCTCCAACTCCACCTCCATTTTGTACGCCAAGAATTATTCTCAGAGAAAAATGTTTACACCTTGTACTGAAGCTGTAAGGCAAAGATAACAATTTTTATGTGGTAAATGAAAATTAAGCTTGCTATTTTCTGGCTACACATAAGAGGATGACTGTCCTCATGGCCTTTTGAGGACATGGAGTCTGCCATATCTTTCTACAGTGACCAGCATGGTGTCCAGCACTGTTGCACGCCTAATGCACGTATGTGAAAAAGGTAATAAAATGGATTATCCTAGTTTTTATTCTATGTTTTTATTTCATCTTGCCTTCTATCTAATTAATGCTTATTTTCTAAATTGTGATGGATAGTAATAGTCATAATAAAAGTGTATAAATCATATTAGTGAAAAAATTTAAAGTATATTGCTAAGTTCTGAAACAACAAAAAAGGCTGTATAAAACATTTATATTTATTACTACCTAGAAGCCACAGTTCTTCAATATAACTCATTTTCCAAACTGCAAGGAAATGGTTCATGTTATAAAATATGAATGATTACTTTTAAAAAAGCTCTGTCTCTCGCATAAAGCACCAGTCTTATATCTTATGATTTCAAAAGGGCATTCTGCCTGCTCTTTGATTTGATAATATTTCTGGAAATAATTTCAATTCAAATAAACCTGGATTCAGACAAGTACATGAGCATATGCAGACCCACACTAGAACTTTAGCCTGTAGTCCACCTGAGAAGTATTTAAGAACCACAAGTCATTATCATCAAATAGATTTTATTTAGGGACATTTTGTGTCTATAGCACTGAAGTAGGTGTTGGAGTGATTCATGGGACAGTGTTAAAGATATTGAATCTGTTCCTAATTCAACTTTTGAGTGAAAAAAGATGTGATAACAATTTGGAAAAACTTGATTACTATGTAATACACCTAACAGTCCTGATTATAAATTTCTATATAATTTCTGGTAATCATATTTTATAAAAGCAAGAAATTTTAGAAATAAACTTCTATTCTAAAAGAAAAAAATGAATAGTATGCATATTGACCTGCTCAAGATAGTTCTGTCTATGCAGAATAATTCTGATCCAAGAAATTCATTAGGGGCCTCAACTGTGTATTTTTCCACATCAGCATTTCTAAAATTCTCTTCTGAGGAAGACTTAATACAAAGTCTATGGAAAAAAAGTTATGTATTCTAGTAATTTTGTGAAATGCTACCTGCTGTGCTACCTTCTTGGAATTTCACAATGCACAGTATCTTAATAAGGCTTCTGAGCAGTCCAACACAAAGGAAACCAGTTTGGCTTTGTCTAACTCAGCATTTCCAAAATGTAATTAGACGTGAGTTATTTCCATAGACCATTTATTAACATCCCAATAAAGTCCAGTTTTGAAAACATGAACCAGTTATATGGATACAATTATTACTGTCATTGTGAAGTCTATTTTGTACTGTTTAGAAATTTCCAGTACCCCACCTGTGGTTGTTTTGCAAGCCTGAAATTACAATCATGTGTAACATAGTAATGTTCTGCTGTAATATTAACACACACACACTCTCTTCTGTTTTTTCTAAGGTGGCCACCATTCCTACAGCAAAAATTTCCCAATAGAAAATGGTATCATTGGCAGATTTTGAATTAATAGTGAATTTACAATATATATATATATATATATATAATATGTTGTAAATATACTACAGCAAAAATTTCCCAATAGAAAATGGTATCATTGGCAGATTTTGAATTAATAGTGAATTTACAATATATATATATATATATAATATGTTGTAAATATATATATATATATATATATATGTATGTATGTGTGTGTTAAGAAACAATAGGAGGAAGTAACAATTTTCATTTATTAGTTCTATTGAAAGAAAATTGTTTGTGGTAAATTACTCCTTTAAAAGACTATGTTCTGAAGTCCCTACTTTAAAATGAGATCAATTGTTAATTCCTTATGGGAACCACGTTTGTACTTCTTCTCTTTCCTAAGCTCTGCATATCATCTTAATGTGCATTATAGGTATTCAATATATGATTACTAAATTAATGAGATTCTTTAAATTTTTCATCATAATTGTCATCACCAGCCCTTAATATTTATTGAACTGCTTATTTTTATCTGACATTCTACTTTGTGTTAAATAGGCTTAAACTCAAAAGGCAACTTTATATAATATATTCTAAGGCAGCCATTTTTTGTTCAGACACAACAAAATAGAATTTCATCGGGCTGAAAAATTATGGAAATATCTACAGGATGTGGAAAAATCTTTATCCCCTATGAAGACAAGTTTGTGACACTACTGCAAACAGATTTGAGTTTTTAACAATGTGGTCAGAGAAACGTAGCATAAGATGGAATTTCATGAGCATGTAGTATATTCCAGACTTCTATAAAATGAATTTTAATACATTTTATGTGCCAACTAGGATTATACTCTGAGTTTTAGTTTTAGCATTTTTACTTTCTAGGTGTTTCCTTGAGTTTTGATTCCTTATCTTAGATATGGAGACCAGACAATCTATGTCTTTGTTTTTCTGTTAGTCAAAAAAAAAGATGAAACAAATAATGTAGAAGATACCATCAGCCCCAGACAGAGTAAGCTGGATTGCTCACAGAAAGCGCAAAACCTACCCTATGTAAGCAAGAGGAAAGCACTGGATTCAGAAATCCTCAGCATCTACTTTCTCAAAATGAGGATCACACCTACCCTATAATTTATTTTGAAGATGGATTATATTATATCCCAAACATTGATACAGCTCCTGGCACATAATAGGGAAAGTTCTTGCTTAGAACTTACAGTGCATGTGAAAGCACTTTTGTAACCTGTTATAGAAATAAAATGCAATTAGCAGCAATCATTTTGAAAATCTACCATGCTAACAGCTTGACTATTCTCTCCTTTAATTTGAGTGGCCTTTTACATGGTGTAAAAAGAGAGAAGAAAATTGGGCTATGTTGCTCCTAAAGCATGTTCACTTGGTTAATTTCATTAAATACAGTTTCCTAGGATTTTAAAGGACATTATTATCACTTGGCACACAAGTGCTAGATGGGTTTAAATGAGATAGCTTAGGAAAATCCTAAGTGCACTGTGTTGACGACAGAGAGTACTCAATGAATGCTAATTTTGTACTTTTGCCTCACAAGCTAGTGTAGCACCAATATGGAAATAAGAAATAAAGAAAGTCTTGCATTTATAGAGGGCCTAATGTGTACTTGATCTAGCTTAAAAATCACAGTGGATTTTGTATTACTATTTCCTACTCATAGAAAAGAAAGTAAAGCTCAAAGAGATTAAAAGACATATTCAAGAGAGGGGCTTAGAGTCTTGTGTGGCAGTTTTGCAATATGATCAGGTCCTCTGGACAGATCAGCACTTCATGATTATCACAGTAGAAGTACACAGGACCTTCACCGTATCTTCTGCACATGCAAACGTGGTCATTGAACTCTCTAAAAAACCCAAATTTTCCAGCGTACTATCAAAAGAATATATTTTCAAGTTCTGAAATTTAAATTAAAACTGAAGTAATTTCAAAATTTTTTTATTAATAAAAGCAGAAGGTGGGAAACCAATTTATTCTCATCTTGGGGACAATCTAGCACATGTGCCAAAGATGTAGCAGAGAAGTTTATCTGGGTTAGACTGATGTTTTTGTCAGAACCAAGGCACATCATGTTACTAGAAGGACCAGAACCCAGGTCCTTTTCTTAGTGCAAAACATGCAAAAATGAAAAAGGTGAAGTTTTTTTTTCTTAGAAATAACCAGATGGGGGGACAGGGATTTAGTTCAGTAGTGCCACGCGTGCCTTGAAAGCGCAAAGTCCTGATTTTAATTCCTGGTACCACACACACACACACACACACACACACACAACAGTTGGGAAAATAGATAAATAATTACTTGTACACTGATTAGTGTTTAAGTATTTGCATGCTGAGATTATACAATTATACAATAATTGGTGTACTCTGCATGGACTACAACAAGAAATAAAGTCATGCTCGCTAAGCACCAAGTTCTAAAGTACTTTGCCTGGTTCCTCTTATCTTATTCCTTGACAGTGTGGGGGGCAGATATTATTGCTCAGATGTGGAAAAAGAAACTTGGAAAGGAACTGGACAACTCAGCAACTTGGAAGACTATATCAAAATTAAAAAAAAAAAAGAAAGGGAGAAAGAAAGGTCAAAGAGTAGGGGATGTAGCTCAGTTGAAGGCTGTGGGTTCGATACCCCGTTTAAAAAAAGAAGAAGAAGAAGAAGCAAAAAAGAAAGAAAGAAACAAACTTAGACAGGTTAAGACCCTTGCCCCAGTCATACAGAAAATAAACAGCTGATCCAGCTATAATTAGGCCTGTTTACTCTCAGCTTTGACCCGCTTCCCATTACACAGGAAGATTCAGAGGAAGGTAAACTTTCTTCAGTATTCTGTGCCAGTAAATAGCTTCCACATGGCAATCTCTGAAGATGTAAGTAGAACAGCAATTTCATATTACTTAATGTGTATTTACCATATGAATCAATTTATTCATGACAATTATTACTAATAATCGCCCCATATTTATAATAGAAGGCCTGTTGATTTTAATTTTGGAAAACATGAAGTCACTTGTTAAGGAGTGTAATTTACTCCACCTAATATTAGGTAACTCTTACAGTTCTTCATCACTTCCTAATTCTAATACTTTAACAGAGAACATTACCTAGATCATTTTCTATAAATTATGTACAATGAAGCAGTGTATAATACCACTACTTAAATAAATATGTATTATTTATAGTGTCACAGGTGAAGTATTGAAAGAAATGATATAATTTTCCAAGAATCCTATTTTGAAAATAAATTACCCAGAATGCTGAACCTGTGCAAACCTAGCTTTTTTTCTGCTGTTTAGATTTTTTTAGTAATAAATGTGTGTTATAATAAAATATTTCAAATAAACACTGCATTATTAATGTACCTTGTACTTGCCCTAGGGCAGCTGAGGCATAAACGGTTCATTTAAATTCTGGGCTCTTCCTACAACACACACAGTACTTCTAATAGTTCTCTATGTAAAGACTGTACCTTTATTGTTTCCATTTCAACTTGAATGCTACATGCTGATGCAGTACCTATAGCATTTAATGCTTTGCCGCCAAGTACAAATCTTTACCATCTCAGGGCCAAGTATCTAAAGCAAAACTAAAGTTATTTAGTATTGCTAATATTTTCAGAAGAACACTCAGATAGATGAATTTCTTCTCTAGTTGTATAAGAATCCCTGTCTTTTTTTCTATCTTTAAATGGATTACAACCAATTTCAAATAGCAACAAAATGCATGGCCATTAAATTGTGCTATATATCATTTCAAGGCCAAAAGGACTAAT
The DNA here is from genome assembly GCF_012274545.1 of Fukomys damarensis. Taxonomy (NCBI): domain Eukaryota; kingdom Metazoa; phylum Chordata; class Mammalia; order Rodentia; family Bathyergidae; genus Fukomys; species Fukomys damarensis. The sequence continues at coordinate 24,560,217 of NW_022900930.1, forward strand.
GCAGTAATATCATTTTGTTCTTTGAGACATTAATAATTACCAGAGAAGAAAATATGATAACAAACTGGTAACTCTGAGCAATTACTCTTTCCCACAATGACGCTAAGTGGCAGGATTCTTTCACCTCTCATTTTTCAAAAATAATATATATATAATATATTTAACATTATGTATTTTCCATTAAATATTACCTCGTGGTTCATTAAAATTATAAAATTATATTCATACAAAATATTAATCAATACTTGAAATTCATTTACCTTGAGCATACAGATCAATTTCTAGAAGTAATATTATAAGTTGTTTGTCTTCTGCACTTTTGTTGGCTAAAATATACTTCTGGATAGTCTATGAAAACAAATTTCATCTCTAAAATTAGAAACTGTGGATTGCACTTTAACAAAACAATCACAAATTGTTCCTTAGTAATAACTTTTGAATAAAGCCATCTTTTACACCCTTGTTGCCACTGTGCTGAAATATTTCAGTAGGCAGATGTAGATTTGAGTTCTCCCTAGAGGTTCTAGAAACAAGAATTTCAATACAATCTTAAAACAGAGTGGGCTCTATCAGTAGATTCCTAAATTAAGATTAAAGTTAGCCACCAAATAGGCGTCCAAGTGTGCCAGGCACTGGATAGTCATGTTTCCAGGTTCTCAAGTCACAAAGGGAGCAGACGTAATTGGCTGTTTTAGGTTCCTCATGTGTTGATGTGCGGGGGAAGCCTGGCCTAGTTTAAGTGCTTCTGAAGTCTGAATGGGGAAACACTGGGAAAGCACAGAAGAAAAAAACGAGGAAGAATCAGTCTTTATTGAAAACCTTAATTTTACTTCCCCATATTCCTCAATATATTTCTGTATTTTAAAATGTCAGTAGTAAAGCATATGACATGGGAATGTGCTTTATAGCTCCTTAGTGAGGAACATTAATTACCCTTTACTCACCAGTTTGTGGTAGTTATTTTCACTTAAACATTGCACTGTGCAACAGGTAATATTATCTATCTTTGATTCTATTTTTAAGAATATTGCTAGCGAAGAGAAGAGCAAATGAAAAATGTCCTCTGTTAAAGTGAAAGTTAAGTTTAACTTTCTGATATTATAAGAGTTGAAATCCTTCAGTAAGGGTCAGACAAGTAGAAGGAAGAATGGAGCGGCCCAGGGAGAAAGCAGGGGCATAGAAATTGTCATGAGTTGGCTCATGTCCCTGTAAAATTCACGTGTTCAATTCCTAATCCCAGTAACTCAGAATGCGACTTTATTTCTAAGAAGGGTCATTATGAATATTAGATAACATGAATTCTTACTGGTGTAGGATGGATTCCTAGCACAGGGTGCCTGGCATCCGTATATAAAACAGAAAGCTGGACATAAACATGACCACAGGGAGGATATCATGGGATCACTGAACTTGTGCTGCCTCCAGCCAAGAAACTATCAGAAACCAGGACAAAGCCCTGCATCAAGCCTGCCATGGGAAGGAGCCTTCCCTTCAGAAGGAACATGGCCCTCCCCACACCTTCATCTCTTCCAGAACTGTGAAATAGGAAATTTATGCTGTTTAAACCACTGAATCAATGATGTTTTTGCACCCACATCCCTAGCAAATGAACACAGAGTAAAGATGGAGCATGCAGGAGATAGATCTGATTTTTTATTAGAACTAATAGAAAATAAGCCTAGATCGTGTAAAAACAATTTCAGAGGAAAATACAAGTCAGACAAATGTGAAGTTCATCTTTGAACATGTTATATACGTATATATGTGCATATATGCGTATGTTCATAGTCATGCATTCATCGACTCAACAAATATTTGCACATCTACCATATGCCAGGCACTGTTATAGGCATTTGGATACACTGGGGTTCAAAAATTTTTTCACACCAATAAAAATTCTTGCCTTTGTGATATGTTCTTGCCTGTATACACACACGCACACACACACACACACACTTCTTAAAACTATTCAAATTAAATATTATGTAAAACTAGTAAGTTGCTCAGGTAGGAGAGGTCAGTGGTATGGACGGACAGGGGTAGTGGCTACTGTTTAACTCATCTGGCTCACACCTCAGTGCCAGGGTCAGAGCCTCAGCCAACCTGAGGGTTTTCGGCACACATTCTGTAAAGTACAGTATCTTACTCTGTTCGCTATACTATTACAGAATATCTGAGACTGAGTGATGTATAATGAACAAAGTGTATTTGGAAAGGCCAAGAAGGAGGCAGCGGAGTCTCTTAATTGTCTTTCACCCCGCCATGGGGGAGGCAGGAGGAAAAGCAAGAGAGTCTCCCCGCGGTGGGCTCGTCCTTTTATAAGGAACTCACTCAGGTAATACAGAGCTTACTCCTTTAATAATGGCACGACTCCATTAACGAGAGCTGGGCCCTCACGACCTCATCACCTCTTAAAAGTTCAATCATTTCTAAACACTGCTGCATGGGGATTAAGTTTCCAATGGATGCTTTTGGGCATTGCATGCAAGTCAAAACAGACAGCTTTGCTTATTTTTAGGTTTTTAGTTATATAGAAGTTTACATTTTTGTCACTTTTTGAATTTCTTTCTTGCATTGTTAATATGCTTTCAAATTTTGTGATTATTACCAAAAAAAAAAAAAGAAGAAACACCCACAGAAGGCTGCATAAAAATTATCCCCAGGTGTCAAATACGGTAGATTTCCACATCTCCATACAAAAGAGAATGTGTGCATGAGAAATGTGTATGTGTATTGCATGAACGCTTGTGTACCCGCATGCAATGATTCCATTCACAGCAAGTGCATATTTATATGTGTATGTGGGTGACCATATATATGTACATCATAGTTTTCACATTAACTTTCCCATACACAGAACATGTTGGACGAAAGCACCAAAATATGTTTCTTTTAAGGAACAGAATGAGAGAAAAAAGACTTTTACTTTGCATTTCGTATCTTCTGTTTGCACTCTACAGCTTATATATTACTTTAGTAATAAAGACTTTCTTACTTTTTATGAGAAAAGGATCTAACACTTACCACCTATAAAGTTTCAAGTACCTATTAAGAAATGTACAAGAGGTGACGGCTGTGCCTAAGGTCATAGGTCACAGATCCTAACTACCAGAGTTTGGGGACTTGACAGAGCGACCTAGCAGAACGTAAGCTTCAGAACCAACCAAAATGGTGCTTCAGCTCTCTGAGCCTCAGTTTCTTTCTTGGTGAAATGAGAATCACAGTAGTACTTACCTAGTGGAGTTGATTTAAGCATGAAATGGGTTGATCCTTATCAAATGCTTGTCCCTGTTAATTTTGCCTACCACTCAGATTACCATCACACTTTAAAGAAAGAAAAAAGTTCCTTGGGTGACTTAAGAATTAAAGGAGCTGACAAACAACATGAAGGCCAAGCAGCACTAAATGCCTATAGGATTCTCCTGTTTCTTCAGGCGAGTGGGGAGGCTATGAGCGAGAGAGCAGAAAGCAGCTCATAAATGTGCCTTGAAAGAAAGAGTTTGGGAGAGCGGGCACCACTGAAGCGACCAGCAGATTAGTTTAGTAAGAAAGCTGCAAATGAAAATGAAACGCTAAATTGGAAACTTTTGGTTGTTGCTGCAGCGTGCTGATGATGTGTGACCAGGCATGGATATTGAGCAGTGACTTGGATGGAGACACTGATGATTGCAACAGTGATCACTAATAATACATCTAAGAAATGAAGGTCATCATCTAAGCATTTTTTCATGTTTAATCTATTTAAGCCTCACAATAATTGTTTTCTCTTCTAGGTACATTATCATCACTTTTAACAAATGTACTGGTTAATCTTCGTTGGTGAACTGGTTGACGATTAGACTGTGAGGGTGCTGACATCATCAAGCAGATTAATCCATTGATGAAGTCATAGCTGCAGGTAGGGCCTAATTGGATGAGGCAGGTAATTGGACGCGTGGCTGTGAAGGGTGTATCTTTTCCCCATCCCCTTCCTCTCTGGCTCATCCACTTTTCTTCTGCTTCCCAGCTTCCAGGAAGTGAAAATATTTCCTTCCTCATACTCTTCCTCCATGTTTCTGCCTTGCCACAGTCCTAAAAGCAATGGAACCATCTGAACATGGAATAAAACCTGGGAAATCATTAGCCACAGCGAAACTCCCTTTTCTATGTTGGCTTTTCTCAGTACTTGGTGATGGCAACAGAAAACTGATAAGCCCAATATATGAAGAAACTGAGGTAGAAAGAGAAAAGAAGTTTGCCCAGATCATTTAGCGGAGTAGCCAAGGCTGGAATTCAAAGGGTTTAGCTCCAGGAAGCAGGCTCTTAACCATGGCATTCAATTACAGGACTTCTTTGAATGGTAACTAAGAATTACGTTCAGAGAATCCAAGATGCTGTCTGCCTAATAAGTCATCCAGGACAATGGTGAAAGAAAAGTAAAGAAAACACTGGAATTATCTGGAAAGAAGAAAGCAGGTGCTAAGGGAGTCAGAGGGTGAGGGCTGCAATGATGATGAAAAGGGACTACAAGGAAATCCAACCCTGGAGGCAGAGAGGCTTGCCCGTCAGCACTAAAGAAGTAGTAAGGATGGAGGAAAAGTTGGCTTGTCCTTGCGTTTTTCTTGTCATCCCCCATCTCTTGACCCAGTGTTGGATATTCGAGTCAACTTCACTCTGCAAGTATTGTTCTCTAATTCTGTTTTGTTTTATTGTTTGTTTGTTTTGGAACCAGGGATGGAACTCGGGTCCTTGTGCTTGTGAAGCAGGCGCTGGAGTGTTCTCTAATTCTGAAGCATATTCTGCCCATGTTTTGCCTGCTGAGATCTAAAGCACTCAAAGTCTATGATAAAAAGCTGTATAATGTCCTAAAATACTTCCCAATATTCCTATCTGGAATTTTTAAGTTTTCCCGTAATTTTGTTCCCCAAACTATTGTATCTTTTCCCTTACAAATGAAAAAGGAATTGAGGTATCCAAGAGAGCTTGAAGATAAATAAATGAGGGGGGAAGAAGCTGGAGTAGAGAAAGGGATGCCTAGAGATTCATAATTTATAGTATAATTTTGAAAAATTTAATACATTGAAAGGTACAATTTCTCTTAACCCAGGTGCATTTGAAGACATTCAAGAAGTTGCTGCTTTGTTAGGTAGGGGAACAGGCAAAACCCATCAAAGAATCACCCTCCACTTTAAAGACCTCTGGCCACACAGTCAAACTCAAGAGAAACCCAAGATTTTGAAGATACTGCAGGGACTGGGAAATAAAAACTTTCGCGTGGAATATTGTCCTAGTCCCATGAAAAATACCCATAAGGCAGAATATTTATTTGGCTAAGTCATTAATAAACTGTAGTAAGCTTTTCAGAACCAGTTAAAAAAAAAGGTTAATAGAATTTTACTAATTAGAAGCTGAACTAGTTCACAACATAAAAATGGAAAAGAGGAAAAATTTGCCCAGAAATTCTTCTGGTCATTTCATAAGTAATGCTCAGGTTTTAGGTTCAGTGCATAGTTGATTTTCAAGAATATTGCAGTTTTTTATATTTACCTTTTATTAACCCATGAACATTTACCACAATATTATTTGGCCACTATTAGAACACTAACACTTTTTCTACCCTGTCTGCATTAACAAAAACTAGGGGTGGATATAAGAGTGATTCTAATGGGGTAAAACAGTCTCTTAAATAAGTTGGGATGAATACACACATAAAACCCTTCAAGGAGAAAAATATAAAGCACTTAGTTGTTTATTATTCTATGTATGTGTTCCTTAAGTGCTTTTATTGTGTGGCTGACCTGAGACACATGGTTCAATTGTTTTGCATCTTCATAATACTAAAATTATTTAGTAGAAAGCATGCACTACCAGGAAATAAGGGAACAGAAAAATGTGAAAAAAGGGAAAAAAGGAAACAAAGTCTGTAAATAGGGAAAAGTGGAGGGGGTGAAGGGAGGACAGGGGAATGGGGAAAATATAAGAACTAAGACATATCATGTAAAAGTACAAGATCCCAACATAAACGTAACTGTATTGTTTGCTTTAAATGTACCAATAAATTTAATGGGGGGAAATTATCTATGGTTTAAAGTAAACAAAAAACTACACTGCTTATAAGTAAAAAGCTAAGAAAAGAAAGAAAGAAAACATATACTAAACCATGACATGGTGTCCTAATGGGACAAAAGACTCTCAGGTCTATGCCCAGGCCAAGGGCAGGAAGAACTCATGGGATTCCAGGGATGCCAAGAGTCAAAGGAAGAGGGGACAAGGGATCTTGTTCAAAAGCTGGGTCTCGAAGTTAAAAAATAGTGCAAAATTGCAGAACATACATTTTATTAATTAAATTAACACATGGTCAAAAAATAATTGACAGTAAATTGTGATAATCCATAGATTTTTAAAATGTTTTCGAATTATGAAAAATTAAAAGGATGTAATTTCATTTAACCTACTTTGTACTGTTTTATACAGACTGAGAATTCAATAAAAATATAGAAAATATTTAGCTTTGCATCTAAAACTAATGTATTTCACATAATAATCAGAGTAGATTATAAAAACTCCATTTGACTTTAAAATAAGTTTGCACTATCAACAATAGATTTAAGAATATAGTGTAGCAGCAGAAGAACTTAAATCCTGTGACATTCTTTGCTTCCTAGCTCTTATACTTTGCAAACATGTGGAAAATTGGAAAGGAATGCCTCTTTAAAAAGACGAAATGTTACTATATGAAAAATTTTGAAACAATTTAAGTAGGTTATCTTAACCACTATCAGTTTGATAAGGCCAAGTCCAAAAAGGAAAAAGCACGATGAGTTTTTTACAAACTGCCAGTCCTTATCTGACTGCCAAATGTGTACCTTTTGGACTTTGAAAAGGACTCTTCTGGGAAAGGAAAATGGCAGAAGAAAGAGAGAAAAATCTACTTAATGTTTTATGGACTTATTAAAAGAAAGTCTCTCCTTTCATTAACTGTGAAAAAAATCTCCACTAATATAGAAACTACAGCAACAAACTAGAGCAGACCCCAATAACTGCACCTCCCAAGATAACAATATCTGCATATCAGTAATCAGTTTTCTGAATTTTAATGATGGTTTTCAAACAGGGCTCACGATTCAGTAGGGGCCACTAAAACTTTACACTATCTGTTTAAGACTTTGTGCCTCTTTGGTGCACATTTTTGATTGCAGCTTAGCTCAAAATATTAGTCCAAAGACTCTGAATCATGCCAAGCTTTTAGTTAAACAGCCTTTATAAAATATAGGGAATAGGGAATTTATAAAGAAATTAAAATAGGATTTTGTCAAATTTTCTTGTTTCTCCATTTAGTATGGAAAGACAACTTTGTAAATACTGTTACCCTGAAAAAGTTTCCAGTGACTCTCCTACAAGTAATAAAATAATAAGAGCATGTTGTGGATTTTATTTTGATTTATTCTCAATAGTCACCTCATGAACAGAGGCCTATATTAAAAAGTGTAGTAAGATAAAGGAAAAAATTTGTTCAGAGATGATAAAAATCAATGTTTAGATCATTAAATATTTTCACCATTACACGAATTATTTAGCATTTTGCTTCCAAAATTTAAAAATTAGTTATTCTCAAATATGTTTAAAAGTTTAGCATTGTTTCTTCCATTTACTTACTTAGTTGGGGATCCAAATTATAGGATAATTTCTTATTTATTATGAATAGAAAGTACGTTTGTGGGCTTTCAGAAGCTCATTGTCCTCTGATTTAATGAATAAAAAAAATTTTGTGTCAGTGTTTGAATAAAAATAAAATAAAATAGTAATAAAACTTAATCCTTAGAAATAGACTGTTAAAACACTTTACAAAATAAAATATATTAAATATTACCTTTTATATTGCTTGCTATAAATTAATCCATCCATAATGCTTCAACAGGTAGAAAACATATTGAATGAGGAATTTTTCTAGTAATGGAAAAGGCACTGAGCAGATGTGCTTTGTACCAAACGATTTCATATTTCAATGTGACAAAATAGATGAGCCACATAAAGCCTAATTTCAGTTGCAAATTGCAAGCTGAAATAAGTTCCAGAATAGTAAACAATTAGCTGCTTTATTTTCTTTTTAATAAGACTAAATTACCAGATAATATCTACTGGCATCAACTTGGCTAATAAAAATCTGTTTAATAGGATTTGCCATTTTTCCAATTGCTATCATGATCAGCTTTGCATTTTGATTATCTCTAAACTTTGCCTCAATTTTCTCATAGAAAAGCTCTCAGTGGTAATTGCTTTAACATTTATTCCAGGTCAAGTGGTTAAGTATGAATAATGATCTGTCAAAAATGTACAGTAATGCCGTCAATAGAGCAATTACCATTTAGCTGGAGATTATTATGGCAAAAGAGCACATTAACTGGGCACAATAAACACAACAACAGAGAAAAAAGGGGGCAAAGGGACTGACTGTTTGTAAAACCTGTGTGTTTTGTACATATTCCTGACAGATATTAATTGTCTTTCAAGACCAATTAACCATACTCCACAATGGTCTTCCCAATATAGAGCACATTACAAACTTTTCATTACTGATAAAAGGAAAATAAATGTTTATACAGCTTACAGGTAGTATTCCCCAAAAGATTGTCTCATTGCATTTTCTGCAATAGTGTTTATTTCTGCTGTTCTCCATTTCTCCTAGGAAGGCCCACCACATGGGCGTATGTTATCTATTTTAGTGAATCACCGATTAAATTAATGCTAATGGGAGGTGACAACATCTGCTTTTGTTGTCAATATTACTACCATGGCCTAATTTTTCAAAGTGTCTTTCTGTAGAAGAAGCATTGAATAAGGCTGTAACTCAATACAGTACTACTTGAGGGGGGAAAGGTGATAAAAAGGAAATACGATGTTTACCCAGTCAACACATCACTGAATTGTGACTCCGTTAATGTCTGGGGCTAACAGGAAGCCTTCACACCAGTATTTAAGAACAGATGAAAAATAGTTCTTCACATGGAAGTAACTGTCACTAGTAACTCTGTAGGTAGCTAAACCTTTCAGTACTCTGAATAACTTACGTAATTGAGGAACATGATACTGTTAGATTTATACTTTCATCGATGTTTAGTCAGAGGGAATACTCTCAGATTTAATTTAAATGAAAATGCCTTCAGAAGACTGCTCATAAGTTACTGGGAGTTTTGTTCCTTCACGCATTCAGAAAATAGTTCTTCAATCTTATTTTGCAGAGAATGATAATTATGGGCACAGACTTTGGAGACATACAGATCTGAGATTGAGTCTCAAGTCTTTGTGCCTCACCAACTCTGACTTCAGAAATTTCTTAAACTAAGTTTCAGTTTTCTGATCTTCAAAGTGGGTGGCTGGAGCAGATGCCGGGCTGACAAACAGATACAATAACGCAACAAATGTGAAGTGTTATGTGAGTGCCTGGCTTATGGATAGTAACCATTTCTTAAATGTTGGCTGTGGAATAGAATAGAGAGTTAATACAGCGTAATAAAATTCTGCTTGTAGTGAGCCTGGAATAAGATTTGTATGCAGGAAATGAAGTAACACACACTGTGGTGATTACTAATTATCAGGACACAGGTGGGAGTGTGAGCCACAAGATTTTTCTCTTGCTGGAGAGGCTTAGACATTTATGTTGTCACACATCAATGGAGCTACCGTCTTTCCTCACTGTTTCCTTCAACTCTCAGATGTACTGAGGATTGTTCTGTAGTTTTTACCACACTATCAATCATCCCCCAGTGATGTCACCGATTTCCCGAAATATTTTTCAACATATGATTTCTCATTTAGTGTGTAGTATGGAAGAAAATATCTTCACAATCAAATAAGGCAGAAAAACACTGGATAAAATTTAAAATTTTTTTCTACTGAATTTTTCATGTAAGAGAAGTTCTTAAATTGGTGTACATCGTAATTTCCCAGGGAAAAAGTTCAGTATGTGGTATTTTCCATATTCACTTAACTACAGAACTGTTTTTTTGTTTTTTGCCTCATGTACTTCCTTGGTCTAATGCTCTGAAGAACACAACTGAGGGAACATCCGTCCTCAAAATTATACTCAACTTGGCTTCTCTTAACAGCCAAGCCCAACAGTCTCTTTCCAAATTTTGTTCTTTTTACTAAGAGCGCAGGCTATGGACCTGGCTTCCCGCATTTGAATCCCAGGGCACTATATGAGCTTAGGTGACTCATTCTGTTTCCTGGTGCTTGAGGTCCCTCACTGTGGTGGCTAAATGATTGTCAGCTTGAGTGGGAAACCACCCAGCTGAATTGAGTCAGCGTGGTTCTGGGCATGGAAGACCCACTTTAAGGAAGATTGTTGCCAGAATGGTGTAAAAGGAGAACAGGAGGGGAGGATATCAGCTGATCTTTCACGGAGGAGCTTCTTTGCAAATGCTTTTCTTCAGAGGAGTTTTGGCTGTTTTCTCACGTCAGGGGAGCTTCAATCATCTCCTCCCCGTGGACCTCATCTCCTCCTGGCTTCCAGTGCAGATCCCTCATCCTTCCGGCACAGACGCTTCAGCTTCCAGCCCTGGTCCTTGAACCCTTCTGCTGAGACCCTTTGGTTTCTCGATACAGACTTGCAATAGGCATTTTCCTGGGCTCCGAGTCCTTGACTGCATCCTTCAGGTTCACAGCATGCAGACAGAAGTTTGTATTCTTCCACATCTGATACTAGTAGGCACTGACTAACACACTTAGCCATAAAACAGACTCTAGGAAAGGACATTAGCATACTGTCCTGCTATAAGGCAAGGCTGGCGATGAGCCTGGAAAAGTACCTGGCAGATACTGAGCTCTCTATACATTTTCACGACTGTCAGATTTACCTCATCCTTCTTTCTTAAGGCTTTCTCTTCCCTTAGCTTTCTTAAGATATTTTTCTTTTGGCCTCACTTTTAAAAATGTGTTAATTTTTCATTGCATCTTCCTCCTCCCCTTTGGTATTCATTTCATAGTTCTGCCTCTTCTGTTTTTATTTTCACCTTGGATGAACAATACAGAAGACAACAATTATTAGCTATTCCATATTGTCCCCTAATATTTCCCTTAGCCCCATCATCTGGGTATCTATATGTACAAGAGACTAATGGATCAGATCGAAACTGGGCTCAGGCGACCCCTACCCTGGACCCACTCTTATCCACATTATCTCCTGTGTCCGGAATGTCACTTTTCACCCCATTACCAGTCAATTTTCCACGTGGAAGTTGTGCTTCAATCTTCCTAACTGGTCTTCCTGCCTCATGTTTTGGTGCTGCCTAATTCTTCAGGGTAGTGTCTTTACAAATCCCTTCTTGCTTGAGTCTATCCAATTTCTTTAGAATACAGTTCGGACTCTTTAATACTGTTTATCAGCGTACTTCTGATTTCTGCAATGGGCTGTTGTGCTGCATTATTGACAGCTGAGCATGGGCTGTGTTGTCCAGCTTCCACTGTAGCCAGGTGTCAGAGGGTTCTAGGGATGACAGAGATTTGATGTGTGCCGCTCCTTAGGCCTGTCATTAAAACCATGGGCTTTGTGTTCATGAGTGCCCTTCTTGTGTCTTTCTGGTTGACAATGACAAAAACTGCATCATCTGCCTTGGGCCCAGGATTGGAAAGTCACATACGATGGATGGCCGAGCTTCCTCAAAAGCACCACACCTGATCGGCTCCTCCTTGGGTCACATAGGAAGAACGAGGATTGTCAGGCCTTTCTTGTAATCGAAGTAATGGCACTACCCTAACTAGCTGATCCTCTTGGAATCACATACTGCTCTCCTTCACTCCATATCTACTAAACTCCTTGTCCTTCTAAGACATCCATGCTCTTACTAATTCTGGACTTTGCCTGTATCGCCCTTTCTGTCTGGCATATAATTTCTCTCTTATCCTTTACCTGAAACTTTAGGATAACCCGTATGTCTTATTGGAATGACCTTTCCTCTGGCAAGTCTTCAGAAACTATCTCCTTCCATTACAGACTGTGAAAGGAACCTCAGCTATGCATTCTCCAGACACTTGGTACTTTGTCGGCCATAGCCCTGACCAACCATTCTTTCAGTCATTTGTTCAATTATCTCCAGTGTTGGTGGTAGGCTTCACAAACCCACGGACTCATTCTTGCTCACAGTTGGCTCCCCGTTGCTTCGCATGAAGTCTGGTGCATACTAGACCCTCAATATGTCTTTGTTGTATCAGATTCAATTCAAACTCAGCATGACCAAAACCCAGTTAATTATTTTCTCTCTTTAGCCCCCAACTGCTTTCACTCCTTTGATTTATGTCTTAATGGTAATTCCATTTCTCCAGTTACTCCAAATTGAAAATTTAGAATCATCACTCCTTACTGCTTCACTTTCCTCACTTCTCACTATACTTATACACTGAATTATTTTTTAGTTCTCTCTGAAATGCTTCCTAGAGCATCTTGGTTTTTGATTCCTACTGCATTTGTCTCTTGCCTGGACAACTCCAGTAGCTGAATCCCAGCAACTCTCCCCAGGACTGGCCTTCCTGTGTTCCTGGACTGTGCCTCCCTATATTTCTCTCTGAATGAACATAGCTGTTTACACACAACTCCTTAAATTCTATTACAGATATCTGAGGAGGGTGTCTAATTGTCTGTGTCTGTCTTTAAACTTAGTCTCACTTTAGATTTCTTCATGCACTTCTTCTCTGACTTTGATCTAGGATAGTGGTTTTCTTAAGCTGAAGGACTTATTAAATGTACAGAATGCTAAGTCCCCACCACTCAATTCTCAGTGAGGCCAAGACATCTACAATTGCAACAAACATGAATAATTTAAAACACATTGATTTGACCAAAATGAATTTCTTGATTTATCTCAAATAAATATATCATATTATCGCACGCCAATGAGCACATGTCCTTTTGTGTTTTCACATCTTGGAATAGTCTTTTCCTCTAATCAAGCTCAAATGTCTCAAAAACTCTATGCAGTTTTAATTTATTCCATCTGAATCATATTACTGAGGACAGGTCACTGAAACCTGAAATGTCTGGGGTCATGAATTTGGAGCTTTTTTTTACCCTGAAAGCACAAGAGAATCAGAGAAAGGTACATAGAAATGATATCTTTTGAGTTTTACTTAGGAATTTTATTTTTGTAGTGGTGTGTAGGAGAAAGAGACTAGCTAGAAAGTTTGTAAGAGTCCTGGAAAGAGATGAAAAAAAGATGGTGGCAGTTAGGAGGTATAAGGAGGTGTAAATGATGCCGTTTAGTTTTGCAGCCTAACTGATTGGGAATATGGTGATGTCAACAAAGAGAGACAATTATTAGGACTAATGGTCATAATTAGTTTAAAATTAATCCAGAATTTGAAATAACAATGATCAAAGTATGAGACTAGACCAGTGACTTCCAAAGAGTGGTTCTTGAATGATAACATCAATAGTTCTTTTTAAACTGGTATATATGTAAATATTTTTCAGTAATGGGGACTGAACCCATGGTCTACATCTCCAGTCCTTTCCACTTAACTATCTATCTATCATCTATCTATCTATCTATCTATCTATCTATCTATCTATCTATCTATCTATCTATTTATGGTACCAGGGATCAAAATCTGGGCCTTGTACTTCAGTGGCACCACTGAACTAAATCCCTGGCCTTTTCTACTTATTTTTTAAAAGTTTGACACAGGGTCTCACCAAGTTGCCCAAGTGGGACACAAACTTGTGATCCTCCTGCCTCATTCTCACAAATTCTGGGATTAAAAGTGTGCACCATCACACGTCACACCGGCTTATCAACACAAACTTACGGATCCTACCTCAGACCTACGAATCAAATTCTGGGGGTCACTCAGCAGTACATATTTTACAAGGCAAGCCAGGTGATCCTGGAGTATGTGGAATTCCGAGAGTCACCGTCTAGACAAAACCTTCCATGCGAGCAAGATCCTAGTCATTCCTCCCCATCACTGCACTCCCAGTGTCTGCCACAGTGCTTGGCATGGAGCAGACACTTAACTCTAGAGAGAATGAATAATAACATTAACTTCCAATTTTTGTAACATTATTGTGCTGCATATTAAATCATTACATGAATCTTCACAATGATGCAATGAAGTAAGATCTTTTTCTCCGCCAAAAAAGAGAAAAATTTTAGGGAGATTAAAAGTCTTGGCAAAAGTCACAACTTGTGGTATGGCAAAGATTTGATGTGAGTACAAATCCAGATGTTGGAATCTGAGCAATTATTAATATGGTGTTTGAGGGTGGAAGGGAATGAAATAATTTGATTTTGAAAATGCTGAATTTAAACTCAATTAAAGCTGGAAAAAAATTTAAAAAAATAGAGTAGGGAGCAAGTATTGTTTTTGTGTTTTAATGATGAGAAGTTTGTAATGTTTCCGGATTAAGAGTACACGGACAAAGCAATAGAAATCACTGGACACACACAAGTGTCAGGAGAAAGAAGCAATTGCTAAAACAAATTTGATTTTGAAAATGCTGAATTTAAACTCAATTAAAGCTGGAAAAAAATTTAAAAAAATAGAGTAGGGAGCAAGTATTGTTTTTGTGTTTTAATGATGAGAAGTTTGTAATGTTTCCGGATTAAGAGTACACGGACAAAGCAATAGAAATCACTGGACACACACAAGTGTCAGGAGAAAGAAGCAATTGCTAAAACAATACTGGGATGGCAATAGTCCAACATAGGATCCGTGTTATTCAGTTAACATGTGATATACTAAAACAATTGGGATGGCAATAGTCCAACATAGGATCCGTGTTATTCAGTTAACATGTGATATATTTTTTATGACCAAACATTATGCTGTATAATGAGAATGCAAACGGGAATAAGACACAGAGAGATTTTGAGGCAAAAATGAAAAAGATGACATCAATCACATCATTCATCCTTTGTCTTAATATAGAATATGTGGCACTGTATAGGGAGCGTGTAGGGCAACAGGAGGAACATTGGTGGAAGAAAGGAGTCAAATGGTTAGAGCAGCCTGTGTATCATAGTGTGGCCCTACTGACTTCTGAAAAGTGCAACACTGTTATTGGTCCAATAGTAGTGACTTCGAAAACCTTCTCCTTGAAGAAATGTCAGAATGAATTATGGGCTTCTTTCAACCATGTCCCACAGAAGACTAGAACAACTTGACTTATTTTGTTCGACCCAAAGTGCTTCTGGTTTTCCAAAAAAAGGCAAAGAAATGGAATTGAGAGAAAAGAAACTATTTCATTCAACCCAACAGGACAATCAAACACATGTAAAACAATGATATTTTTGAGGAGATTATATTCATCTATAAAGAGGAAAGTTGAAGAAATTAATGCCTTTTCTAATAGTAACAAAAATATTTGAAATGAAAATCTAAATGACCTGGATACATTTGTACAAGAGTCATTTTTTAAAGTACAGATCAGACTAATGTGCACATGTTTTATTTGAAATATTTATTGGAATTATTCTGTTATATACTTTTAAAGAATAAGATAAAATAATACATTAAACACAATGCAACTTAATCATATTGTTTTTGAAAAATCTGCAAGTTTAATGTTCCCTGGTTTTAGCTTTAATGTCACTTTTTTATCCCTACTTTGTACAAGGTACAAAAATATTGATACCAGATTGGAATTATATACTGCTTCTTTTTATTACACTGGGCTGTTTTTGAAATGATGTTCCTATTTAGGCAAACTTAATTTGTATTATTTCTCACTTCAATTTTGATATTCATGTTATAGTCTTTAAAGTAGTACCACCAATAGAAATTGCAAAGTTCAGGTTGTATTCATTTAGCATAGGTTAATATTATCTTTAATTTTGATCCTTTTTATTCTTAAAGTTTTAGTTACCTCTTTGGCAAGATGGACAGAAAGACACACATCATGCTCATTTGAACCCAGGAGAAACTCACTAAAGGTTAAGAAATTACAAATGGAAACAAAGAGCTGAACACTCATAGAGTTACTTTTCAAATAGTAAATTGTCCTTTTGCTTGCTTAGAAAATATACTTTAGTTCAAGTGTGACTCCGAGGAATGATAAGTATACAACAATTCGTTCTCTTTTTCAGTACAATGATAATATTTTGATTTAAAAATAGTAATTTGACACTTGCTCTTGAAAACAACTCAATGTGCTATTTTTTTCTCCTCTCAAATTTCTCTTGGCCCTCATTCTATTACTATAGTTTTCATAGATTTCTAGATTTCTGTTATTCAGTTGATGATATGATGCCATCTAAGGTCGGCAAATGCTAACTGAGTCACTATATATTTTCTCATATATGTTAGGCCAGAATGATCTGTTCCAAGTCCTGCAAATGGCAAACTACATATTAGGTGACAAGGAAACTAAATCATGGTAACCATGACAAGTGAGATAGAAAGAAAGCAAAACACATCATGAACATTCATTCTTCACAAGATTAGGTTGAGAGTTTCAGAGTGTTCCTAAGTAGAAGTTTTCAAGTATATTTTAAAGGTTTAATGAACAAGTGTAGTAAGTGACAAAGCATAGCACCTTTGCTTGTCTTCTTACGTGCTTTTTTTTTTTTTTTTTTTTTTTTTTTTTTT
>NW_022900930.1:24576802-24674148 GCF_012274545.1 Fukomys damarensis
TTTTTTTTTTTTTTTTTGGTACTGGAGATTGAACTCGGGTCCTTGTGCTTGCAAGGCAGACCACCGGACCGTTGAGCTAAATCGCCGGCCCGTTACATGCTTTTTAATGCTATTTTAATTTGAGTTCAGACACCCCATCTGAAGTAGAATTCCAAAAGTTTTAATTGATGGACTCACAAAGGAGACTTTACTAACTCCAGGTAGTTTTCAATTCTAACTTTTAGTATATCTGTTTTAGGAAATACAGTTTCCTAGGAATTTAAAAACAGCCAGAGTGGTATGTCAGTTTGAGGCTATCATGCATAATCTTTGAGTGACAGGTATTCCTTTCCTGCTATCAAATCTGCTCAGATTTTTATAATCAGAAGCCCACATGCTCTGAAAAAGTCTATCTGACTTGTCTAATGAGTGACTTCTCAGAAACAAAGTTTGTCTCTGCTGTCAAAATCCCTCACCCAATGATAATCACTCCTACCAGAACTCCATCAATTTCGGCTGCTGTTTCCTTCCAGGTACAACTTTTTAAGGACCTACAACCCTCTCTTGATCCAAGCTGATTGAGATGACACATTTTCTCTGCACCAAAACAGCTCTGCTTAACAGAGAGTATAGACAATGATGTTATTTTAAAATATCAACTAGTTCCTGTACTGTCAAACATTATTTCTCCTCAGGTGATGGAAAAATGAATGAAATTTACCAAGTGTCACTGAAATACATTTTTCATCAGCTAAACTTGTGTTAATGTAAAAGAAAGCACTGCTTTCTCTTAGATATTTCCCCTAATTTTCAAATAAACGCATATCTATCGCTTTCATTTGGCTTCTCAAAATGGTACCCAACTGTCCTGCACTCTTGCTCAGCAGTTTCCTAAATATATTTTTGTCTTCTTTTAGTTCAGAGACCAAGAAATATGATACAAACTTGTCAACTCATGTGATCCTATGGGATGTGATAGTGGGAGTCTGAACAAACACAGGAAGAACCATTTTGAGGAAGAGAGAGAGATTGAGAGAGAGAGAGAGAGAGAGAGGCAGAGAGAGAGAGAGGGAGAGAGGGAGGGAGGGAGAGAGAGAGAGAGAGAAGAGGACTTAATCACATATGACTTATTGCCTTTTCCTACCTGGTCCCATTTATACATCTCACACTGGTATTGATGGACGTGTAGGGGAGAACAGCCGTAGGCTTCACATTAGTCACTGTAATCACCAGCCTCAGTAATTGACAGAAAAGAGGCTTAGCCTTGGCAATAGGGAGCCAATGAAAATTGTTTTCATGCAGCAGTTAACCATTTATTCAGATGGTCAGATGCATTTTCAAAGACTGGAAAATTCCCTCTCTGTTAGAAATGGAGGTAAGAGCAGGTAAAAATGATACTTAAAAGTAAAGATCTTAAATTGCCCAAAGTAACCTTAGCCAAAGATAAAGAAAAATTTTTTAGTGTACCATATATAGAAGAAAGGTTGATAAATGAATGAGTTCTTTGAAGGGATATCAGTATAGTTTCCTCATTTTTTGTAATCATTGTATTGTTCTTGATTTTGGCCTTTCATCTTGTATCTGTTTATGTGCAGAATTCCTCTAAGGTTTAGTATGTTCCAGGGTGTGGGTGATATTTGGTGGATGAGTTTGTGGCAGTCACATTTGCTAGTAATGTAGTCAGCAATTCCTTGAGGTGGGTACCACATTCTCCCAGTACCAACCAGTAGAAAGATGCAGTTTTAGAATTAGTTCCCTTGCATGGGTTTACTGTCATGTCCAATGTTCACCAGTTAAAGAGAAAGGGAACTCAGAAAAGAGCACTGTGTTTCCTTTCCTCAGTCCCTGGTAAATCAGACTATTTTCGTGAATTGCAAAGAGAGCTTGTTAAATGCAAAGTGAAACCCAAGGAGGTCAATTAGAAAACTTCCATGAGTTTCAGTAGCAATTTTAAATTATACGATAGCCAATAGTGGAATTTTGAGTTTTGACAGGAGAGAGAGGGCCAGTTGGGTTTTAGGACATTGTTAAGGGAAACACAGCAGAGGAGAGCTACTGTGTTGGGCATGAACCAGTTTTGTGGCTGAGAGGACCAGGAAGGAATGGAGCAGGCATCTTTCACCCAAAGCTGGAGAAACCTTTACAGGAGACTTGACATTTCCTTACAATTTGTGTGAACTTTGTAGCAGTTTTGGGATTAGAGCTGTATCTCCATTCTAGTGTTTAGCAGCACCCCTGTGAATTAAAAACTTGTAAAACCTAAAAGAGCAGTGTGTGGACGTAATAATCACCATCAGAGAACAGATCAATGAAGCAGGGAGTCTGATACCGTCTCCACTGCTGCATGCTCCAGAAGATGTAAAACCCCCCATAATACACCTAATTGTACAGCACAGGACTACAGGGGAACATTTCTACTAGTCCCCGACTGGTGATCAGCAGAGTGTGCCCTGAAGCATCAAAGTTGAGTGTCCTTGTAATTTTATTCGTGACAATAAACTGCCCAAACGCATAGCAATGTGGAATCCTCTTCGCAGACCTCCAAATGTTTACGTCGAGCCAAAACCAAACAAGACCCTCAAAGGAATTACAGACGCTATTCCGAGTCTGTTTCCCTGTCTCCCTTTTGATTTACTGCCATTTGGTTTCCCTGAGCACTTTCCTGTTTCTTTGCTACCGAGAAAGGAAAATAAGGGTCTCAGCTTGTTTCCTTAACACCATTCTTTATTTCCCGCAGCACATCCCACGGCACGTCCTTTTGCCTGCCCCCGTTTCTATATTCATCACCCCTATTTCTCTTCCTAGAGGAGCTATTCCCCCTTCACAGCTCTTGCAAATTTCATGACACATTTCTGGACTGTTTTGTTGTTGTTTTCTCCTGTTACTGTTTCATTTGTGAATGGAGTGACAAAAGTAAACAGAGGACCAAAGTGTGAACATCAAACAGATTCCAAAATCTGTACACGAGAATAGTAGGCATATTGTGCCATTTTGCTACACTTCTTAATTAACGTGACCTAATATTAATTTACATATTGCACAGACATATTTTCTTCTCCTACAGCTGCTCCTCGTGAAATGGTGTTTTTACTATTCTGAAAATTAATATTTCAGCTTTTGCCTAAAGAGTTTGATAGATAATTTGGAATTCATCATGGATACAGGATTACCAAATGTCTCATCCATCAAAATAAATGAATATGAGCATCCATATGACTGTATTGTATATGTTGCTTTGTACTTGTCTATGAGAAATTTATCTTTCAAAGTGTTACTTGGTCTTAGGCTGTTACATCACATTTTTTGGAGAATTTCATTGTATTTCCCTAACTTGTCTCCTATAAGAATGTTAACAATGAATACTGATAATTTAATATTCCATATGTCTTCTGAGTCATCAGCATAAGCAGTTTATTTTCCACGCATAGTCTACATTTGTCGGACCCTTCACTCATGATTTTCTTGATGAAAACGTACCATTTAAAAACAATGCTTTTTCCATCTATTTATTCTACATTGGATCTTCTAATCTCCCTGTTGCCTCATTTTCCTTAGCAGTTCCTCGAGGGAATGTATCATAAGGCTTCAATGTTTAAATAAATCATTTTCAGATAATTTTTTTTCCTTTATTTTTTGGTCCTGCTCTAGCTCTCAGAAAACCCACAAAGTGTTATAAAAACTGCCGCCTTGCTCATCTTGGACTTAGGATAGTTCGGGTGACTTGGTGGAAAGACAATGGGCCCCGGAGTCAGAGACACCTGATATGAATCGTGACTGCTGTCTATTGAGATCTTGGAACAGCCACTGTATTTGGGACCTGAATTTAAATAACATTTTTAATACATGAGAGTGCCCTTCCTCCTTGTATCTTTAATAGAATGGATGATTCCTGCTCGGCCAATGCGAATTATCTCCCCTTCTTGTTTTGCAGCTGAGTAAAATGAATGACAATGAGCTGCAAAGGAACGTTTCTTTCCCCATGATTCTAGAATCATTTTGGCACCTTCCATTACCCCTCTTTTCCCACTACACCGCCAAAAAACTTTCCTTCTATTTACCTTCTGCCTCTTTGTATCACCACAGCCTAGGAGGTCACGATTTCCCTAGATTCCTATAACACACGACCTAAATGATAGTCTTTCATAATTGAGGTAAAATTTCCTTTCCTCCACACAGTACAAAAATGGATGAGGAATAATGGCATGAGTAAGAACCCAGGAGCAGGGGAGCACTAAGAACGGGCGTGCTCACAAAACTGCTCATGTGTCTTGCTGTTTGCGGATGTGATTCACAACAAAACAACAGCACCACTTTACATCTGTAAGTGCTATCTTTGTGCTGTGTTGAGCCACATTGAGCTTAGGATTTTGCATGTGCCTTTAATTAACAAATGCGTGTCTGTGGTATGCCTACAACTGTGGAGACCTAGATCTCAAACAGTGTGTTCTTGGAAGTAGCCGGAGAAAGATAACGTGGGCGGCACACAGGCAAATTTCCCAGGCCTAATGACAATTTTGAAGCCTGAGCAATTTCTAAAACTATATGCAAGGCTACGTGGAATATCATTTAAATTGCAAAGACATTTTTCTTAGCAACAATAAGAAACTCACAGATGTAGAACTTCTGAAATCACCTTTGGTCCTATTAAAAAGATGGGTATCACCCTGGCAGCCTTCCAGTCTTCCAGTTCAGTGGCTGCTTTTAATGATAAATTACATATTTTTGTTAGTAGCACAGCTTCTTCATTCTATAGTTCCTTCCCATCACTTGGATGAGTTCCACCTAGCTGATGATTTATTACGATGTAATCTTTTTGCGTTGTTCTATCACATCTTCCCCATAGTATTTTTAAACATTTCACCTTCACCAATAGCAAAGGGTAATCCAAGCTCTGCAATAATTTCAAAAATTAAAAGAGAAATTTGACTACTGTCCTACTAAAAGGATAGTGTGACTGATGATATCACCTTAAACACCGAAGGGGGTGTCAAGTGGAGACCTAGGAGAGACTCCTGTCCCCAGATACTTCCCCCTGAGCCCTTAAGCTAGCATCTCCAGGGCCCTTAGCTGTGGCCACAGGAGAGCGTGGGGCTACTGCTTTTTCATTCCTGCTAAGAGCTGCTAAGAGACCTGCTAAGAGACCTGCTAAGGAGACCTGCTAAGAGCTGGCCATGTGGAGCTGCAGGCCAAAGGTGGAAAAATCAGACCTAAAATTACAATTTTGTAAAGAGGTTTCTGAAAGCTTCTAAATTTCTTCTAATACAGATTCTTGGTTCAAGGGATAGTTTTCAATTTTTGCTCTAGGTAGATTTAATGATTTGTGAATCTTTAATTTTAAGCAAATCCTTCACTGCCTGTACCAAAAGCACAGCTCTGGTCTGGCAATCTTTTCTTGCAATCCTGTTCCTCCTTGGATTACTTTGGCTACCCCCACCCCCATGTACTTTCCAGTTGCTTCTATCCCCAGCATGCCACATCATCTTTTATTACAGTGATTCTTTAATTTGAACATGCAGCAGGCTCATCTTGGGGAGCTTAGTAATATACATTTGAGTTTTACCCCAGAATTTCAAATTCAGTAGGTCTAGGGTAGAGACTAAGAGGACCCATGAGGACAGCCATGGTGGATATTAAACCTTGAGGCTCATTTTGTCTCTCATGGTGACTCTCATTGGCTGATACTTAGCATGAAAATCAGTAGGGCATAGCATCATAGTAGTTAAGGCAGGGGTACCACTCACTGCATGGGAGAATATTGGAATCCTGGAGAATCCTGGAAAGACAATGATGGCATAGTACTTTGTAGGGGTGGAGTTAAACTTTGTTGCACTTGGATGGTCTTCATCAGGCTATCTATATAATTGATCAGGTTCAGTGGTCTTGATTTATCCTTACAAAAGACATTCTCAATGAATACGCGAAACACCTCTAAATTCAATATGCCATTATATGTTTATCATTTCAGTTTGCTGTGCCTATTTTGTTTTATAGTACTTGGTTTTCCACTGCTTATTGTTCTCAATATCTAAGTAGATTCCCAAAGAACTTTCTATCGTGTAAGACTCATGGACTATTTAAGGAGGACAAATGACAATGGGAATACACTTGAATAATTCTCAAACAACCAGAAGAATATAAAACAAAATAAAATCCCAAACACTTTTTATGTGACCAATTTGGCCAGTTATAATCATCTGTGAATCTATTAGGTACAGTATCAGAAGAATAAGTTCTGTAGCTTTAGGCATGAATAAAATCTTTCAGTATGACCTTTGGTCCAAATTATTACTTATCAATATACAGATGTGTTAATTCAGATAAGTTAATTCCCTTCTTATTGAACATGAGACAAATATATACAGGTTTAATTCTGTTGATTTTAAGGCACTCTGGAAGATACATTTTTGCATTTTGAATACATGGTGATTTTGAAGCAATAATAATAAATTATGCCATAACAATGATATAATGTCAAATTATGGTGATAATTTCATAGTTTTCATTTTTGGTTTGTTTCATTGTTTTTGGTACTGGGGATCGAACTCGGGACCTTGCGCTTGCAAGGCAGGAGGCAGAACCACTGAGCTAAATCCCCAGCCCCAAATTTTTATTTTTACTAAAGACAAAATAGAGCACATAACAAAACAGAGCAAATCTACTGTTCTAATGATAAATTTTAAGGTTCTGAACAGTGAAAGATTCATATAAAGAAATGATCTTCCAATTTTAGGATTTCAATCTTCAACCTGGATTTGTTCCACAAATGGAACATACTATAATGATAAAAGCAGGGACTTGAAAAGGTAACATTGATGGCTTTATCTTTAAAAGAAAGACTGGGTGATCCCTTACACAAGAGGACATTAACTATTTAGTGTGGCTTGAATGTTCCTGCCAAAATTTATGTTGAAATAGAATTACCCCAGTGGTATGTTAAGAGTTGGGAGCATTAAGAATTGATTAGTTGGGGCCAGGTATTTAGCTCAGCGGTTCGGTGGCCTGCCTTGCAAGCGCAAGGACCCGAGTTCAATCCCCGGTACCAAAAAAAAAGAATTGATTAGACCATAAGGACTCTGCACTCATGAATAAATTACTGACTTTATTGCAACAGTGGATGAATTTCTGTGGAAATGGGCTAATTACTAGAAGGATGAGTTTGGCCCAGTTTTCTCCCTCACTAGCCTCACTGTCTTCACTAGCCCTTTACCATGTTATGATGTAGCACAGATGCCCTTGCCGATGTTGATGCTGAGCTCTTGGACATCCTAGCCACCAGAACCATGAGCTAAATAGACTTCTACTATTTAGATCACCTAGTCTGTGGTATTCTGATAAAGCAGCAGAAAACAAAGACAGTGTTCTAGAAAACCAAGACGTTGAAATTTAGCTTTGTTTTTATGGAATTGCTGGAGAATTGATGAGTTTTAGTGTTTATGCCAGAGGAAACCTATTCAGTGCTTATTTACTCATGATTCTATTTCTTATCCAGTCAATATCTACTGTGTGTCTCTCAATTTGGGCCCTATATGAGATTGACTATATGGGGTAACTAGCTTCTATTACTAACAAATAGTTGAACTAGCATGGCAACCATGTTCCAATTTTAAGTAAGCCAATTTTTAAAAGTCACACAGTAACACTTAATTACTAGATAAATAAAATAGGATGAAATCCACAAATCTTAGATTGTTTCTCATCTTTCATCTCCTTTCATTTTTGCTACCAAATTGAGTACTGTAACACCTCAGTTCACGAATGGTTTTATTTACAAACAATTGAGTTCACACACAAAAGTATTCCACAAAATTTTGTTCTCTTTTCATAGACTCTGCATCAGGTGATAAACACGACTGTGTCCACCTGCTCCCAACAAATCTTAAACCAAATTAAATTTTAAAACTGAGGTACCACTGTACTTGTGGCGTGTTATGGTCTATATATAAATGTCCCCCAAAGCCTCATGTGCTTTGGGTTGCTCTTTGGGGTCCTGATTGGATCATGGATGTGTGATACTCATCCCTTGATTGTTGTTGAACCTCTACATCATGAGCCAAAGTGAACATCTACTCCTTTAACTTGCAGGTATTGGTCACTGTGTCTCAGCAGTGAAGAAAGGGAGTAAGACATGGTCCAAAGGTCTCACATTATCAACTGTACTGGGGAGCAAGCACTATGTCATTTCAACTCCTCTATCCATCCAACCAGCAATTATGTGCTTCATTAAAATTATTTAATTCTGTTCTAAGTTCTGTAAATGTACCTGTGACTAAAGCAAATGATATGTATGTCTCGGGGACGGTACATTTGAGTGGATAGATTTTAGTAGGAGTGGCAAACAAATACTAGAAAGGAAAAATGTAATATATTAGGAGTCAGTAGGTGCTTCTGTTTGTGTCTCTAAAATTCATATATTGAAATTCTCCTATATAATGATACTAGGAGGTGAAGATTTTGAGGCCCATTAGATTATCAGGGCAGAACCCTCATAAATGGGATTAGTGCTCCTATAAAACATATCCTGAAGAACATCCTTGGCCTTTGTACCATGCGAGGACACAGCTGAGAAGCACTAGCCATGAAATAGGAAACTGGCCTGCCCTGACACTAAATTTGCTAACACCTTGACCTTGGGCCTTCTGGTCTCCATAACTGTGAGAAAATAAATTTCTCTTGTTCATAAGTCACTCAGTCGATGGCGTTTATTTGCCCCCAAAATAGACCAAGAGAGTGCTATTGGGGAAAAATATGCAGGTGTGGGAGGGTCCACACAAAAATCTATTCCACCAAAGAATTTGATCTTTCCTCCGTAATGTAAACATCTTACTGAGAAATACTTGCGAGGCAGCTCATTTATTGGCATCCTTCATGTCTACTTAGAAATACTAAAACTTTTTGGCATTGATATAATATGGGAGTGGAAGTGAACCTGCATACCCTGATTTAAGAACTGAATATATAACAATGATCCCGCCCTCAGTGCTTCCCTGACCCTGGAGCCCCTTCGTCACCCACCATCATATAGAAAGGCAGTCTGTCTCATTTCCCTGATTTGAAACTGAGTTCGTTAACCGCAGAGCCGCAGGACCAGTATTTATTTATGAAATTCCCCTCCAAAGTGAGGAAATAAACAAGAATAAAACTTGGTTTTAAGAACGGAACTTTTATTTTTTAATGTGATGAGGCATGTTCGTCATACTATTCTCTTCAATTATATAGGTATTTGAAATTTTCCATGCTGAAGCTAAAACAAACTCAGAGCCATTTTGGTTTCTTCTACCATTTGTCCTAAGATAAGTGAGATTCTGAAGCTGGTAAATTCCTCCATCACAATTTTATTTTCTACGTGTCTTTCTATCTGTGCAGTGCAGGTCTTTATATCCCCTTGATTGGGGTTGTTTTGGTTGTTTTGCTTTCCAAAAAGTTATTACTGAGGATTTAGTACCTACTTCCTGCACCTGAGCCACAGACTTATCTCATGGGAATAGCGAAAAGGGCGTGACAAACCTGAGACAGAATCTGGAGATGAGGCTTCTAAACTTGCCTCTGCCATTAGCTCTTTATCTACATCTAAGGAAAACAATCTCTACTTCATGGAAAATATGTACAGGGTTGTTGAGCAAATTAGGTGATATTTATGAGCTTGAATTTTGTAATCTGAATCTAGCCCAAAAATAGTTCCCACAGTGTGAACCTTTTTGTTAGTTGTCTGCTTTTAAAAGTGAGGAAATTTTTTAGGAACGTGTGGGGGTCTAGCTCCTTTGGAATCATAAAATCTGGCTGTATACTCATATGGCCAGAAACAGCTCTCCTTAGAAGAAATGAGTCCTGTCTGAGTTCCCCAGTTTTACCTGCCTGGCTAGCTTCCTTGTGTTTTACCATTTAACTTGTGCCTCCTGCCTGCGCAGATAATTTCTAAGATTGTTTTCCAGACTGAAATCAGAACAACTGACTTTAACTCTGATTTCACCAGAACTAAAAAGATATCAGGGATCATCATACATGTCTGTATACAGGCCATATCCCAGTTTTTAGGAAAGTATTTTCATCAGCTTCTTTTTTCATTTGTTTAAAGAAATACTTCTATGCCTGCAGCTAGTTAGGACTTGATAGGCCAAGTTTGGATCAGGTCTGGATCATGCCAAAGAATGTCCCTGTTACCTTTAAAGTGGACATATCACTGAAAATACCTCTGTTACCCAGGCCACACAAGAGTATTAATGGCAGAGTGAAAGCTAGAACTGTTAGCCTTATATCTACAGATTTCCCTGGTTCTGCAAATGAATAGGCTTCTGCGTAGCTTTTAATATCTCACTAGTCCCTCTATCTAGGTTTCTAGGTTCTGCCCTTTTAATTGATATCAACACTCAAAGTCTATATTCATTTAAGTTTTTATTGTTTTCTGTCTTATTGTTGTCTCTTTATGCTGGCAGGATCATGTCTGTCTGCCTTCCCTATCTAGGATTAGTGTTTGTCATAGCCCATGACATATAATATATGTTTAATAATGTGTTACTTGCTTTCTCTTCTTATACATATTCATATACATATACACATACACACATATATGTTCATGTGTATATAAGTATGCTACATGGTAGCAAGGATGAGAGGCCATATATTGTGATTTAATCTCAATTCCCACAAGAATAACCATGTCTGTTGAAGCCTTGAATTGCTTTTATAATTTTATCTGAGGATGTCTTGACACTACCTAGAAACCTACATTATTACAGTGACTTGCAACATTTTTTAAAATTAAGGCTCTGTCTTTCTTCAGAAGAACAGGTGCTAATATGTAACTAGGTAGGAGAAGAACTACCCCAGCCTGTGAGTGAAGGGAGGCCTTAGTCATCTGCTCCTGTATGTTCGGCCCACTTGGCGTACAGATATTTACAAGATGCTTCAGTGGTTCCTGAGCTCAGTTTGAAACTCTTGTGATTTGGGAAAAATTCTTCTAGCAGGCCTCCTGGGGACTCATTGTGGCAAAGCCCATACTACCCATTCTGATGAGACTCTTGGTCACCTAAATCCATCTCAGTTGAACAGCATTACATCCCTTTTCCCCCACATCATTATCAGAATCTATTGGGACATCAGCTTTCATTCAACTTGATCATTTGATGTAAACTAAGTTCTCTTGTCTCTCATGAAGATAGAATCATTTTCAACCCATATTTATGTATAGTATATCGTCCTTATTTTCATTATGGAATGAACGTATACCCCAACATTTATATTTATAACTAGCTGGGAAAAGTTAAGGTGTGATATTTATTATGCGACAACTACAATAAAAATTTTAGGTCATGGAAATTCATTTTTCAACTCTCTCATTTGCTGTGCCCACATACATCCCTTCTGCTGATGCAGTGAAAATTTTAACTGGTAAATCCCATCAGAATTAATGTGACTACCTGTTGTAAATCTCATGGGTACAAACAAGAAATATTTTGGAGATGACTCACAATATTTTTGTAATTTTGTTAGTGCAATATACATATTTTTCATTGTTCCTGCTTCTGATAAAATCCAATAGATAATAAAACAGGGTGATGATGATATGGATATATTTTTCGTGAAAGGTTATAGGGAGGATATTTATTTTAAAATAAGACAAGTAACATTAATTAATTTCAAAAATTAAAATGAAAAATACTATGATTGCTTAGATTTTAAACTAAAACAAAAAAGTAAACAGTTGTTACTGGACTGTTTGCTGAAATCAGAGCAGATTCTAATAACAAGATTCATTAAGGAAATGGCTATATTAATTTAAAGTGATTGAAATTTTGATGTAAATTATGGATTATCCATTAGAGATGAGCAAAGGCTTTTAGCACATTAATCTGAAAGAGCAATAGAGGGATATCTTATTTCCTACAAGAGAGACTTAAAATATATGTATCCTTAGCTTCCTTATAACGGTAAGATCAATCATTTGAGGCATATGGTGCTCGCAATACAAAATACATCAGAAAACAGATAACATACGGTTTTCTTTTACAAGGTATGCTGTGTGAAAGAAACTATTTCACACCTTTCCCCTCAATTATAAATGGCTATAAAAGAAAGACTCTTGCAAAAAAAAAAAAAAACAAAAACCTGAATTAAAAAGAAAAGAATTAAACAGAAAAGTACAGTGAAAATGGATCCTTTGGAGAGACAACAAAAAACAAAAAACAAATCCTGAATTAAAAAGAAAAGAATTAAACAGAAAAGTACAGTGAAAATGGATCCTTTGGAGAGACAGAATTTCTTTCAAAGGATTAAAGAAACAAGGCTGCATTTGTTACTTCCATATTTTTTATCCAGGGTGAATTTACAAGGATCAAATGGCAAATGTTTACAGCCCCATAAGGCCAACAACGATAAAAGGGAAATTTACAGTTGGCAAAGGCAAATATGTAAATAAGGTTTATAGCTCTTCCAAACATCAGGCACTCCAAATGGTGACAAGACAGAATATCTGTTAGCTGAATGTGATCATTGCCTAATGCTACCTACCATCAGTGTGTTAGCAATGATCAATGTGGCTGAACTGAAGATAGTAGTCACATTTTTCCCTGAAAGACAAACCATAAATAGTAGAAAGTAAAGGGGAAGATATTCTTCACTCTTCCTGGATAAAATCTCAGCACGACCCTAAATATAAATTAGGAATTGATGAAGAATACTAGTTTTGTTCCTTGCAGAGGTTGACATGTACCCATTTAGTAGACCACAGCATGGTTTGTTAAACCTGGCTGTGGGTTTGAACAAAAGTTCCTGAACCAAATTTATGTGCTGTGTATTGAAGTCTCCATTCCAAAATATCTCTGGAGTCTCTTGAGAAAATGAACGTAGCAGCAGCGCCTTCAGATATTGGTTCTGAGTCCATAGAATTATTTCATCCTCACTTATAGTATATCCAAATAATCATAACTTTCAGGCCCCACATCAAATCAGATGGAGTGACATCTTTTGCATTAGCTCTGAACTGTGATAACATCAGAATTCTTATTTAGGGCTCAGCCTCATTCAGATTTTCCTTGGTAAAGCACTAAAGGTCCCAATATTTCTAGAAGCATTTTCCACTTTTAGGAGTGTGACTGCCCTAGGGACGTGTTTGCATCTGACTACCAAACAAGAAAAATTCAAATTAACTGCATTATTACCAAATATACAAGGTCTCAAGTGCACTGTAACTCGTTTGTACCTGAGGAGCTAAAGCAGCTGCCAAAATAGAGATGATTTACCCTTTCCAACATAGCCTACATAAGCTTTCGGTCTTTGGTGATTTTCCTTGGATAATTTTCCCTGATTTTTAAAAATATTGAATAACACATCAACGTTTTTGCTGTGAGCCTACAATGATGTCTGTGGCCAATGAGTGCTAACTTCCCCAAGTGATAACTATGCAATTCTATGCACAGTGACTGCATGAGATTAAAAATTATATGGTGTGAATTACATGGTATCACTCTAAAGTTCTCCCCAGGGAAGAGGAATTGGCCATTTCTTGAAGGGTGCCTAAATTTTAGACAAGAACTAGAAGGTACATTTTGTGATAGTGAGAACTTTCAGCTACATTTAGCACTCTGTTTATATCTAAGTTAGGAAAGCACAGCAAATGCAAGAAGAAACTCATTTTAACAGTTGCTGGACTATTGTTGCAGATTTATTTTACTAGACATGTTTGGTTTGATGTAAGGTTTCAAACTCCCAATGTCCATTGTAGTACACAGCAGCCCCATTCTGAACTGGATCCTTTCAATAGAGAAGTCCTCATAGAGGACCATTCAGGCAACCAGGGAGGTAAGGCTCAAGCAGGAGGTAAAATAAGGATGTAATACTACCTTAGACAAATATTTGTGAAAGTAAAGATCATGAATGATTCATAGTGAGGCATAACCTAGATTCCATGGAGAAGACCAAGTTAAAAATCACATTACCCACGCACGATTTCTTGAAAAAAATTTTCCGTTATGATTTGAATCTCATCTCATCGCCCCATTTCTGTGCACCTGAACTGGAATCATTTTTTAAATTTATTCTTTTTTGCTTTTCTTTTTTCTTTCTTTCTTTTTTTTCCCCCTCAGTTCTGGGGACTGAACTCAGGACTTAGTGCTTGCAAGGCAGGAGTGGTGCCTCTGAGCTAAATTCCAGGCCTTAAACTGAAATATTGAAACATGGGTTACCTGACATCTTCAGAACTTTCTGACTGGAATAGAATGCACCAGTCTATTTTTATGATGTAAAATATACTCAGATCGCATGCTGAACAAGTATAGGCAACCCAAATTTGTATAATGGAAGAAGTTTCACTCACTTTATAAAACACTGCAATCTTGTGCTCTAATTATTTTATAAATTGCTTCTCTCCTCAACTCCTACATAACCATAACATTGAAATTATACATTTTTTAAAAATGCTACACATTTGATACATTAGAACACCAAATACCACACTTTCATGATAATATATCTATGGTCAGAAAGATTATGAAATGCTTCTCAAGATTCTTGTTCCTGGAGTGGTGTGTATGACTTTGCAATCCCATCCCCTGAACTTAGGGGGACTGAGAATATGACGGTTAGATTACATTCTATAGCAAAAGTAAAGTGCTTCTCCAGATGTCATTAGGGTTACTGATTAGTTCACTACAAATTAATCAAGAGGAAATCTCACTTGGGTGGGCCTAATCTAACCAGGTGAACCATTGAAAGGAACTGGGTTCTTCCTGAAGGAAGCAATTGCGACAGAAAGTCTATGGGAAGGGCCAGCAAGGAGCTTAGATTGGCTTTCAGAAGCAAAAAGTGCTCTCTGGCCAATACAACAGGACATGGACTAAGGCCTGATGTCTTCAAACACAAGGGTGTGGATTCTGCCAACAATCTGAGGGAGTTTGGAAAGGGACTGATCTTTTCTTAGTTAACCTCCTGCATAAGGACACAGCTGGTTGACTTGTTGATTTCACACTATTGAGACCCTGACCGGAAAGAACAGCTAACCTATGCCCAGATTTTTGACCATTAAAACTATGAACTAATAATAAATGGGCATTGTTTTAAGTAGTTATATGTCTGGGAGATTGTCATACAACAATAGAAAACTAATGCAGCACTCTTATCAGGGAAAAAGTTTTCATGCACTCTTCTGTATATGACTATAACATAGAAGTATCAATCTCATTATCAAATTTTGAAATATCTTTTTTCTTTATATTTTAGTAAAATAATATGCAGAGTAGTTCTCTTATTTTCTTTCTGCAACCCAATATATTAGCACCTCAGGAGTGAAGACATACAATTTGTAAAGTTCTCATTGCCTTGGAAGAAGAGGAATGTGGTCTTTCCTAAGAACATTTCTTGAATGTGTTCCATCTTAATTATCTGATAAAGTCAGATCACCTTCATTTTCATTCTGTAGGGAGTTATCATTGACACCTTCTTTTGCTCTCACCCCAGACTTTTTTATCATAAGGTCCTATTGATTCTTCATCCCGTTTCATGCCAGCCACCAGCATCTCTCCCTTGGATTCCAGGCCATAGATTTTCTCTACTTCTATCTTGACCTGGTATAACCTATTTTTCATATATCATTCAGGAATCTTTAAATGCATACTTGACTCTGTGACTTTCTAGTCTATCTTTGCAGAATAAACTCTCAGGATAACTTTAAGAACCTGTTTGAATTGTTCCTATTTTCCTTCATGTTGATAATTCCCGTTACTCCTAGGCAGCCCTATGATTTCCAGCCACAGTGGCCACACTGAGCTGCTTCCTAAATGAGAGCCTTGATACACACACATTGCCCCCCACCATGCACACTGCTCCCCACCCTTTCCTGGCTCATCCTCCATACCCTGTTGCAGAACCAGGTGTGGTCCAAAGATTGAATGAGCTCAGTTAGGAAAGATTTGTAGAGATGCCTTTGGCTTCTTGTCTCTCTGTCACATGAGGTCATTGAAAAGCTGATGAGCTCGATTATTCAAATCTCTACTGCTTATGTAGCTCTCAAGGAAGAAATGTGCAGAGTATAAGTCCTTGAAATAGATGACATTGAGTACCATATTAGTATAAAGAATTTTCTTCTCTATTTAAATTTTTTTTGAAATGGTTTTATCATAGGAAATAAATACAATATTACAAAAGCAAAACCATCAGAAAATTCAAACAGCTGGTTATTCATATACTACCTGAGCAACCAGAGATAGTTATTCTGATGGAGTAATGTACTGGCTGGCAGGATGTATAAAAACAAATCAAGGGAAAAAATGCTTGCTTCTCACAAATGGAAACTGCATTTTTCAGTTATTTTCTGGACTGCAGTCCAGTTAAGAAGTGTCGGGAAAATGGTGGCACTATTCTGGGTTACAAGGACATTCGTGGGGCGGTCCATAAAGCCCAAGATGGTGTTCATCCTCCACAGTTGTGGTAGGTGTCTTGCACAGATGAATTGACCGTTCCTCCCATCCCTGGTGCTATGCATAATTTAGTGTTATTGTGTGGCTTCTTAGTCTCTCCTTAAGAGGACTTTTGGCTTTTACTATTTCTCTCTTTATTTCCTCAGATTACTGTAAAAAGTGCCCTCATTCTAGACTCCTTGAGGAAAAAAAGATCTGTTTAAAGAAGCCCTTCCATTGCCAAAACCTAGAAAAGTAAATGTGGCCATCTTAAACCATCCAACTATTCCTTCTGTCACTTACTGAGCCCAGGTAAGACCAAGAAAACCGAATAACCAGCTAAGCTCAGCCCCCAAAGTACAGAATCATGAGCTAATCAATGGTTGTTTTAATATCTAAGTATTAAGGTGGTTCATTATCTAGCAACACAGGAATGAGTACAATGTATAGAGAAAAGGCAGGCAAACATGTCACCTGTTATTGCTGTGACTTGGAAGCCTTTAGTGGTAAAAATGGCATGTTGCATAATTTTCTAATCATTTCATATGATGTCCTTAGCTTCTTTCATAACAAAGGTTTTGGAAGAATTATGTGCCTTCTCATCCTATCAGAGAAAATAGTCTCATAAACAAAGTTCAAGGACTGAAAATAAAAGAGGTCAATTACAGTTGATATCAAGAGGTTGTACTCCAATATTTCCTAGCCAACCACTTTTGGTACATGATAAAGCATCCTTTCCTTGCCTCTTTTAAATTACATGTAGCTGTGGAATTTACTTTGCTCAGCTGCTGAAATATGAATGGAAGAAGCCAAATGTGGTCAGACAGCTTTTACCTTTGTCTTTCCATTTGCCATATGTGACAAACGTTCTCATGTGGTAGACTCTAGGCTGGTTATGTGGTGAATACCTACTTTGTCAAAAGTGTTGCCTTCCCCAGTGTTGTTCAGAATAAAGAAGAAGCAAATTCATCTTTGTGAGGAACACTGAATTATAGACATTCCGTCACCATACCTAAAAACATCATATTAAAACTGTAGACATTTTCCTATGCATCATCATTCACTTTTAAGCTAACTTTAGGTCATAAATGTAAATTGCTTCATGTCTGAGTGGAGATTTCTATAAGGTGGAGTACTTGAAATTATTTCGTATACATGAATTGGTCTTGCTGGTAACTTTATATTTCAACCTCCAAGAAATACAAGAAGCAACTGTTTACAAAGCATAAGGAAGGCCACAGATTGAATAATTTTAGCAATGGCTTCTACACATGAGTTGGTGACTTTACAGTATGAGTCTGCAGACACTGGGGAATAGTGTTCACATCTGGAATCTTTAATAAAGAAGCAGAATTTTCTGAAACATTGTCTTGATGTTGATATCAGAATAGTTTCCAAAACTGGAAAAAGAATAAATGCTTGATTTTCACACTGGAGAAGTAAATCTAACACTCTTCCTCGTTGTTTTAACATTATAGCTCCTATTATTAGAGAAGTACTCACACTGTCCTGTGAAATAGTATGTTCTTTTATTTGACTATGGGATCTTTCCAGAGTGTAAGGACAGCCTTGATGCTAGTGAGGATTTATTCATATCATGAGCCTATGGGGTTAGCATTATTATTTTCCCCATTTTGCAGATGAGGCAAAGAGAGGTTGAGTAACCATATAGCCTGTAGTAGTAGATTATATTAGCATTTTGTTGTTGTGGCAAAATATATGAGCAATTCAACTTAAAAGCTGAAAGGTTTATTTCTGATCACAGCTTCAGAGGTTTCAGTCTATGGTCAGCGGGCTCCATTGATTTTGGGCCTGTGGCAAGAAAAAGAATCATCGTGGAAGGACAGAGTAGAACAGAAGCTGTTCAGCACATAGCAGCTAGGAAGCAGAAAAAAGAGCCAGAAAGAGGAAGGGGCCAAGATAGAGGTCCCAAGGGCACTGCCTTCAAAGACCCACTCCCTACAACTAGGTCCCAGCTCCTGACTGTGACACTGTGAACCATGAATGTATGAATCAATTATCGAAGCCAGAGCCTCACCTCTGAGCATCACTATACTGGAGACCAAGCCTTCGACATTCATCTGTAAGCATCTCTTATCTAAACCACAACACTGTTACTCAACCCAGAGCCAGAAAGTTTCAAGCTTCCACAATCTACTTGGCATCAAAGAAGTTTTCTTTTCATCCAAACTTATTGTCAAAAGGGTGTGTGTACCATAGAACCTGAAACTTTACTACTAGAAATGAATTAATTGGGACTGATCATTGCTTTAATATAAATTTTTTGTGTAAAAGGTAATGGCTACTGAAAGTGTGAGAGTTAAACATGCAATTCATAAGTTTATTAAGTTATTGATACATAGTAAGGTATGGATTAACCCTGGGACATCTAGAGGAAGAATGAGTTTACTAGGTACCTAAGAGCCTGGGATTCAATAAAATTGGAAAGTACCACAGGATGGGAGTGTAAGAGTTTGAGCACCAAATGCAAACATAATTTATATGATCATTATCTTAGATCTAGTTCACTGTTTAAGGAGCTATCTTCATCTGCTACAAAATCAGTGTTACTCCTCTACTTTCAGGGGTTGGATATGTCTCAAGTTCTCTAATGGATACCTAGAAATGGAGGGCAGAGGTAAGGGGAAAAAAATGAGAATCAAGACTTGCCATGTAGAGGTACATGATCCCAACAATGAATGTAACTGTACTGTATCCCTAAAATGTACCAATAAACTCAATAAAATTTAAAAAAAAAAGAAAGAAAACACTGAAATGCAAAGAATATTGAATTCTACGTATACTATTATTTTTTCTTATACAAGTATACCCAAAATAAAGTTTATAAACTACCACAATAAAGGAACAACAGCAGTAGTAAAATAGAATAATTCCAGTAATATATTATAACAAGTGTTATGTCAGTGTACTCTTTCTCCAAATATCTTATTGTACTGCATTTATAGGGCTTGGTACTATCTGCAGTTGACGCAGGGAACTGAAACCTCTGGAAGGGAAACCTCAGATAAGGGGGGGACAACTGTAGCATTTATTATAAGTAGAAGGATTTAAGAAACAGGTTTTGACTTGATATGTGACCGATGATGTTTTTTGGCAAGTAAAACCCAATAGCAGCAAAAGGGACAGAAAAGGAAATGGAGGAAGGGAGGAGGGTAATGGGGCGCCTCTTCTGACCTGATGGCCACTGATTCCTATCTGGTCCCTACAGACAGCCAGTGGACAATGTAGGGTATCTCACAATCTTAGAAGAGTCCATCAGAGACAGAATTAATCATCCGCCTAACACTGCTCAAAGTCCATCTCAGAGGAGACATAATTCGCAGAATGTGGTATCTTTAATCTGGCTACATGTGTTATTGTTTTAGGTGTTGTTTTAAATATGTCTACTGAAGTTTCACATCCACTTGTGCTAGCCAGATTAGCTTGGAAACCACCACGTTGGATTTCCAATGTGAGAATGGGAAAAGAAAACACTTGGTTTTCAAGGTTACTTCCCAGCTGCTTTGAGCTTTGTAGTCACGCACACAGTGAACCTCTCACGTTTAGCTGTCGGTTCAGCATAAACTTAGTAGTTGGTGAGTTATGTGGATTCTGACTTGCACAATGAAAATCATTTGACCATACATTGGTCTTTTCTGTTGTGGACTCTATCTTTAATATCCAGTTATAAATGATCAGATTCTGACTTCTGAGAATAGTGGAGAAATGAGGCAACATACGAGAATATATTAAATGATTTTTTTGTGAGGCCCTGGGCAGAAATTGTGAAAGGAGTTATAGACCTTCTGAGGTTTTCAGTGTGAGGAGGCTATTCATAAAGGCATACTGCTTACAATGTCAGGTACCTGAAGAAGCGAGTCAGAGGGTAATTAAAGTTAATTGATATGTTATTGTTCTCTGTATTGCAGCAATAAAAAAATAGAGAAAGGATGAGTGTTAACTTGTCAAATTGCTCTTTTATTTAACAAAACTGAAGACAAGCATATGAGGAAGGTATTAAATGAGTATTTTTCTTGACCTTGGCTTAAACATGCAGCTGTCTCCTCAAGCAGTGCGGCAAGGCATAAAGAAAATGCTTCGTTTAATATGCACTTTAAAGGGTGAAAATTTACTTAAAATGGTGGTTTCTGATTATAAAAGAATTATTAAATAAAAAGGGCACTTGAGTTTCTTGTTAATGATTTCATCCACATTAGGGGTCAAATGTGGTTCCTTATCTGTGGTAGAATTTGGCTTTGATTATTGTAAATTGTGTTCATTTTCTCATTATGTCTTATTCCTCTCATATCCTCAACATGCACACAAAGAAAAATATTGTTAACATGTTTCATGGTCTGTCTATGCCCAAAGATTTAACCAACTGCAAAAAAGTCAAGAATTTTATTTAGTCTACTAGGATACATCCACCCATAAATGACAAAGTTATTTTCAAATATTTTCTACCTTCCTATAAGTGAAAATATAAAAATTTCCATTTGAAAAACTAGTAACATAGTCAACAAAGGCAAATAGTAGCCACTCACATTTACTGAAATCATGTGTCCCGGGCACATATTCGCTACTATTTTGGTACCATGGCTCGAACTCCGGTCCTTCAGCTTGCAAGGCAGGGAGCGGAACCACTGAGCTAAATCCCAGAAATATTCACTAATTCACTTTTTTTTTTTTTTTTGGTACCAGGGATTGAACTTAGGTCCTTGTGCTTGCAAGGCAGGCAGCTGAACCATTGAGCTAAATCCCCCGAAGTATTCACTATTTTTAATTTTCACAAGTTTATGACCTCAATACTCTTCCTACTTAACAAATAATTAAATTGAATCCTAAATATTCAGTTGCTGTAAAGAATTTCCTTTTTTTTTCCTCAAATAGCCATGTTGTTAGGAATCTATTCCTAAAAAACCATGCTTTTTGCATGGAAAAATATAGAGCCCACTTCTAAGATTTTAGATTAGAAGAATTATAACACATTACATTTCAATTCAAAATCTCCAATCATCTCTAAATGGTAAGTAAAACACATATATGTAAAACAAACACATAAAATAAACACATATATGTAAGAAATTTCTGAGTTAGGATGTCATGTGCCTAAAGCTTCATTTTCTAACTGCCACACAATGACTGATTCTTGGCAGCAATTCTGAATACAGTAACATAGTCAACAAAAACATCTGAAGTGTACAAGTCCTAGGTTGTTGCTCCTTTCCCCTTACAGATGACTCTGATGGTTTAACAATGCTGTTTGAGGTTCACTTAAATGAGTATTGTGTTTTAAGGGCAAAAATCTAAGTTATTTTATTTTGAAAAATTAACTATTCATTATAAATGTATATGAGAAATGCAATTAAATGACACAAACAGAATAACTGAGAAGAGTTCAACTTCAAAGCTACTTATAGCTCTGGCGATTTAGCTCAGTGGTTTCACCACCTGCTTTGCAATCGCAAGGTCCCAAGTTCAATAACCTGGTACCAAAAAAATATATATAAAATAGTTTAAGGCCTGAAAATTTGAGGGGACTCAGTAGTACTTATCAAAACTAGCTACACTGTAAAAAAAAGAACCACCTAAAGGGACCTGTGGCCTGATCAGAGAGAAACTGACACTTCCTAGCCTATTCAGGAGAATCCTGAGAAATACTCAGTGAAGCCACACTCACTTCCCTCCCTCTAGACTTCCAGTGCCTAAACCCAACTGAAATCCAAGGGTCAATGGAATCTGATGATGGGTTCCTTAGAGGCCAGCCTTCCAGGGCACCAAGCAGTGTAGAAAGGTGGACGTAGATGTGAAGTGTCAAGTTGAAATCATGCACCACAGTAAGCAGTTGTGTTTTGCTCTGAATCTTGTACTTTGACTCCTTTGGTGAGTTTGTATTTATAAATATTACTAGTATTCTTATTCTTTATTCCTATTACCAGAAGCAAAACACTGAAGTGAGAACCTGATTCACCCAAAACTTCTAATCAATTTCTTAATGGAGAGATCTCTCATATAAAAATTCTATCCACAAACAGTGATCAGAGCAATGAATAACATATTACATGCTTCAAACAAGGAAACCCCTGGAGAAATAGGTTTTAGGCCTTCCCTTTGCAATGAAAATATTTGTAAGATGAGTTCTATCTATAGAACTTTATTCGATTCAAATCCCATGAATTTTCCAAATTGGCTTAGAAGCCTTAGGCATTTCAAAACTACCACTGCTTCCTAAATCCTTCACCAAAAATAGACCACTATAACACAGCTGCTGCAGACATCAGCAATTTAAAAGTTAAAATGGACACTGCCAGAGAATAAAATCAGCCTCTGGTCAACAGCTGATAGACTAACACTCCCAACTCCTTTTCTGGAAGCAATCAGGCTGCAGGATGATTATGTCTACCGATGAGTCCCATCTCCCATGGGGCTCCATCAATCTTCTTGGAAATTTTTTGCTACTTTACCTGAAGGGAGTGCTGTAGAGAGGACAGCTAATTGCTTGCTAGCCATATGAGTCAGCAAACTAAATGATAGGACTGAAATTGGTGTAAGTCATCAATGTTAATAAATTGGCTCCAGACTCACCCTATACTACCTGTAGGAACTCATAAGGGCCATGGTCTGTCACAAGCAAAAGTTTTCCAGAGAACCTGAAACACTCAAGGGAAATCAATATCAAAATTTAAGCCACTGAGTGCAAGCTTTATATTGTATTTAGTTTTCAATGATGACAATTCTGATGTTTGATTATAGCTAGTATGTGTATGAGATCATGACGTAAGAGATATAAGACTTCAAGTTCAATCTGTACTATGCGCTCTTAAGGCTGCCCTTCAATTTCTGGCTGTCTTACCATTTACAGAACCACAGAATTCTTATTTCCCTGCTTTACCAGATAAGCTATGTGCATGTTTTTGTAGTAATCCTTTTCTATAGTGTTTTTTTTTTAACTAATAGAAATTGGTAGGGTATCTATTTTACTTATCTATAGGCCCACCAACAAACTGGTGCATATAAAGAGAAATTTTCCTTTAGAGTAGTTAGCACAGTTGTAATTAGGTCTTCTATATTTTAGTCATTACTTACTACTCCTTGAAAACCATGTTATACCTGTTTTCAACCTTCCACACATTGCCTTGTAAATAGAATAAAATTTCCAACTCAGAATCACGACAAAGTTCATGTCATGGTTCTTTACCCATGCCCACAGTCCTTCCTGCAGCCACTGTTCTCTTGAACTGTCTTAGTCATTTTCTTGTCAACAGAGCCACATACATAACACCCACAATCTAAAGGAATAGAGATTTATCTTGGCTCACAGTTACAGACCATGGTTGGCTAGCTTCAAGGCAGAAACTGCATGGTAGAAGGGTCTTGCAGAGAAAAGCTCATAGGTAGCCAGGAGGCAGAATGCAAGGTGAGAGCTAGGTAGGGAGACTGTGTCAGGCCATGACCCCAGTGACCAGCCTCTTCTAATCAGGCCCACCTCCTAACAGCACATTCAGTTATGGAGTCTTCAGTGGATTAACCCACTGCTGAGTATACTGCCCCCATAATCTAATCATCTTCTAAAGCCTAACATCTGAACATATGAGTCCTTTGGAGGAGAATATTCCAGATCCCAATATTCGATCCCAGCCTCCAAAAGACTGATGTCCATCTCTTTATGCAAAATACATTTAGCTTTTCTCTAAGAGTTACCAAAGATTTAACGTTTCCGCCATTGCTGAAAAGTTAAAGTCCAAAGTATCCTCTGAGATTCAAGGCAAACTTTTAGGAAAAAAAAAAAAAAAAACAGTCAAACACAACATACAATGGCACAAGGTAAACATTCTCATTCCAAAATGGAAGAGCAGATGAATTGTAAAGAACGGGACTAAAGTAAGACCAAAACACTGCAAAGAAAACATTAAATCCTGTAGTTGCATTCCAGCACCCTAGGCAATTTGTGACAAAATGTGAATTCCAAGGGGCTTGGGCAGCCCACTCTCTCCATACAGCATTTCCAGTTACAGTCTTCATGGCTTCTTTCTTGAGTTGGCTGTCCTTACTGCCTGGGGCTTTCCTCAGATGTTCCATATTTGCTCTTCCAAATTCCTGAGTTTCCACTGCAGTTTTAGATTCACTCTCACAGCTTCATGCATTGCCCTTTGAGTGGTGCCCTGCTGGCTTCCTAGCTTTCTCCAGAAATGTGGGTGGAAGCGTCCTTCATCACACAACTCTTGCATTTTGAATGCCCATAAAACCAGTAGCACATGGATGACATCAAGGACTGCTGCCATCTCAAGCAGAAGCCTAACCCTCCTTGAGATGTATGGCAAAGCATGGTAAATTGAATCCCAGAGAACCAATTCCCTAGGCAGCACTTCTTGAGCAGAGTGCCAGCAGCCTGCCTTCTCAAAACAAATCTTCTAGTTTTATACCTTTGAGCCTGTGAAGGATAGGATTCTGAACAAATCTTCTAGTTTTAGACACCTGAGCCTGTGAAGGATAGGATTCTGCTTATTCCTAAAACTCCCTCAAGGCACCTTTCCTACTGTCCTGTTGCAAAGTACTTGACTTCTTGTTAACACTAATCTTTTCAGCAATCAAGCTGTCCTTGGCTCCAACTTTAGAGGCTCCAACTTTTCAGGGGCTTCCTTTCTGCAAAACTCTGATCTTTTAAAGTGGATGTTTTGCTCCTGATTTTCACTACAAACCTGGATGAAAGCATCCAGAAATACCCATGCCATGGGATCATAATTTGGCTATCTTGAAATTTCTTGCACCAGATTAATTAGTGTGTCACCCTTAATTTCAGCCTCCTGGAAAGTATTTGGACATGGGCAAAATTCAAATTTTTGCTAGAGCATAGATTGTACAGTTTCGAGTGCAACTTCCTGTGGAGTCCTTGTTCCCAAATCAAACCTCCTGAGCTGGTCCTTATTATATGCCATTTTATACCATTCTACTCTTCTTAGCTAGGACCGGAACTTCCATCAAGTTTGGTTTGTAGTGTTCTAATGATCCACTAGCTGGTATCTTCAAACTTTTCCAAATTCCTGCAAACCATTTCCAAGGGCTTCAGAATCACATGGTCAGGTATTGTCACACCAGCAACCCCACTTCTCATGTCAAAATTTGTCTTATTCATTTTCTCATTTCTAGGACAAAATGTCTAATACACACAATTTAAAGGAGGTGAGATTCATTTTGGCTTATGGTATTAATCCCTGGTCAAGTGGCTCTAAGGCAGAAAATGCATGTTGGAAGTGTCTGGCACAAGAAAGCTGCTCTTATCATAGCTTCCAGGAAGCAGATCATGAAAAGGAGTGGACAGGGAGGGAGATTCGCCCTTCCAGGTCACACAGACCTTCCTCTTCTGACCAGGCCTGCCTCACAATAGCACATTCATTAATGGGTTCATCAGTGTTTGAATCCATTGCTGAGTATAGCATTCCCATGATCCAATTATCTTCCAGAATCTCAAACTTTGAACATATGTTTTTTGAAAAAAATTTTCAGATCCAAACCATCACACTGCCCTGGGCCTTGGTGCTCAGCTTGCTGAGCACAGCATAAAGCCTTTATGTAGTCTTCCCTCTGCCTCCTCAGTACTCCAATCCCTGCTGAAGACTCAGAACTAAAGTAGACTGATCTCAGAACTGATGTAGACTTATTCCTTTGGTTACTCCCAATCATACCACCCTGTATATATACTTCATGACACCTACTGGAAGCATTAAACATTTTGATTATTTGTTACTGTATATCATCACCTTTAGTTTGTTCTCCACAGATTCCCAGTTCCCAACACAATTTTTAACAAATGGTAAGTCCTCTATAAATATTTGCTGAATACATTTTTAAAATTAAAATTCCACTGTGTGTACGTTATATTCCATTCATCTGTCCACAATACTTGTGCACAAAATTTTGTGAAGACTGGCACATTAGACAGTGGGCACAGACGGGAATGTTCACACAATGATGATAAAACAGGGATTAAAGACATGTTTCTCTTTGTAGAAATAGACTCTGTTGGTTAATTTTGGGTGTCAACTTGGGTGGATTGAGAAATACCAGATAGTTGTTAAAGCAACATTTCTGATTGTGTCTCTGAGAGTGTGCCCAAGAGATTGGCATTTGAGTCAGGGGACTGGTAAGGACATTCTACCCTCATTCAATGTAGGCAGG
Source organism: Fukomys damarensis (assembly GCF_012274545.1). Classification (NCBI taxonomy): domain Eukaryota; kingdom Metazoa; phylum Chordata; class Mammalia; order Rodentia; family Bathyergidae; genus Fukomys; species Fukomys damarensis. The sequence continues at coordinate 24,603,343 of NW_022900930.1, forward strand.
TGCCATTCAGTCCTGAGGACCCAAACAGAACCAAAAGGGAAATGAAGGGTGAATTTCTCTCCCACTTTTCTGGAGCTGGGTCACCCATTGTCTCCTGCCAATGGCCATTGGAACTCCAGGTTCTTGAGGTTTTGAAATCTCAGACTTGTACTCTCATCCCCGCAGATTCTCCAGCATTTGGAATTGCTCTGAGGTGTGCTACCTACTTCCTTGTTTCTCCAGCTTTTCCTTGGTCTACTGTGGGACTTCTCAGCCTCCAAAATCACATGAGTTAATTTCCCTAATAATGCTCATTGTTTTTTGGTTCTGTTTCAAGGAATAATCTTGACGAATACAGCAAGGGTCCCACTACTTTCTCAGGTTTGAGAAACTTTAGCATATAAAATTGCTGGTTCTCACTTTGGCATGAATATGTTTTCATTTTAATATAAAGTACTCCCACATTCTAGAAATTGCCTAGAGAATTAAACCGAGCTGGAAAATTATTGTTATCTATTAACATTTCTTATTCCTGTTATTAGGAGTCCATTCTCTTTCTGTCTCATTCAAAATCAAGAAGAACTGCTCGAATAATCATAAAACTAATACAGGAAATTGGGCTCCTTATTACCATTGGTTAGTTAGAAACCACTTAAAATTTTTCTGCCTCAATTTTCTAACAGTAAACTTCCTTTATGTGGATAATAAAATGACTTTCTCAAAGGAAGAAATATGAGTCCTGACTAGATGTTAAAATATCTTACCTGTGGGCAGATTTTTCAAAGATTTCCCATTCTCCTATATTTCTAATTGCCACCATCTCTATAAACACAAGCAGTTCATACATTTTGTTCACAAGGTGTTCTCTGACTTTGTGGAATTAATACTGTATTTTTAGCTAGTGGAAAAATTCCCCCTGTGCATTAGAAAGAGCCTGGCTGAAATGTATTTGGAACTGCAGGGAGTTACCATATTGGCTATTTGATGTACCCATTCTGTTTTGCTTTCCTCTGAAATAATTCATTTGCCTTCTAAATGGAATCATGAAAATACTTAATAAAAATGGTAATATACACAAGGGCACATGTTATAACTTAAGAATTGATGTAGAGAAATTTTACTAAGTGAAGGTTGGGGGAGATTATAGCTGAAGGATGGGTTGGGGTACTCATTAAGTGATAGGGACCTTCATGGCATTTCTTCTTTTGAAAGAGACTGAACTGTGGCCAGGATCTTTTGTAAATTTGATTTGAGATTAATGGGTCTTTCTCTGTTGGATCTTTCATAACCAGGCACAAATCAGTCAGAGTACAGTAGAGAGCAGGTATTTAGAAAACTAAGCTGGAGCATGATTTTTGAAGGCACAGACTCTTACATCCCAATTCTAGTAAGTCTTGAACACATAAACTTACAAATGAACCTCTCTGATGATTGTGAAGTGATTTAAGAATATAACTACGTCTGCAAAGGATGAACAGTTACAAACCTGGAGAGCTAAAGATTGATCAGCAAGCTTTTGATACTGTAACGTGTTTCTTCTCTCCTGCCCTGTACCTCCAAAACAAATAAAAATTTTCTCTTGATGGGAGAACCTCAGGCCAGGAGTGTGATTCCAGTTTCTCTCCAAACCAGATGAATTTATATTACACTCTTTCTCTTGGCTCCTCTACACAGTCTGCTTTTTTCTTGTAGAGGATCCTTCACTTCCTTCATCCTTACATTTTAAATTATCCTCAGGAGAATTGTAACTTCAGCCACTTACGGCCAAAATGTTCATTACTACTGGGTGATACAGAGACCTAGGAAACTGGTGGATAGTTTGTAAGACCTTCACAATTGCAAATTTCCCAGAGAACTATGCCATCTCCAGGGCATCTACCTACTGGGAAGACCACTATGATGATCTTCAGTGAGGAAAGGTGACAAGGCCATTTTAAGGAGGAAAGTTGAAAGCAGAAATTACATTTCTTTGGCAATGTGGTCCTTCAAAATGTGATGTCTGAGTCACTTACAGGCTGAACATTCAGATTTTTGGGCCCAACCCAAACTTTGGAATCAAAATTTCTGGATGTGGGTCTCAGGAAACAGACATAAATAAATTTGGTTGTGTTTGGTTATGGTCTCTTCTCCCACCTCAAAAAAGTTTAAATTTCTTTTTAAAAGGAGAATCACAGAGCATTCTACTAAATTATCAGCCTAGCAGGAGAAAACCCAAAGACTGAAGTGAAAGACTAGGATAGAAGTGATAACTTATTATTAATGATAATATTAGTGGTTGTTAAAATCTTCAAAAGCATTTGTGGATATGGGTTATCTCTAATAGCATGCATCTATCATATTAGACATCTAAAGTAAGAAACGTTAAAAAATATTTATCTATGAATCCATTTAAATTGTCAACAGACACATTAGATAGTAACCAAAATAATATTTTAATTTAAAAGTAAATGTATTTTCCAAAATAAAAATATAGTGAGAAGTGACACTTTTATATTTTTGCAAATATATTTACTGTCTGTCTTTGAAGACAGATGGATTCTTCTACCTACTTCTGCATTTAGTTTGTTGTGAAATCACAGGTCATGTGGTTTTGTATTCTCTTAGTCCACTCTGGAGAAATTAAGAGTGAAAATGTCAAGTAATATCAAATAACACATTATTTTCATTATAATGAAAATAGTTTTGACTTCATGGACCTACTGAAAGGAGTGCCCTAATCACAGTTGGAGAAGCAATGGCTTATATTCACCCAACATGGTTCTGAGATGCTTCTATTATTTAATAACAGCATTGTGTGGGACATACTATTATGATTATTTTTTCCACATTACAATTGAAGAAGCTGAGGCAGAGGGTATATGAAGTTAGGGGCATAGCTGGCTTCAATCCAATGATCTGTAAATTTTTAGAACCCTAGACCTTAATCCTGTAACCAGGCTTCCTCCAGGTAAGGAAATTTGCGAGCAGGGTTATTCCCAAGGCAACTGAAATATGAGTTTAGGCGATCAGTAGAAGCTTGGAAAATGGCACTGGAATTGAACAACCAAACAAGCATACAAGGATTTTCAGTAAGGATGGGGGTTAGGGATATTTCCTGGGAAGGCTGGGCTAAGACCGTGGCCCCCTCACCCAGGTGATTGATACCTATTTAGAATATCAATCACTGTTCTTTATACCCAGGGCAAGCACAAGGGTCTAGTAGTTTTTCTCCTTTTACAATTCTGGCCACAGTGAATGTGCCTTTATTGTTCTTCATGTTGGCTCCTTGCTGTGTTGACTCCTTGAGGGCAGCCCTGTCTAACTGCTTACAAGATATCAAATTAACTTGCCTATCTGTAACATTCCCCCCTCTGAAGAAGTATCCCTAACTGCTGTGAGGGGGCAAAGCAGGAAGACATCTCTGGCTACTTCCAGCTGAAGAAGGTGGTATCTAAAGGCCTTCCATAGGTGCCTGACATTGTCATCTTGGTAGCTGCATAGCTTTTAAGTCTGAAGGAGACAAAGCCAAAGAAACAGTTAAGAATGCATGGGCCAAATTATAAAGTCAGCAGGATTGCTATGAATACAGCCCACAAAGAGGATCTGTAGAAGGTCCAGGGGACTTCAGAATCCAACATATAGTTTAGTAATTATGAGCTGTTTACAAGGTCGATCTGGTGGATCCAAGTAAAAGAAGCCTAGCACATTTGTCATTGGTTCCATTTGTATGACGGCTTGGAGTTTAGCAGCTTCAGAGACGTAGAATCCTATAGGAAAGGTTCCTTTGTGTCCTATTCTGTTCTTGTAGACCTTCAGGGGCCAGAGCCAAAATCTTGACAAAATATGATTTAACATCCCTAAAAACGGTCAAAACAATGTTGTACTTTTTAATTTAACCAAGTAATGTTTCTGTCACCACAGAATAATAATAAAAAAATCTTATCTTTTACATTATTTAGCTGTATAATGAAATCACATTATGACTTACAGTTCAGGAAGAATATCGATTAGTGTTTTAAGCCTTTGGGCAAAATCTTCTCTTCTTGTTATCTAGTGTTTTAACAGGTTAGTCTATCCAAAAAGGGAGGAAAAGGAAACATGCCCACACATAGAAATATTCCTTCTTAAAGTTTCAAAATATACCATGATGTACAGCCTTGGCCATTGGTAATAAAGAGGGATTGGCAGTGAAGAGGTTAAATGTTGTCTGATCTCTCTCATATTTTAACCAAAGAGTCATTTCGATCTCTAAGCTGTTTCTAATTAGGTGTTAATGACCTCGGAGTTGTGTGAGTTTACCATGTTCTGTACCTCATTTGATTTCCCCCCTGGGCTAAAACAATACCAAGAGGACTGGAATGAAGATAAAATACACCTCTACAGTCCCAGTGGTTATTGGATCAGAGATATATAAATACAGAAAAGTCCAGAGGGAAAGATTATTATTAACACTAGTTTCGTGACCTATGCTAACCAAGAAATGAAAGTAATTATGAAGCTTTTGTGCTCTGGGTGATGGGACACTCCTCAGAAATCATGAATGAATCGAAGACACAGAGGACCACTGGCACTTTAGAGGACAGAGATTTTCTTCAGTACAGAAAAAATATAAAGAAACAACATGAAGTCCCTCAGAAGCATCAGCAAAATAATACTTTTCCTGAGGTAAAAAGGCTGTCCATATCATTAACCTTTGTGATAAGAACTGACTAATTTAAGAAAAACTAGATATATTGTATATTATGGTTTCAATAACAAAATGCCATCCGTACTTCCTACAAGGTTTCCAAAGTGATTTTATACAGAACTTAGAGTTCCACATGACACAATGTGCTTAATTGGTGAATTAAATGACTATTGTATGCATATGTGCATGTGGCTTGTATACCCCAGCTTTCCATTTGTGAATGAATGAGAATGAGGTAAATATTTAGTCTCTAGTAATCCTCAGTGCAACATTTTATTTATTTGCATTTTAAAGTTTGCACTCATTATAACTCTATAATTGGCAATGCTTCATACTAAGGACTCATTTGGTTAAAAAAAAAAAAACTCAACAGATTTTAGCCAAGAATTAAGAGGAAAAAGAGTTACCAAACACAATTTAAAATGTTGTGAAACAAGATGAGTCATTCTGAAGGGCTGTTAAATCCACAAATCTTGAATAGACTTAAAAATATGCTGTAAAATAAAGTGACCTGGGTATCATTTAAAGAAGAGCAAGGGGGAAAAGGAAGGCAGGCAATAAAAGCCTGACAATATGCCATTACAGCATATTGACTGAGCTGGTAAAGTCACCATGATAAAAATGAAGTAATTCACTTTCAACTAACTCTAGTTGACTCCTCTAATGTGCCTGAGGATTGTCTGTGGCAAGCCCAGAGGAAATCTTTAGTACTTCAGTTAGCAATAAAGCTTGAAAATCATTATTCTTTCAAAGATGCACATAGATAACTGAAAACCAGAAATGTTTGGGTGTCTTTATTATATAGTCACCCTACAAGTAGTCTAGCTATGTTGCTTAGACTTGGATGAGGATTTTTATAGTGTGCTAATTTAAAACCTATAAAACCTTCTTCACTTAATTCCATCAGTTAATAAATTTAGGTTATTAACATGGCAAAACATGTTAGTTAGGCTTTGTCAAAAATGCAACCAATAGTGATAAAGATAACTCCCTGATTTGTGAAAAGTGCAAATTAGGCTAAAGTCATTGTTATTAACTAAAACTTGGAATCAATAGGCCTTTTCCAATGGACTGTCTACCTGGCAATATATCTTGTTTTGTTTTGCTTTATAGAAAAAACAATCTGTTAGGAACAGATGTTCTGCAAACTTTTAGTGAGAGAACAGTGGTTTAATTAAGGAGCCTGATGACTTCTGTCCTTCTTGCTCTGCCCTGATAAACGAGAAGCCTTGATTTCAGGAGTGTTGTTTGATAGCTCCATATCTGAGTATTTAGGGTGCATTTAAAAAACAAGCCCCCCCCATTTGCTAAATACCACACTGCTTCCCTTCCCCTGCAGTTATTTACGAGGTGATTTTATAACACATTTTTATAGATTTGTCACCGCATCCCGTCACTCATTTCTACTATTTTAGATACAGACAGGGATTGTCTCTCTGCACACTTCAGTGCGATAAATGCTTTCCTTTTTAATGCTTTTATGCCACTGTGTAAAGACAGTGAACTGAGGTATATGAAACTAAGTTAAGAAGCTTAATATAACTATACTAGGTTGACAAAGCTCAGGATTAAAATTCAGTCACGCATGCAAAAAATGTAATAAATGAATGAAAATGTACGTTATGGGTCATTTCTGCTTTAACAGCACCTCTGTGCTGTGGAATCCAAATAGCAACAGTCATCTTATACACGCCTCACAAATGAAATAATACTAGGTTCCTAGGAACCTAATGACACACAGCTAGCACAGAATGAGGATTGTGCCTGCGGATTTATTTCATGCAAACATACAGGGCGTGTAGATGCAACTTCTCAGTCAAAGATAGGACTCCATTTAAGGCTGCTACAACACTGACGTGGTTCGTCTCCATTTTTCAGCTAAATAGAGCTTTTCTTTTTCACTTCACATAAAGTCTTCAACTTGCTCAAGTCTTCTAATAAATTGCAAACTCTGTAACAATATATCTTCTATTATGCCGCTTGTTACTTTACTAAGACAGGAAATTAAAGCAATAAAACACTTTCAAAATGATAGGGTATACTCAGGCAGTCATTTTTCTTATGTTCCAGTATTATTCTTCAAAGGACCTTTTATGATACTAATATTAAATTCTTTGAAGACTGAAGAATCTGTTGAATGTGTTGAATTTCTAAAATATAAAGCTCAAGTATTGCATCTACTCAAGCATTTATTAAAACTGAATATAGGATAGAAACTTTTAAAACACAAAATACAATACGATCAAATAACATGATCAGATACATTTCACATCCATATTAGAGTCCAGTGTGTGGAAATTTGATTGAATGCTCAGGAAAAATCTATTTTGCTTTTTCTCACCTTACATGGCCAAATGTACAACATATGTGGTCATTCCTTTAAAAGGCTAGTACACTGTAAAACGAAGCACCGTGAACCAGACAAATACGTTAATGGTCACTTATGCAGCATGCTTACATAAAGGAAATTGAATCAGGCTTATGAGACTGTGCATTCTTTATTAACCTCCCTGTAAAAGGTCAGACAACTGTTCTCTTAATGGCAAGAGCACTACGTGAAAAGCCCAAAGAGAAATTCAAAAAACTGCAATACATCCTAGGCAGTATATTAAGCAATTGTATTAAAAACTCATAGGATGCTGTGGAAATAAAGCCCTCTTTATCAACTATTATGAAAAAAGTGTCTTATTTCCTTTTTAGCAATAAGCATTTCTATCCTCACCAAAAAATAGAAAAGATGATGAGTTAAAACTACTGAAAGTGTCCATTTAGAAAAAATAGAAGCTCATAAAAATATCTCCTCTTTCTTTACTGTTTTTCAGTGTTTCTTATAGATCCACATTCTCTGCCACACTCTCTCTTCCTCCCTCCTCTTCCTTCCTCCCTTCCTCCCTCCCTCCCTTCCTTCCTCCATATTTCAATCTTTCCCTTCCTTTCTTTTGGAAAGATTTGCAGAAAGAGCCAAATGAGGAATGAGCCCCAGTCCTGTAGGACTAAACAAAATACCCGCTTCTTATTAGGTGAAACTGCTGAGGACTTCCTCAGCGTAGTTTTCCTCTTTGGAAACCCCCCAAAGGTTTGATCTCTTTTTCTATGTGTCATTTTAAACAACTGCCATTTAGCAGGAGTGAATGTTCCAATTAAATAGCAAATGCTTTTGAGGTGATACTAAGAGCCTTTACTACTCAGCCTCCCTCCCAATCCACTACCTTTTTTCGCTCAGCTGATTAGGGTCAGCACTTTAAAATTAGAAATCGAAGCCCTTGAACCCCTTGTCACAGCTATACATACTTGGTAACATTAAAGGGTCTTCCGCACACCAAAGGGACGTCAAACTGGGCTTGCATGCTGCTAATTTACTGCAGTTCTTTACCAATTCCCGTTCTTGTCTCAGAAATATCTTTTTGATATTTCTTGAAACATTGTCCTGAATTTCCTATGATAAAATTAACTAGTCCAATCTGAGTCATTAGTCCTCAATAACTTATGTTTCCCTTCTCATCTGACACAGTTCCTCTCTGCTGGAATTCCAAAGCAATCAACTACCTGGGGATACTTTTCCCTAGAGATCTTTCCTAGCACACTGTATCAATTAACACAAAAGCAATTTTGGACCCCCTCCAATACACTGCACTACCATCTGGTCTCCCTGGAACCTCATGGAGAGGGGCAGATTTCAATTTGTCAAAACAATGAAAATTCCCCAAATTATTTTCAAATTATGCATGTTTACTTTAATATCACATTCATTCATCTTTTAAAAGGTACTTTGCAAATTCCTCTAAATTGATTCTCCTGCTTACATTCTTTCTCTCCCGTTCTCTTTCTCAAGTAAGGAAAAATTGGGATTGGACAGGCTAAAATTCAACTCTAAATAAATAAGAATTAGTAAAAGCTAAATAGCTCACTAAGAATCATAAATTATTAGATATATTTATACCCCACAAATCCATATGCCACTTGCCTAGTGATTAGGTTGGAAACGTAATTTTTAGGCAGTAAAGCATTTGATATCATTTGAAAGGTACCAAGAAGACTCTCGCATCAAAGAAAAATCTCCTGAATATTATCATTTGTCATCTTGCTTTAAAGGTCTGAAAACTCCTGATAGAATATAAGCAATTAATTTGAAAATATTAATGAATTGAGTCATGTTTTTACTCATTAAAAATAATTGATTTGGCAGATTATTCTGGCTTGGAAAGTCTTGATGTAAGGACGAATGGTAGAAATGATCTACACTTTGCTAGCCACTGGCCACATGTGGCTCTTTAATTTTAAGTGTAAATTATTTAAAATCCCAAGTTCTGGAGATTCCATTTTTCAGTTAATCCAGCTACATTTCAAGTGCCCAACAGCTGCAAAACACCACTGAGTACTGTATTGGGCAGCACAGATATAGACTCTTTCCTTTGCTGCAGAAAGTTCTGTCCAGAGCATGGATAGAAAGGAATGGGAAAGGGTGGCAGACAGTGTATGTACAGAAATGTTCTTGATATAAATGAAAGAAAATGCCAGGTAGAAAAAGTACAAAAGACCAAATTCCAACTCTTCATTTTTTTGTGAAAGCAGGACATTTTCATTAATATCTAAAAGATGAAAGAACATCACTTAGCTTTATGGAACTGAATATATTTATCAAGTTTGGCCAACTTCTATCTACTATTATATCTGCCGCTAACAATCATCCTTCTACTATTTTTTGCCAAAAGCTGTAAAATGGAGCTGATTATACTGTTGGCTCTTAAAAATGACCCCTGCCTAGCTACAGGGATAAATTAAAACTCTTTCAGTCATGAGGCCAGGCGATTGGGTTTCAGCAGGCATCATGCTGCCCTTCTGCTGAGTGCCTTGGAGTAAGAAGTTCTTACGCATCTTGCTAGCAATGCCCGAGACTCATGGCTGCAAAAATGACACAAAGCAGAGGAGGTGAGGATACAATGACAACTTCATGTGAGGCCCTGCATCCACTCACATTCAAGGCCAGATATTTACCCATTCATACAATTCTCTCCATTCTATATGGACCACACTCTTCTTTCTCATCTGTGCATGAGAACACACATACACAATCACCACAGAGACATGTACAACTGACCCCACACATTGCATGGATCTCATTGTTAAGTAGGTTAAATAGCATTCCTAGCACAGTTAACATCATTTGCCGAAGTCCTGGGGCAGGACAAACACTTGACAATTGAAAACACAAAAGAAGAGAGCAGTGGCTAAAGGATTACAAATAAAGTAGTTCGGCAAGAGGTAGAGACTCGACTTGAATTCTGGGGTTTATTTAATAAGTGCCGAGAATACATTAAAAGGCATAGTCCAGTCACATCTTTGGCTATTCTAATAGATTGAAGAAAGAAATATAAGACTGGAAGGGAATTTTGGTGCACTGGATAATGATGATGTCAGGGAAATAGAGAGAAGAAAGTAGATGTAGGATATAATATGAGGATAGAACAAAATGGACTTGGAATCAAGATTTTTGGCTTCTATAGCCAAGAATGGATGGATGGATGCTTATATAGCACGGTGACTGACTGAGGGAGGAAGGGAAAAGGGGATTGAGGAAGAAAAGTAGAACTCACTGCAGTACCCCCAAGTCATTTGATGAAAAGGATAACGTAGATTGTCCAAATTAAATTCAAACTTACAAATGAATCCTACACTCAGAGAGGAAATTGCCCTAAGGAAACATCCAGTCACAATTTTACTCACAATCCCACAGGCCCAATACTATCAAAAGATTTTAACTGCTGACTTGTTTTTGGACAATTAGGGTACCACTTATTAGATTATAATAATGTTCCAAAAATATAATTTCTAAGATGAGAGTGTGATTCTATTCTAGTACTTTTCTGCTACTCTTAGTTTATATTCTCTCTCAGCTTGAGCATATGAGTTGACTTTAATTATGCATGTCCTCTCTTGTGCTGGTTTGCTCATGTTCCTATTTGTTTCATTGTCTGTTTTGTTTATCATATAACCCAATAGGGTCATACATGATTGATTGTTCATTATCCTGTGAGTTGGCTCTCATGTGATGCCAAGTCACATGGTGAAACTAAGGTTTTTTTTGCCAATATTATGTTATAATCATAGAAGTAGTCATTATGTAATAAACAATGTACAATAACACATATGAAATCAATATCCACAATCAGATAGAGTAATCTTATTGCTTCATTTTACAGATGAGGAAATTGAGGTGCAGATAGAATAAGTAACATCCTAAGATCAAGATCTCTAGCTCTGAGAACTGACTTGGGACGTTTGTATTGGAAGCCACAAGCTGATTCTGAGCTACCTCCTATGATGTATGATGAGATTTAGTTCATACCACATTGACCAGGTCTTGGTAAAAAAGAAGGCAATGAACTGCAGCATGTAAAACGTTCCTTTTTTCTTCTTGGAAAAATCATTATGTAAGTTAAATGTCAGCTCAGGGGGGTGGGTTGTCATTCCATGTCAGTTGGAATGGCCACACCCCGTCTGGGACACAGGTATGGATTTGCCATTGTGTATGGTCCCCACTTGCCCTGACAGAAGCACACCACTGAACATCGATCTGAAGAAATGGTGAGGACTGAGATGCTTTCCTGGGGAACAATAAAGAGGTATTTCGCATTTTGAAGAGCATAACAATGTTTTCCAAGTGTTTTTTTTTCCTCTATGAAAGTAAATTTCTAATAAAGTAGTTGTTTTGTCTTCCTTTGTTTTGTTTTGAAGTCCTATTTGTTAGAGAAGAAATCATTGCATTCAAATAAAGTCATTCAAATAATTAGGGGTAGGCTTTGGCCCTTCTGATGAAGATTTTTGTTCTAACACTGGTAGGCAACTCAAAGCCCTAACTATAATGCAAGTATAAATTTATTTAGGCAAGTTGAAGTTCTTTTTATTTCTATCCTTTTCTCACATAGCTTATGAATGATGGCAGGGTCTCTTCTGAAGTTGGTATTGAAGACTCTATTTTCTTCCTGTGATTTTATTTCCATTGTGTTTTAAGATTTTTGAAGGCAGGGGCTGTCTTTATGCTTCTTTACCCTTATCAAAGCAGCTGCTATAATTCCTTGTGGGGAGTAGGTTCTAAACTATTCAATATTTCATTCTTTCTATGATTTTTTGTATCATTTTTGCAGAGACATGAGAGGAAACATTTAAGGGCTAATTTTTCCATGCCCACTGAAGCCAAATTTGCTTTTCTTCTTGGACTTAACTTTTGTTCAGATTAGAGGGCCCTGGAATAAACTGGTATGATTGATGTATCTCTTTCTATTATGTGAACATGGATTTTGCTGGTGCCATCAAACCAGGCTTAAATTGAAGTGGCTGATTACAACAATACAAACATTTAAATACTTTGAGGCGGACAGTTCTCTTAAATCCAGCACCTTCCTTCCAAGGACCCTCTGACCAGGCAATTACTGTGGTATTAGGATCTTTGGTAGCATTTTCTGCTCTTGACCCTCACACCATGATATATGCAAGATCAGCTGATTGCCTCAACTGAAAATCAAAAGGTTTTGCTGCTTCATATAGAGTTAGTAAATGAATATTGCTATAATTTCAACAACTATGGTATTTTGTCATTAAGAGCCTCTTCATTTCACAGGAGCTTCAGGTTGAGTCATCCAGATAGCCTGGGTATATCGCTAATAAATGTTTGGAGAGTGGCAGGAAATAGCCATCTCAGCAGGTGCCACAGCACATATTTGCAGTTTCTGAACTTTCTTTAGGCAACATAGCTGAAGGCTGCATGATGAATGAGCACCCACTGATTGGTCCTATTGTGCTTTTGTGATTCTTCTGCTTTTTAAAATTTCTTACTTTAGCATGCAGAAGATGCTGCTGGTGATGAAAAGCAGATATGTGGCATATGCACTAATCCAAAATATAAAAAGGATGTGGTCAGATGCTTCTCCTTTTCAGAATTTATTGGCCTGATAGCAAGCTCTTATGGTGGCCCATGTGTCTGAGGTTGGCTAGAGATGTTGAAATCTACACCTTCAAGCAGAAACTGAATTTCAGAAGTGACATACAATGAAAAATTTGTAAAATGTTCCCATCTGTGTGACCCCATTCTAGGGTGCGGCCTGTTCAGTTCCTCTGGGGCATTGTCTCGCTATGGCTAAGCTGATCGGTAGTTCTTCAGAGCCCTTGGTTAAGAGCCCTGGTGGTCTTACAACTTCATATAAAAGTTGTCACTCATGACTCAAAAAATCTTGGCAAAAGTCTCATATAAATGATGATTTTCAATATCTTGTACTAAATACAATGAGGGAAAAACTCTTCAAAAGCAATCACCTCAGTAGGAACCAGGCAAATACAAAGCAAAGGCAACAATAGGATGCCATGTAACCTTCATTTGATGGGCAGAAGTACTCAGTGAGGAATAATAGGTAGTGAGTCATAGGGTATGAATCAATGGAATCTTTTAAAAATTGCTGTGGGAGTAGGAATAGGTATATCCACTCCGGAGAACACTGTGTCATGTAAAGTTGAACATTTATATATCTTTCTACATTGCAATTGCATCTTAATCACGTTATTTTAGTTTTAGCTTTATCTTTTTATTTTTTTAGAAAGGGCATTGGAGTGGATTGAATTGAGGAGTCCAAGAGATACCTTCACCAGGAACCTAAAAGAGTGACCTTATTTGGGAATATGGTTTTCGCAGTTGTTAATTAAGGATCTCTAGCAGATATCATCCCAGAACAGCTTGTGCCCCTAGATCCAAGGACAAATAACTTTAAAAGTAATCCCCACGCCAAACCTGAAACAAACAGCAGTTAGCATCAGTCACCCCCAAGTTCACATTTGGGACACCCGTAAACGCAATACCCTAAGCATATGGCTGCCATTAACGCTTTGTTACTGCTGCAGTCCTCAAGATCAAGAGCACATGAATATCAGAGGTTAACCAGGGTTTGATCACTTTAGCTTTCTCAAAGAAAGAGATTTGACACAGAATCCCTGCATTGGTGGAGAACAGAAATAGAAATACCAGCATGTTGAATTGTGCACTACTGTCTTCTATAAATGAATATCAGAGGTTAATCAGGGTTTGATCACTTCAGCTTTCTCAAAGAAAGAGATTTGACACAGAATCCCTGCATTGGTGGAGAACAGAAATAGAAATACCAGCATGTTGAATTGTGCACTACTGTCTTCTATAAAAAATTATTCATTACACTAAAACACTGGTACTGCTTAAACAAGTTAACTCCAAAAGGCCTTTCAATTGGACTTCTTTGCATGAAAGAAAATGTAGCAAAAAAAGTACCTTTCAAAAAAATAGCATTCTAATGCTTTTTCAAAGTATTTCATAATGGCTTTAAGGACATTTTGCATACAAATATTTAGAAAGTGGCAGTATTTATTCATCAGCAAGAAAGTGTTTTCATCTCTCAAGAACAATCAAAACGTAACCTTGAATCACTGGCATTAACAAGAAAGACTTAAGCACTAATAATGAACAAGGCATTCCTTCATCATTTTGTAAAGCTGATAAAACCTAGCTGACTTTTGGAAGAGAAAGGAATATATTTTCTTCGGCAATGAAATGAAAGGTTAACATCAGAACTTTTCTTCCATTTTCATTTTTACTTTACTGCAAAGAGAAGACACACAGAGAAAGAAGGCTGCGTGAAGGAAGAGACAGAGCTTTAAATGATGCATTTACAAGAAAAGGAATATCCACCCTGTGGACTCAATTTTGTTTCACGCCATTCAGATGAGGAATCCTGAATCTACAATATTTCATCCAGAATGTAACTGCAATTGAAGGTACATTCTCTAAAGAGTTAATTAAAAGGGTGTCATTAAGGTTGTGCCTGACATGAACTGACGTCTTTCTAAGAAGAAGTAATAAGGACATAGATCCCAGGGGCACGCACGTAGGGTGGGGAGTGGCAACGTAGGGACGCAGAAGCAGAGAAGCCATTTACAAGCCAAGGTGAAGGGGCTAAGAGAAACTCACACCTGAGCATTTTTCTTGGATTTCCAGGATCTAGAACTGTGGGAAAATACATTCCTGTTGTTGAGTCATCCTGCCCATGGTATTTTACTATGGCAACCATAGCAAATTTATACCCTAAAGACTGCTGCTGTTTACAAGGGACTAGGACAGATGTATGGAACAGAGAGGAGTTTGAGAGGAACTTATAGCTGCCTGAAAAGCTCAGGTCAAAAAACAAGGAGAGAGGAAAGAAACTTGCCTGCCTTCACTGCAAGGGAAGCATTGCTTAGTCCAACTTGGGTGCAGGCAGGTCCTACTACCTTAGAGGGGTGCTGGGCCTGGTCTAACTTCTAGACCCCCTAGGTCTCAAGGCATACTGACTTAGGGGACAGGTGGTAACTTTAGTCTATAGGTTGGAGTTGTACTCCTGGGGGATAGGCTCTAGGTCCTTGGGTAGAAATACAGGAGGGGCAGTGTCTGTAGCTGGATTTATAACATGTAGGATTTGAAGATAATGGTGTGTGAGTCTCCACTTGTGCTCTTGCTCTGGGGCCCGTTCATTTTAGAGGCAGATCTATATATAGGGTTATAACAGCATCATACGTAACAGCAAAGACTCAGACACAACTCAAATCCCCAAAGTAGAAGAATGAATAATACTTCACATAGCAGTATATAGTAGTCCTTCCTTTTTCATGAGAAATAGGTTCTAAGACCCCCAGTGGTAACTTAAATTGTGGATATATATATATATATATATATATATATATATTCTTAAAACTATAATTAAACTATTATTATAACAATGATAACTAAGACATGATAATGTAGGATAATTATAACATACTTTAATACAAGTTATTTAAAATTTGTAGATTATTTCTGGAATTTTCCATTTAGTAATTTTGAATTGCAGTTGATCACATGGTTGACAGCTGGAACCATGGTAAGTGAAATCACACATGGGTGGACTACTGTAAGCCCGTAATCAGAATGATTAAATGATGGGTTAACCTTAGCAGCATAACAGGTAATGACAAAAGTAAATAGATGACATATAGCATAATTTTATAGTACATTTTAAAGTAGCCCAAACAAAAGCATGTGATTTTTAATGGTACACAGAACTATGTTTAAAAAACAAAAAGAGAGTGTTTAAGACTCAGGTGAGGGGCTCCTCATCTTATAAGGACAGAGGACTCAGGATGGCAAAGGCACTCATGAGTAGATCTAAGTGACTGAACGATCTTGGTCTAGGCTTGTGAGATATTTTTGTAATGAATAAGATTTTTTTCACTGTTTATTGGTACTTTTTAAGTATACAGCACAGTTACATTCATCATTGGGATCTTGTACTTTTGCATGCTGTAACTTGGTTCTTATTTTTTCCCCATAACCCTACCCTCCCTTCACCCCATCCACCCATCCCTATTTGTTTCCATTTTTTTCTTTGCTCATATATTTTTCTTTCCCCTTCTTTGCTTTCCCCTAACCTTGCCACATCCCCTGCACCCTTAGCCCTTTTCTTCCTTTTTCACATTGTCAATTACACAATTTGAACCTTATTTACACTTTTAAATTTTCACATCAGAGAGACTATACGGTATTTACATGTGTGTGTCCTATTTATTCCACTTAAGAGTATGTCCTCAATGTGCATCCATTTAGCTATAAGTGACTCTAGTTTCCCATTCTTTATGGCTGAGTAGCACTCCATTTTATAGAAAAGACAAATCTTCTTTATCCAGTCTCCAGTTGATGGGCAATTGGGCTGTTTCCAAGTTTTAGCTATTACAAACTGTGCTGCTATAAACATGGGTGTGCATATATCACTGTGGTATGATTCTTTTAATTCTTTTGGAAAGATACCCAGTAGAGGGATGGCTGGATCAAATGGAACCTCTAATCCTAGTTGTTAGAGGTATCTCCATACTGATTTCCACAGTGGCTGCACCAGTTTGCACTCCCACCAACAATGGAAAGTGTTCCTTTCTCCCCACAAGCCCACCAGCATTTGTTAATGGTTGATTTCTTGATAGCAGTGCTTCTTTCTGGAATGAGGTAGAATCTCAGTGTTGTTTTCAACTGCATCTCTCAAATGGCCAGTGTTGTTGCAAATTTTTTCATGTATTTATGTATTGCTTTTACTTGCTTCTCTGAGAAGTGTCTGTTCATTTCAGATGCCCATTTTTGAATTGGGTGTTTATATTTGGGGGTCTGATTTTTTTTTAGTTCTTTATATAATGAATAAGATTTTTAAAGGAATAAATAAAAAAGTCAGAAGAATAAATTACAGAAATAATAATATAATAAATATATAATAATTAAATAATTATATAATAAATAAAGAATTATTTAATTTTATGCAAATGTGGTAAAAAACCGAAATAAAAAGCACAATTACCTTCTCTTGTATAATGTTCTTCACTCATAAACCTGATCTTATTCTTAGTTTTGTGGGGCTTTTTTTGTTGTTGTTATTTTGTTTTGTTTTGTTTGGTGCTGAGGATCAGACCCAGGGCCTCACACTAGGTAAGCACTCTACCAATGAGCTAAATCCCCAAACCCCTAAAGTTGTTTTGACTGCAGATATTACCATTTTACGTAGAACTTTGCCCAGATTAAATGAATACAGAGGTTTAAAAAATAGGGAATTGTAATAATTATTGTTGAACCAAATTATGAATGAAACAACCTGTATTCTTGGCTATATATGAAACCATTTGCATGGATAACAGGAAGAGTTGAATAGCAGCAAAATGTGTGCAAGTTATTGTACCAATGATAAGTTGTGCTCTGCACTAGTATTATTGCTGAATAATTTGCCTGTGACAAAGGACTGGATCTTACAATTTGTTGTGGTCTTGGAAGAAGTTTCCCTGTTTGCCCTTCTTAACAACCATTGATGTTACAGTGTCCTGCTGTTGCTTTTGTCCCATTTTTGAATGTGGCACTTGTAATTACATTGTGAATCACTGAAGCCCATCTCTTTGTGCCGTAGCTCTGGATTTGCACATAATGGAGAAGATAGCGGTGCACTCATTCAAATGGGATTTCCTGAGATAATGAGGTCCGTGAATGAGGTAGCCCTTCTCAATGTGGCTCCTCCATTCTCTCCCGGCTTTGTAGAAATATCGCACCTATATTCTTGTTAGTATTGCAGGATAACTAGGTAGTTTCGTGAACCCTGAATATTCACACAAACTTTCACCGTACTTGTCAGTTTCAGTCATGTTGCTGTGAAAATACAGCTGAATGAAAAGTTTCAGGAAGGTAAATTTGTCCACTAGTTAACATGAACTGCTTTAAAAAAGGGAGACAGTGCATGTAAAAGAAGACAGAAAAATTGTTTTCATTTGAATCTGCACTCCAGGTACAATGAGATTAATCATATACACATTAGAAAAAACTGCATGGTTAAAAACAGAGTCCTATAATCTTTATTTTTATAATACTTAAAAAGAGGTAAAATATTCCTTGAATTAATAAGCAAATGATTACTTTTTCACACTTATATTTTCATTCTCTCAGAATTTCATAGCTGTATTACTACAAATGGTAATATCTTTCACTTTGGTAGTCTTCTTATTCTTTTCTTCAGTATGCCTATTTAAAGATACAATCATAGTATGATGAATAAGGGAATAAGTATAACCTAGGTAATATCTATATTAAGTTTCAATGTTCACTTTTGTCAAAATGTTTTCTTATTGTGTTCCATAAAATGATATAAATTTATTTGCTATATTCTTTTTTCTGGAAATTTAAATTAATTTTTAAATTAATACATACAGATAAATACACTTAGCAATGAGGCACCTTGTGAAATTTGGACGCATGTGTACATTACGTAATGTTTAAATCAGGTTAAATTTGTTTATTGTCTTAAACATTTATTATTTCCTTATGGAGAAATCACTCAAACTCTTTTCTTCCGGATTTTGTGAAAGGTTAAATGTATTTCTATATAAAATATTTTTAATTAAAAAAATCTGAAGATGAGTAGCATTATCGTTTCTTGTATTTAATACCAAAGAAAGAATTTCTGCTAGGACCTTACAGAAATTTCAGCAGTAACCACTCTATCGGACATCCGTCAGAAGCCTGCCGAGAAGAGCTGTTAGCTGGGGGCAACCCACAGAACAATATCAAAGTCAGCCCTTGGGCCTGATGGCTGAAGATTATCAATATCATTCTTAGGTGATTCATATTAGAAACAGGGTGGCAAAAACATTACCTTCCAGAACTGCTCTCTGGCATCGGAAAAACAGAAAGATTTTGTTTTTTTCCTGAAACATTCTACGGCAACTCTGGAGCTAAATTATTGATTAATGGAAACATTCAAAACTGAGAAGCATTTTGGACTTCTCTGTCTATGTTAATCAAAGCTACAGCTTTAGCTCTTCCCAGTGTGTTTCAAAACAACAGGAGCTCTGATTTATTGAGGGAACCAATGGTAGGCTATTTTACAATGCTCTTTCTCCAGGGAGACTCAGTGGTGTATCAATTAGGCAATATGTGACATACTAAAATATTTTATGGACAACTGTTAAGGAATATTTAAATGGGATTAAAATATAGCCCTAGATATGCTAAATCTTAAAAAAAGGAGAAGGGGAAATATGTCTTCAGCAGGGAGAATTTTAATAAAAGATAATTTGTAGATATGTTAACAGATAAAAGATAAAGAAGAACATAGCATTGAAAAAGCACTATTGCCTCCTACTCCTAAAGGTGGAGGAGCTGACTTGACAGTTCTTTTTGAGATTAATTCTAACGTCGTGTTTACGGGTTGTCACAAGTAGTTTAGGGAAGGCTTAAAGTAGGAAAATTTGATTTACATTTAAGTGACATCAATCACTAAACAGTAAGACTAGATCTACCTTTTCCCTGAAGAAATGAATATGCATTGCTTTTAAAGAACCTTAGCAAAAAAAGGATCAATGTGGGTTTAATGTTAGTTATGCACCCATAAAATAATATTTTAACAAAAGTTTCATTCAAACTTGTTAATATAACTTTTTTTCCTAAATTGTGTGAGAGTGTTTGTGCACATGCATATGTGTGTGTGTTTTATCTAAAAGTGAAAAGACTAGTAATGGATTGGAATCAGGATCAGGAGTCACAGACTTAATAGTTATGCCATGTTAATGAGTGAAAGGTAAATTATATATTGAATCCATGTTGTGAGTTATAGATAGTCGAAGGCAGTCACTTTTCCTTATTGTGGCTCAGAGGAAAGGCAGATCTAATATTACCAGATCTTCAAGATTTTTACAGGTGCCCAAAACTTAAAATTTTGGGTAAAAGTTTTATTTTTGATGTTGCTTTATAAGCAAACTGTGCAAGATTCTCAAAACACATCTATAGACAAAAATATCCACTACTTGTAGATCAGATTTAGAGAATAGTGTTGCTATGTTAGAAATTTTAAAATAAAGACATTCTCTTTGTTTTCTTTAATTAAAACAAGGCATGTATCTATTTTTCATGTTACAAAAAGAAGTAGTGAGCCATTTACAAGCTTTTATTGAAAGCATCTGCTCTGAAACAGGACTTGTTCTATAGATAAGAATGAGATGATGACTGAGATACATAAAGCCCATATCTTCAAGTGCTTAAAATGTAACAAATACATGAGAAATTTCTAAGTGCTTTTTTAATTCAAGAAAAAAGACATCATGCGATCGTGTGACTTGGGTAGGGGTGTTCTGACAGCAATATGATCTGAACCAAGACCTAGATGGTGTGTGAATTGAGTCATGCTAAAATGTAGAAGAACAGCGACTCAAGTCGAAGAGCAAGAAAGGAAACATCCTCCAAACTAAACTCTATCTACTGCCCGAGGTTAAATACTAGGCGCTGATGGCTGGATGTGACAAGAGAAGAGCAAAGAGTAAAGGATAAATTTGGAGAGCAAAACACTCATGTAAGGCCTTTTAGATCACTGCTTTTCAAACTTTAATACACCTGTGAATAATTTGATGGAATTTTGTTAAAACATAATATTTGTTCATTTTACCTGAGATTTGAGCCCGCCCTGCCAACATAGTGAGACTACATCTCAAAATAAAAAACAAAGGGCTGGGATGTAGCTCAGAGCCAATACTCTGGTTGGTTCAATCTTCAGGAGACAGAGAGAGAGAGAGAGAGAGAGAGAGAATGAATTTCTAAGGAGATTTCAACTGAAACTCATGTTACTGTTCTCCCCACCACACTTGGAAAAGCAATATGTTAAACAATGACAAGGAGTTAGATTTAAATCTACTGTAGGAAGAATATCATGCAGGGCAATGGAGTAGCTGGAATGAATTTATAAATGGGCAGAGTGATAGCTGGAGAGGCAGTTGGGAAGGTTATAGAGAGATTGTTATAGCTTAGGCTTCAAAGAGAAATAGTTTGCGTCGTGAACACAGAGAAGTAGACTTAGAGCTCTCAGTGATACAAACGACCCTCGGCAGCATGCATGTCATAGGTTGGCAAACACTGAACTATACTATGACAGGAAGTTTTCACAATAGTGTGTTTTGGTCTAAGCTGGGGGTTGGGTAGAACTAGTTTCTGTGATAGAGAAGCCTATTTCTTTTTTTAAGCGAGAGGCATGTGTACATGCAGATGGCAATAATTCTGTTTGGATTTGTTACATTTTAGTTATCTAAAGGTCATCTAAATTAAAATATTAAATGACACTGTACATGAATAACTTTAAGAAATAGATCAGCACTAAAGAAAGGGTTTTGGGGCATAGGGATGGCATTTGGCACTATGGAACTAAACAAAGCTGCTGGGACAGAAATGTAGTGAAGGAATGTGATCAATTTTGTATTCACTTATAGATGGAGGCATGGAAGTGGTCATCATTGATTTCTTTTCTTTTTTTTTTTTTTGGTACCGGGGATTGAACTCAGGACCTTGTGCTTGAGAGGCAGGCAGCAGAACCACTGAGCTAAATCCCCAGCCCTTCATTATATTTTTTAAAAGCACAATTCTTGCAAAGTTTATCCATAGCCCTTCACTTTATTTAAAGGATGGTTGTATAATAACTAACTCTGGTTTGTCATTTAAGTATGCATTCTATCATCAACAAGACAATGGGAAGAAATTACTAATTACTTTAAATAATATTCCGTGGCTTCATGATCTCATCCATATATGCCTGGATCTGTCTCTCCAGTGTTGATCCCTGCCCTGTTTTCATGCTTTCTGAGGACCATCTGGCAGGGCTAGATTCAGAAAAGAATTTGGTCTTTCTCCCCTCTACGTACTTCAGGAAAAATAAAGATAAATTATACAGTAATAGCAAAGTTCTATGTTTTTCTTAAAATGTCTTCTCAGTTTTTAGAATATATCAACTGTATTCATTTCAAAATTCATCTGTGTTAATGCTTATTTTTTAAATTCAGGGACATACACTGCATGTTTCCATTTTAAGATCTGGTCATCACTACAACTGCAGCCCATCTACAACTGTACTCATCAAGTTTCTCCTAGCCAAGCAGTGTTGCTTTTAGACCAGCATTTAAACTATTTTGGATCGAGTGTCTTTGAAAAGCTGATGAAGCCTATAGACCTCTAAAAATTACACACAAATACATATGCAAATATTTTCCACATCTTAATTTTCTTTCACTCCATGTTCATTCTCACTACATAGCTAGATTATGGAAGCCCATGAAGCATCAAGTCACGTTCACTCTTGATTTTCATAATGATCACTTACTAATCGTAAAATGGAAATGGCTCCAAACTGTGCAACTAAAACAAAATAAGCTTTAATTCTGCTCAAAACAACTTTTAATGAAGAGGCTTATTGTTTGGTTTGTATAAGAAGTGATTGTGGCATAACTAGAAATGTGTAAATAATCTTTGAAAGCCAACTGATTGAGGATTTTGGCTTTGATAGAAAAAGGGAAGAAAATCTGTACTCATAAAGGAAGAAGCAAACAGAAGCCAAACTCCCATAGCTAACTGTGTCCTCCGAGAAGACGGTTTGTCAGGGAGCAGAAGAATTCCTATCCCATCATTTTCTTTGTAACCGAGTCAAAGACGACACTGGGTAAAGGTTGAATCATTGAGACCATCTGTGTTAACAGAGAAAGGATTACAATTCAGCGTTTCAATTTAAAGCCTTGTGAGCAGAAGTAACCTTCAGAAAAGTTCTGCAAGTTTCTGCCTGCTGAGAAATAGAAAGGCTCACTTCCTCTTGACACCAGCCTCCAGAAATGTTTCTTCCACAGTGAAAAGTTTACATTCTTCTCCCTTTCCACTTTCTCCTTCCAGAGAGGCAAGCAGGACAAAAGAAAGTAGATTTTCAGCAGTCTCTAAAACAGCAATTCAGAGACTTGAATCAAAAGTTTTACTCATTCCTGTAGCTGAAAATACCAGCCAAGCCAGGAACAAACTCAATCCTGACAGAGTTATAAGAACCGGCGTTTTTCTTTCTGAAAACAAACAGAACTTTGACCTAGAGTTCAGTCTTGGACTTTGAGACTGATCCTCTATAAATGGGACCTCATAAGAATTTCAAGAAGAGGCTTTTGTGATCAGACCAATAACATTTCGGATAAATTCCAGACTGTGTAAATGCAGTCACCACAAAAAGAAATGAGAGTAAAACACATAGTTGGTTGTATTTGAGGAGACACAAAGAGTAAAGACTTTTTGATTTTTGTTAGTGACATGCATGTATTTGTACATGTGTGTGCAAACAGGCTTATTGGGGTATAATTAACACAAACAATTGCACTCTTTTAAAGCATACAAAGTTTTGACATAAATTCAGCCATGAAAGCATCACCATAATTAAGGCAGTTAACTTATCCCCCATGTTCAGAACTTTTCCAATGCTTCTTGAAGTTCTTCCCTATGTCCTTCTTAGTCCCCTTCTAGACAACCACTAGCTTGCATTCTATCACTGCAGATTAATTTCCACTTTCAAGAGCTTCCTGTGAATAGAATAACACACTACTGCCTCTTGTTCTGGCTTATTTCATTCAGCATAGTTATTGTGAGACGCATACATGTTGTTGTGTGTAGCAGTGAGTAAATTCTTTGTATGGCTGAATAATATTCCATAGTATGCATGATTACTACAATTTGTCCACTCATTTATTGAAGGACACTTGACTTGTTTATAGTTTGGAATGACTAAACTTACTATGACTTTTCATGTACAAGTATTTATATGTGCACCTTTTATTTTTCTAGAGTAAATTCCTAGCAATACAAAAGGTTACCCTAGGGTAGCCATCTATCACTTTTTCATAAATGTTCAGACTAGTTTCCAAAGTTCATATACCATTTTATATTCGCATCAGGCATATATGAGTGTCTTCACATACTTCGTATAGTGAGTCTTTTTAAATTCTGGACATTCCAATATGTACGTAGTGGAATCATTGTAGTTTTCATCTTTTGCTTTATCTATTGATTAGCACAATCCTTGCTACACAAATAAAACTGAGGTTTTGGTATTTCAACACACTCGTTAATGTAGGTTAAAAGGCTGTATAAAATTCATAGCATTTGTCTCTCCTTGACATTGTCCTGTGAAATGCAGAATTGATGTAAACAAAAGAAAATGACAATAAGAAAATATTATTTCGATCAAGAGTATTTTAGACATCATGGTGTGCTAAATAGTGTATTCCTTTTATCTGCATCCCTATTCTTATTCAAAATAAAGCAATTTCTTCATAATAAAATTGAGTAATGTTAATTTTTATCATTGATGTATTATTTCCCCCAATATAACTGATCTTTCCAATATTAGAAAGATATAAAAGGAATACTTCCTTGGAAATACGCTCCAATTAGCTGACATTCTTCTATGGACTCCTAACTGAAGTCCTGCTCTGCACTTGTGGCATCCTTATTGTCCTTCTTATTCCTTCCCCCAGGGGAAGCTCTGCAAGGCAGGAAAGGCCTGGCTCCCAGCACAGACCTTCCACTAACGTTCTTGTTCCAGAATGACCATCTGCGGCTGGGCAGGTAAATTAGTCAGGAGGTGACTCTTTCTGCCTGGCTATCTGAGAGCCTTCACGGATGGGGAAGGAGAGGAAACAGAAGTTTCCAGCAAGCTCTTTGGCAGTAGTTGTCCTTTCCAGTGGTGTTTTTGACAAGGAGCCCTGTTTTAGAATGTATCAG
Source organism: Fukomys damarensis (assembly GCF_012274545.1). Classification (NCBI taxonomy): domain Eukaryota; kingdom Metazoa; phylum Chordata; class Mammalia; order Rodentia; family Bathyergidae; genus Fukomys; species Fukomys damarensis. The sequence goes on from NW_022900930.1 coordinate 24,628,098, forward strand.
GCCTGCAGTGACATGGCCACGATGTGCTACTTTTGCCATCCACTTGGCACTGTTTCTTATGGACCCATTTCTTGTTTGACAATCCTACAGAAAAGAGTTGCAAGTATTTGGGGATACAAATCAAAGCATTCTTTTTCAGTTGTACTTCGAAGGTAGTTTGATTAAATACTTTTTATTAATAACATCTGTATGAATTAAGAAAATGCCATGCTAAAATATGCCACTCTGGCTTATTGACTATTTTGAGTTAAAAAGCAGCAGATGCAAGAAAAGCATTTGACCTTCCTTAGTTTCTTAAAAGCAACAGATGAGATTTTTATGTCAAAGCTTCCCTTCCCATGACAGAAGGAAAGTGTCATTCTTATCAAAGACTGAAATTAAACTTGATAGAAGCCTGATAGCTGACAGACTTGCTTAAAATAACTCTTATCTTCTAGTCTACTCCACATAATTTAGTTTCTTTTTCTATGACTTACTACCTTTTGTCCAATTTGGTATGTAAGTATTCAACTCTGCGTCTCTTGAGCATCATTTCTTTTTTTAAAATGATCATTAGTGAGCCAGGGATTTAGCTCAGCGGTTTGGTGGCCTGCCTTGCAAACTCAAGGACCTGAGTTTGATTGCTGGTACCAAAAAAAAAAAAAAAAAAAAGATCATTAGTAGTAGTACATATTTGCATACATAATGATTGCATTCATCCTGGGAAGTTGATAATGTACATAGCACATCTTAATTCTTTTTATCTCTGTTTCCCCTTCCCTTTGTTTCTCCCCCTCTGTATCTTCTTTTGGTCAAAATCTTGGTCTCTTTCCCATTTTTTATGATTTGTCTTCTATTTTGCTCTTTAATTTATTTACATTTTGGGATTATGATAAAAGATAAATCATGTGACTTTTAAGCTTGTGTGCCTGATTTATTTCACTTAACATTGTGGTCTCAAGGAGTATCTATCTTCCTACAAATGACTGAAATTTATCTTTTTTATGGCAGAGTAGTACTCCATTGTGTATAAATACTACATTTCCTCTATCCATTCATCTGTTGATGTATTCGTAGACTGGTTCTATGACTTAGCTGTTGTGAGTTGTGCCTTTATAAACACAGGTGTGTGTGTGTGTGTGTGTGAACATAATATGACATCTTTAACTCTTGGGTAGTACTTTAAAGAGGAACAGTTAAGTCAAATGGAATTTCTTTTCTTTTTTCAAGTTTCATTTCTCTATGAAGCCTTTTATGCCACGTAAAATATGCATGAAACAAATTTGAATGCTTTTCTCTTGTTGATCAGTCTTATGTCAATTTAATTCTCAGGCTTAGAGTAAAAACCCGAGGAGGGTAAAATTTGCTTCCTCTACTCATTGTATATTTTTCTTCTTTTCTTATGTTTAGTTTCATTTTTCTAATCTAGCCCTCAACATGCTTTATTTTCTTACTTAAAACCCTCTCTGTAAAATCTGTATATTGTACATAATATGCCATGTTCTCTACAAAATCATATATTAATCAATAATATTTAATAGAAAACATAAAGAATATAACAGCCTAATCTACAACTAGCTCTAAAGTAGTTTACAAAGCAGTCACAAAAATGCTTCAGAGAAACAAGTCAACAAAGTTCATGATATAAAGTATACACGAATGAGGCCATTAAATTAAGGTACCGTTCAGGATGTTACGTACTTAAAATTCCCCTATTAAGTTTATTTTGTCCAGCCTCCTTTTCCAACAGAAATTACCACCAAAATCAGTTAACATAGATGGTGGCCTCTATTTTTAGAATGTTCTAGAGTTGATAATTCCACAAGCTCCTTTGGTAGCCTGCTTCAGTGTTTAATCACTCTTCCATTCAAAACGTCCTTCCTTATGTCTAATATATGATGTCTAAATAATGAAATACACTCAGTGAAATAGGGAGGATAATTTTAACTCTCATAGCTGCTAGAACTAGAGACCTAAACAATTTTTCAATGACACATGATTCAATTATGCTCTGTGTGGGGTTGACATCTCCATCCTTGACCTCTCACCCTCTTTATAAGTCTATAATTCTTACTTTCCACAGGATATTACCTAATGAATATCTTACAGATGATTGGAAATTTAACTAATCAAAATAGACTAATTTTACTTCCTAAGAAATGTAATTCCTCTGAATTTGTAATTCTACTTTTTCCCCTTAAATTTCTTATAGACTCCCTCTTCTCTATTTGCAGCGCAAATTCAACCAACCACATTCCTTATCCCATAATATCTTGAAACTTCATACTCTTCATCTTAGTTCAAGCTTCAGAGACTTCCTTTTTACATCATTAGCACTATCCGCCCCAGCTGGAATTTCTGTCCTTCCCAAGAACACTTTCCCCATCCCCAGGATTGGGGGGTGACAATGACAACATTCTGAACAGGGCTCCTTTATTTTCTTCCCTGCAGCATCATCTTTCCTCTAGCTCGGATCATCTCCCATGTTCTGATGACAGTATGCGTTATTATTTTTAAGTTTCTTTTAGGTATCAGGGCATCCTCTCAAAATGATTTAGAGATAATTAAATACTAGGAGGTAAAGCTTAAGGAGTATTCCTTCCTGGGGTCTGTGAACTTTCGGTGTGTTTTATGTGCAGGGAGGAGTTACCTTCTTGGAGTACTCAGTTCCCATCACACCACTGAGCATTCTCTCAGGACATTGAGCAAAGGCAGCTCCCCCTTCTGTGCTAGCTTCAAGTGAGTGACTATGGGGCCACTTGGCAGGTCTCGTTGGAAAGGCTTATGCCTCTGCCTGGATGCTCCAAGCTCTCCTACGATCACCTTCGGATCATCATTCTCTTCCTGCCCACTGTATCATTCTCTTCCTGCCCACTGTGTGTCATTCCTTCCCCAGCAAGCAACATGTCCAGCTCTTTCTTCTCTCTCAGCTCTTCTAAGAACTGCTCCTCAGCCCTGTCATTCAAAGTCTCTGCCACCAGCCCCAGAAAACTTTCTTCCCATGTCTCCCAGAATAGAAGGGTTCAAATACTCATAATGAAATAAGGAAAAATGTATAGGTCTCAAGAATGTTAATAAGGGTCACTCTCTCCCGACTCAGAGCAGGAAGCTATACTGAAGTTACTGATGTTAGAGAAACTAGGTAGTAACAAAGAGAGGTTCACATATATGAGAAATCCTCAGTAATCATCTTAGTAATTAAGTGATAGTACAGCTATTGTTAACTGTGGGGTCCAGAGCCAAGACACTGAGGTTGAATCTTTGTTTCTTTAATTATTGGTAATCATACTTGGGCACATCATTCAACTTCTTTGCTCCTAGATTTTTTATCTGTAAAATGAGGACAGTACCAATATCACAGATAGTTGTTAGGCCTAAATACCAGACACAGCATCACACTGGGAGTGTTACTGGCACTCACAGCAGAGGTAGAAGAGACAATAAATTTTAACTACATTTTCTAGACTTTAGGCACTGAGCAGAAGGAGGGAATAAAACAGATCTTCCAGGACAGGAGTAGCTCCAGGAGGTAGAGACCCAAGGAGAAAGAGGCCTTGAGAGAATTTGATATCAATGACATTGGCCTCCAAATCTTCACTGGAAAGGTGTGGGTTGGTGGCTGAATAGATAAAGGTCAATTGGAAAAGAAGCATTATAGGGAAAAAAATGTAGTTTTTGCTTACCTTAGTAAACACAGATAAAAATAATAAGCAAAAAATATGAGTGGCTTGAGTAAATGTGTTTTCAACCAATGACAGCTTAATATAACATTCTTTGTTGTGATCCTTAAGAAATGTCTTTCAAGAAAAAGGAACTAGCCAGGCCTGGTGGCAATGCCTATAATCTTTGAACTCTGGGAGGATGAGGCAGTAAGATCACAAATTTGGCCTAGACTGGAAAACTTAGGGAGATCCTGTCTCAAAATAAAAAAATAAAAATAATTTCAACTATAGCTCCAAGTCCAGAATAGTAATGAATAAAGCAAAAGGTAGAAGCTAATTTTTTTCCTGAATTTTAAGTTTTGCTGAGCCCCCAACAGCATGCAGTACCTGGTCTGATTACTTAGCCTCTCTGAACATTAACCATCCAGTAATAAAGCCAGAGAATGTATATAATGTCACAGAAAACAGAAGAGACTAAGCCAGATTATATTCTATAAGACCTAACAGGAACAATATACATGAAGGAAGCAGACAACATTTTAAAATGAAATAACGGTTTCTAATGGACTGAGTGTAGTGTGGAGATTCCAAATATACTGTCCTTGTGACAACATATACTTGATTAAAAGAATTTTAGGCATTTTATTGATGGACTCTTTTGCTATTTAGTTTTCAGAGTTAATGACTTTTGTTCTGCACTGCATTACTTTTGTCCTGTTTAAATAATACTTGAAAAAGGAGAAGAAATGAAAACACAGCACCAAGTGCCCTTTTAACTTGCTTGAGGGAAAGTACAATGCTAGTCGCATTTTTTTTAGTATATCATCACATTTAAAATAGAATTTTCTCCCTACATTAAATTAACCTACAGGACCCAGTAGTTCAATGTATATTCTTATTGGGCTTTGACATTGTTTTCCTCCAAACATTTGGCCCAATAGATGAATATATAAATGAAGTAAAAACCTTCAGGCTGTGGTATACAAACAAGAAGAACAAATAAGACATAATGCAAACTACAATTGAATCCAGAGGCTGCATTTGCTTTCTCTGAATACTTAATATAGTCTCCCATTGTTCAAAACTATAAGCAATAATAATTGGTTTTTAAAGATTTGGTTCATCCATGAATCAAATACACATATTCTGTGGCATCTAAGGCAATCTGATTTTTTTAAAAATGGGAAATATACTTTTTAGTTCCCAAGTTCTGCTCTTTTCCTACCCATAGGAAAAGCTTCAGATAGTGAATGATTACATCACATATAGTGGGGCTTCCGGTTTGGATAAAGAATAGGATGATTGAAAGAAGAGCGAACTTTTGCCATTGACATGAATATTTTGTATAATTTTCTTAATGTGAGTGCGTGCTGAGTTATACTCCTTAGTTTTACAGCACCTTTTTGGATTAATCAAGTTTAATAACAATATCAAAAGCAACCTATCTTTCACACACTTGCCTTTCACTGCTACATACGTAGCCAGCTGTAGTCAAAAAAGGAAAAACAACTTGCATTATAAATTTATGTTTATGCGTATTGCTGCCTTTGCTAATTTTAAAAAATCATCTTTAATTGTAACTTAAGATTTATGTATTTTATTTTAAAATCTCTAAGACTGATATTGTTAGAAGAAGAAAAAATTTGAATGAGTCCTGGAGAAACACATCCATATTTCTTTCACTTAGGGTCAGGATTGTCATAGAAATATTATACTTTTGGTATTAATTTAAAATATTTAGGTTCTTAAATATTTTGAAGGAGAAGAAAAATCTAACTAATGAGGGTAGTTTATGTCATTCCCTGTATTTAAATGGAAGATGACCTTGCAATAATAGTAATACCACTTAAAATAATCAGACTGGCATTAAAAAGAGTACTGTTGGGGTGGGAAGCTTATAGCCACTCCTCAGTCATCTCAGTCTTTCCCACACTACCCCATTATTCAATTTATGTAAATTTGTCTTCCCAAAGTAATTTTGAGTGTGTTCCTTTTAGATTGCCATACCCAAATTACACAGTGACAAAAATATTAAAATCACCATGATTTGACAAAAGCAGTGGGCACAGAAGGGAAAAGTGTGCTGAGTGGAAGTCAACCTCAACATTGAGGTCAGAGGATTGAAGCTAAATAATGCAAGAAAGACTTCAGGAATTATGCCTAAAAACACAGGAGCTTATATCCATTTTACAAAACATAAGATCTTCAGGCTTTGAGTGTATAAGATGTTAACCTCTGATCCCTGAGGGGATCTCTCCCCGCCCCCCCCCCCCCCCAGGTACTGGGATCAAACTCAGGACCTTGTGCTTATGAGGCAGGCAGGCAGGCAAGGTACCATGGAGCTAAATCCCCAGCCCTCCCCACCTTTTTTATGGCAAACTCCTCTGGTACCTATGTGAGATTCTAGAGTCCCTTTTAGGGCTTGCAGAGCGGGATATCACCAATAATTTGCATCTAGTAATGTGTCAGCACTATGAATGTAATGTTCAAGGTGCTGTTAAAATACTGAAAGGCAAACAGAAGTGCTCTCTGCTAGTAAGAAATTTCGAATGCTGGAACTATAGATCTTAGTCAAAGAAATCTTTACAAACACATAAGTGCTTTGAAAGGTGCTACGAGTGTGTGATGTGACAAAGGAAGTTGATTTAGGTCAACTTCTTGGAGGGAATGGATTTGAGGTGAAAAGAACAATGTCTATTTCTGAAATCTGTATTATATTTATATTATTGGCAGTAGAATATTATTAGAAGTATTACACAGACAGTAGAGTGTACGTGTATCAGAGTATTTTGAAAGGATAGATATAATCAATGATAAAGTATGATTGAATTTCTGAGAAAGATGACTTAAAACTTAAAACAAAATCATGGACAAGTTACCAAAACTTGGATTTTCATTATTACTATAATTTTACCTGACTCAGGGGGTCTTTGTGTAATTAAATTAAATAATGCATATTAAGTACCTATAACAGTGGCTTAGTAGGTACCTGTATTTTATTTAATCTACAGTATTAATTTTAACAGTGGATTAAGCTCACAGTGAACTTCCCATGTAGCTGCCCAGAACTTTGGTAATCAAAGCTTTGTGGTCCGGAACAGATCATTTTTTATTATAGCACAATAAGAGGTGTACACTGAAAACTGTAGTCACCCTGTCCGTTCTCTACCACCCAGCAGAGTTGATGTTGAAAAGCAATTAACAAGAATTCTGTTGTACACATGAGATATGGCCAAGTCTTTCAAAACCATATTTTATAATATGGCTTGATAGAACTTTGCCTAGGGTATCCCAATATAATTCATGTCTGATAACAAAGATCATTTTAAAGTATATGGATATTAGAAGGGAAATCTCACAACTATTACTGGTTTCCTTGTATTACAAAAGCAATGCCTGCACAAAGTAAAAAATTTAAACACTACAGAAGTGTATAAATAAAGTAAAAATGATCCCATCTCATTCCCTCATTCTACTACCCCAGGGGATAGTTCTTGAATATCAACCTCAACCTCAGGGTGTTAACTGTGTTCAAAAATAAATTGACAAATCTCTTCTTTAAATCCAGGGATATCACCAAAAAGATGATAGCTTCCTTTTCAGACTCTGAGGACCTTTTTCTCCTGGAGGAGATAGGTCCTTGTGCAACCCGGCTCCAAGACATTGGACCGTTACTCTTAGTTCCTTTCTCACTACTGACAGCAACAGAGCCTTATTTTACTCTCCTAATGGTGAAATACTATTTCTATGGATTAAAAAGCCAGCATCTTTGTTTTGATTAACCCACCTCACTTGCACGCACTACATTTCAGTGAAGTGCAAGCAATCAGGCAATTCAGACTCATTCCAAATAGGGACGGTATAAGCCAGCACTTCTTCATGCACCAGTCACAAATGACTTTTTTTTTTCCCTCCACTCCCTTCTTCTTCTTAATGCAAAGCGTGTACAACAGCTGTGAATGTGAGAGACAGGCCAGTGCCCTGTGCAAAGAAAACAGTCACCAGTACTTGGAAAACATTATGGTGCCTGCCATCCTGAGCTTGTGAAACCAGGAACAAGGAATACATTTAGCCATTAACAACTTTATTTCAAAAGCCAACATATGTGCTTACAATATGAGCCTGTGTGCATTGAGAATTAATTGCTCGACAGACGTGAATTTAAGGCAGAGCGTCATTTGGAAGAAGGACGAGCAAGAAAGACGTTCACAACAGAAAATAGCAGGTCGAGGATTTTTTCACAAGTCCTACTAAGAAGCCAAAGATTTGTTTTGTTAAATTTTTAATAAATGCAGTGGAACTTGGAAGATTTTAGCTGGGAAAAAACCTAGTCTTTTGTGTTAATTCTTACAAAAGGCTGCTAAATGCAAGATAGTACGAAAAATAGAATCTTTGAAGAACCACCTGAGACTTTCTTGCTAGTGGCTCCTCCTTCCAATTAGTTTCCTGGAGCTTTCCTTTCCTGTCTTTGCTGGGTGTATTGTTGCTCATCTCTGCCTTGACTTGAAAAGCAGAGGCAGAGATGATATATCCCTGGTTGTATGTCCCAGGTTTTCAAGTGAAAGAGAATAAATACAAGGCAAGTTGGCCACATGAATATGTAAACTGCTATGTGTCAATTAAAAACAAAAATATATTTTAAAAAGGCACCGTGGTTACTTGGATAGTTGTCTGTGCAAACATGCAGTTTCTGTTCCTGATGTCCTAGGTGGCAAAATATCTTCTCATTTCTTTTCTTTGAGCAATTCTGAAGCTATATACACCACCAGATTCAGTAAGAATATAGAGTTTATTAGAAGAGGGTACCAAGTTCAGGTCCTTTCCAGCCGAGATGAATTTTGGGTCAGCTTTATTACGGCTTTTCGTAAGGTAAGGCCCAGGCAAAATGATGAGCGTGAAACATTTCTCTTTCTCTGTAGCCTTGTCTGTTTCTTCTCTTCTCTGCCTCTTTATCTTTTTTCTCTCTCTTATCACTGTATGACCCTCTCCTCCCAGGCTCCTTGGGTTTCCCATTTCTACTTCCATTTAATCTGATCATTTTAAGTCAAATGTTGGGATCCAAAATATCCTATTTGTGCTATTGATAGGAATTATTTTCAAAGCATTGCTTACCATTAAGAGAACCTCTTTGTGAAACAGATACTTTGCAAGGAGCCTCTTTGTACTCTCTCACCAGGTTTGTGTGGAAGTCTCTCGGTCTCCACAGATAGATTGGGGTTGTTGGAGAGGACTTTGCGTGTGCTTAGCAACCTCTAAGGAGGGAGAAGCAGCCACCATATATCATTCTTTGCTTATGGGTATTTCTACTGGGGATCCATAATGGTGTCCTTCTAAACATCCTCTCCACCATGTAAGTCACGGTAATATTGTGACGCATTTTAACATAATACAAATGAATGGTCTAAATGCAAAAGAAGAAAATTCTATTCTTGGCAGACCTACTCTTTTCTTCCTGTAATGGGCTATAGGAAAAAGTCACTCTAAAATTTTGGTTTAGGAATTCCCTTTAGTCTGAAACATTTCTTAAATTTGAAGGCTACTATCATTCTGGCCATCTGTGCATTACTGGAAAAAGATGCCAAGTTGAAAGTTATTGCAAGAATTTAGAGATAATCTACATTTCAAAATTCAAAGTGACCAATTTAGTGTAGTATAGAGACTCACAGAGGAACTCCCATCTTATTAGTTTTTCTAGACATTGGATGGAATGTATTCAGACTCCTCAGTTAATTGCCTGCCTACATCATTCCCAAAGAATATTACTTTAATTCTTAAGAATTAGAAGCATTTGGGGTTATTCCAGATATTTTTCCGTTTTTTCAGAAGAGATAAAATGTTAAGGAATTCTGGGAGAAAAACGTAATGCTATTTCTAGAATTTCTACAATTAAAAAATTCAAGCTAGAAAATTGTAAAAGCCCACTATGGCTGCAATGTTAAGAATAGATTGCAAGGCAGAAAGAATAGACATTGGGGAGATATTTAGGATGTTCCTCATATATGAGCCTAGTATCCACTTGAAGAATTCTTCTACTGGCTGATGGTGAGCTCGGTCACTTAATGTTGATCTTCAGTCCATCTCCCCTGCCAGCTAATGACCAGGCACCTGGTCTGAATTTGAGAGTCTTCTTCTCGGGATGGCCATGTAGAGCAAGAAAAAGAGGAATATGCACAGAGGATCAGATGAACAACAAATACAGAGGGATTTGTTAGCTTTCCTATTACAGGAAAGAAATTCTTAACTTCTGCAACTCAAAGTTGGAGAGGTTCATTTTGATCATGGTTTCAGAGGGTTCAGTCCGAGGCTGTCTGTCTTTGAGGCAAAAATGCCATGGGAGAAGGGTGTGGCAGAGGAAAGCTGCTCAACCCACGGCAGCCAAGAAACAGCAGCAGACAGCAAAAGAGACAGAGAGACGTACTGGCTGACGGCATATCCCCAGTGACACACTTCTTCCAACCAAGTCTCACTCTGAACAATTCAACTACGAACTTGTCAGCGGATTAGTTGATGAACACCCCCATAATCTAATCACCATCTATGACTCCCACCTCTGTACATGTGAGACTTTTGGGTGACATTTCAGATATAAACCATAACAACATCCAAACACAAGATTGGTAACCTTCCTCCTCTAATTATAATAATATCTACATTTATGAGAAGCTTAAAATGTGCAAATTCTTTTCCAGTGGCTTAGGGGCTGAACTGTGGCCCTCCTCCCAATTTATAGTGAAGCCTTAACCTCCTGTACTTTAAAATGAGACTGTATTTGGAAACATAGCCTTTATAGAGGTAACTAAAGCAAAAGGAAGTCTTATGGATGGACATTAACCAAGTATAAATGATGTCCTTATAAGAATAGTTGAGGACAAGAGATGAATGTTCAGAAACAACCATATAAGAAGAACATAGCAAGAGGATGAGATCCACTTGCCAGGGACAGAGAGGTCTTAGAAGATATTAATCCTACCAAATCCCTGATCTCAGACTTTCATTTCCCACAAGCGTGAGAAAATAGATTTTTCTTGTTTAAGTCACCCAGTCTGGTATTTTGTTAAAGCAGCCCAAGCAGATGAAGGCAAAATATAATCAGTAATTGGCTCCTCAGTGTAATATTTTTGATGTAGATGCTAAGACTGCCTCCTTGAGATGCAAAGCATGAAGCAGAGAGAGACAAGAAAGCTAGGGAGGTTGTATCCCTGGCAAATGGCAGAGGGCAGTCTGGGTGCCGGCAGGCGGTCTCCAGGGCCATGCTCTGCTCTGCTGCCAGGCCGGTTCTCTTACTGAGAGACTGAGCAACAGGCAGGGAGCAGATAGCAAGCTCTGGGATAAGCACTTAAGTCTGGGAAACCAGAACCTAATGATCCCTTTTTTCTCTTGCTTTTTTTGTCTTTTGCTTTAGACTTATCTCTTGGACAGCTGGGTCAGTGCAGGGGATGGGAGCCTAATCTGCAAGTTGGAACATTAGGGAACATCATTTTTAACCTATTGGTAAAACATGCCTTCCGCACTGGACTCTGAGGGGAAAAGAAAAGGAATCATTGTCAGTATGAAAGTCATCAAAGAGCTTTTATACCTGAACAAAGACTTTCTGTATTTTAACCGTGAACTGAGTGCTTGGCCTTCCTATTGGTTTTCCTCCTACCTTCCCAGGTCAGAGCCCTGCAGGTTCTTATGCCCAGCGCCGTTTTCCAACTATGAACATCCTGGCCACCTTATGGCATCCTGGTATGTGGGTGAATACACCCAGAAACTGTAACAAACTCTGGGGACATATTGTCCTTCAGTGGACAAGAAGAGTCAGTGAAGGACTATCAAACTCTGGAGGGAAACTGGATGGGCAAAGAACGAAAACAGAAAATAGCTTCCTTTAGCAAAAATAGATATATCTGGACGTTAACAATAGTTTTTTTTAAATCAATTAGAATACTTAAATAGTTTCCAGAGGAGAGTTTATACCTTAACATAGATAAAATATTAAATTGTTTTAAAAAGGGCAGAGTAGAAAAAAGAACTCTTGGATATTAAAAATGTGGCCACAGATCCCTCACTCCAGCCCAAATGAAAAAGGAATATCGTAAGATACAAATAGCTAAATACTTTGTTGGACATCTTGAATGTAAATTGGGGGAGGAAAGCAGTCCATCATAAATACAGCAAAAAGGCAATAGGTAAGTATACAGGGATGGAAGTATGTTCAAGACATTTAGCACTAAAAAAAAAAGTTTAGCATTTACCCTGATCAAGACACAGGAAACATTAAACATTAAACCTCAACGTCCTAAAATTCTAGAACTCTAAGGATAAGTAGAAATGTCTTACAAAGTTCAGACAGGTAAAGAATGGTAGCTGCTGAAAGAAATGGACTTAAAACATAATGAAATTTTATATCTTCCTGAGTTGATAAAATTAAAAAAAATTATTTGCATGAATTACTTATAGAATACAAGTTACTCAGAATAATCCACTTAATGAACAGATAAGAACATTTTATAAATGGCATCTCGAAACTCTTAAATGAGATGAATAGGACACACAGGTTTTAAATACTGCATTGTTTCTCTGGTATAAAAAACCTGAAAATGGAAATAAGGACCAAAATGTATAGTAAATATTGGGAAATGGGAAGAAAATGTTCAAATGGGAAGGGGCACAAGGGAGGAGGGAGGTGGAAAGAAAAGAAGGAAGAAGGGAAAAAAGAAGAGAAGGAAAAAAATGGATATGAAACTTTTGTAAATAAGAAGGGAAAGAGGAGTCGGAGGGATGGGAGGAGAATGGCAAAAAAAGGAGAATCAGGATGTATCATGTTCAGGTACAAATTCCCTATGATGAATGTTGTCATTGTGAGTATGTAAAATGTAACAATAAATGTGTTGCTTCAAACAAATGGCTGAAATCCACCACTAGAAGTAGCCTCCTTTGAAAACTTTCATGTGAATATTTCCATAACTATTTATCTAACCCCTCAATTTTGTTACAATTACACGTTTCTTCTTTAGTACACTTTAACTTGTATAAAAGTCTTGATCTAATTTATTGCTAAGCTTTTTTTCTCCAGTTCTGAGTTCCCATGACTTCTATATAATAATGCTCTATTTAAAACAAAACGATTCTAACTTTAATGAAAGAAGCAGTTGATTTTATTTCTGTGGTGGTAAAATAACTTCCTCTCCTTTCATCTGGTCATATGCAGTTTGTCTGCTATGTCATTTATTGAATGCATGTATTTCTAAACTAATGATTATACTCTAATAAAAATGTTTACCTGAAGGTTAAAATACTTTTATTTTCCTTGATAGTCAGAACCTTAAGAAAAGAGACTGGATAGGAACTTCTGAAACAATTTTTCCTCAATTGAACAGAAGCAGGTATTGGAGTTAACCGTTGAATCACTCACTATATATTTCACATTGCTAAATCTTTGAGGAGTTTGAATTTTATTAATGGCTTCTTTCTGAGTCCTCAATTTCTGTAAGATTTATGAATACATTTACAAGAATACATTTACAAGTTTCTCAGTGTGCAAACTATGCCCTTACAATGTCTTGAAGGGTTTTACTTTCTTTGCCTGTGAAAGCACATTTCTTGAAATTCCACCAATTTGTAACTTGAGATATTTAAGACAGGTTCATTCTGAAGAATATACTTACAGCACCAATGGGGAATAAGGAACAGGAGTATAATTTCAACGCTTGTCCGCATTAAAAAACAAAATATTTTGAGCACTTAAAAAGTATTTACTAAAAATTAACGCACTTATTTTTCTAACATAACTTGTACAACCTAGGGTTTTTATTGAAGGAGTTCAAATTTTAGCAGGAAATTCTTTGTGCAGGAAGGCAAAAAGGGAGGAGAAAGAAAGGGAGAGAGGGAAGGAAAGGCGAGTGAGAGTTAAAAGAAATTTTGCAATGTGGCATTCATTTTCCATATTTCATCTTTCACTAGTTTGTATCTTATTAGCAAGAATTTGCAATGCTATATCATTTTACCACATGATTATTTTCTACTTGAATAACACAGTAATGATTAGTTATGTGGCCATATTATTGTGAAAAAATATTACAAGACAGTTAGGTAAGGCCAGATTCTCCAGGGAGTCAACACAAAAGACAACTGAGGCCCATTTACTGAGAGCCAAGATTCAAAAAAGAGGAACTACTACACACATGTACTTCCCCTAGGGGTGAACATCAGTGATTGATATTTTAAATAGGTATCATTCACCTTGGATGGGCACCAAGATCTCCTCAACCCATTCCTCTCTAGAAGTCCTTATCTGGCCCATGAATAGCTTTTGTGTGATGAGTTTCCCCATTTGACTTTCATTTAATCAAAATTATCTAAGCAACTATACTTGTAATCTTATTGGTTGATTACAGTTTTGTCCCACCTCATGATTTCCCATTGGATCAATATTACCTAAGAAGCTATACTGTAATCTTATTAGTAAACTGCAGTTTGAGCCCACCTTGCACCTGCTACACCTCGTGGCTTTGCTCCATAAAACACCTGTGAGAAGCAGGTTGGGCGGGCAACCTACTTTCAGGACCTGCTCTGTCTCTTTTAGACAGAATCTGTCTTTCAATAAATTCTTCCTACTCTTGACCTCCGCTGTTCCTAGAATTCACTCTTCCAGTTTAGAGAACACCAACTCAGCCTTTTGGTATCTAGCAGGTTGGGTGTTAAAATATTTCCCTAGCATCACTTAGTGAAAGTCCTATATCATATGCCCTATATCAGTATAAATTAATATGATGATTCATAGTTCTTTAAGAGAAAGTATTTAAAGAACAAACACATAGTAATTTAAGATGAACAATTTTTTTCACTACTTGAATACAGACATACTCATGCTGTGTAAGCTTTAGTTTATTTTGCTGCATATACTTGCTTATATTTAACATTTTAAAAAGGAAAAAAAAATAGCAATACATTAAAAATAAAAACCCTGCCCTGCTGGATTTTTGCTCCGAGTTACGGTGAGAAGTACTGAGAATTTCCATAGGTTATTTTTCATGAAACCATCAGCCCATTTGCTCTGTACTTTTGTTTCTTAGGGAACTTTTATTCAAGCATTCACACTTTAGGGACTGCTAAATAACATCTCTAAAATGGATAGAAGATTCTGAGAACAAAATACTTTTAAATCAAACTTGATTAATTTCACTTACTAGTATTTTCTCTAAGGTTTGCAAGTTAAATTCTTGCAGCATCTATATGGATAAAGTATAAGATAAACTGTGCTACACCAAAAAAGTGCCCACTGCTTATTTGGGAAAATGTAGAAAACAGTTTATTTTGATAGTTTAGGAGTAAAGCAGCTTGCTAAGGGAAGGGTCTGAGATAGAGTTCAGGGACCAGCCCCACTGATAAGAATTCCCAGTGAAGTAGGACTTTGGACCAAGGATCAACTTTCTCAGGTAGTTTGAAGTGCAGCCTCCTTCCTACTAAAGGCACATGCAGCCACTCCCCATGAAGAATTTAAAATTCAAAATAACCACACACACACACACCCCCACTAAAATTCCAGTTTCCTTTAAACTCTACATGTTGAAGAACTGGGTTAGAGAGCCTGAGTTCCAACTGATCATTTTATTTATTTATTTTTATTAAACTTATTGGTACACTTTAGGTATACAGTACAGGTACATTCATCATTGGGATCTTGTACCTTTACATGACGGATCTTGGTTCTCATTTTTTCCCCATACCCCTGCCCTCCCTTCACCTCCTCCACCCTTCCCTATTTACAGAGATTTTCTTTCCATTTTTTCCTTTTGTCAGATTTTTTTATTTTCCTCTTCCCTTTACCTTACCCTTCCAACTTCCTCTACACCTTTAGCCCTTTGGATCTTTTCTTCCTATTTCAAACTATCTATTATACACATTGATCCTTATTTACACATTTAGTCTTCACACCAGAGAAGCTATTTGGTATTTATACCTATGTGTCCCATTAATTTCACTTAAGAGTGTGGCCTTAATATGCGTGCATTTAGCTATAAATGACTCTAGTTTCTCATTCTTATGGCTGAGTAGCACTCCATTTTATAGAAAAACCATATCTTCTTTATCCAGTTTCCAGTTGATGGGCAATTGGGCTGTTTCCAAGTTTTAGCTATTACAAACTGTGCCTCTATAAACATGGGTGTGCATATTTCATTGTGGTGTGATTCTTTTAATTTTTTTGGAAAGATATCCAGCAGAGGGTTAGCTGGGTCAAGTGCGACCTCTAATCCTAGTTTTTGGAGGTATCTCCATATTAATTTCCATAGTGGTTGCACCAGTCTGCACTCCCACCAACAATGGAGAAAGGTTCCTTTCTCCCCATAAGCCCACCAGCATTTGTTATTGGTTGATTTCTTGATAGTAACTATTCTTTCTGAGGTGAGATGGAATCTCAGTGCTGTTTCAATCTGCATCTCTCGAATGACCTCAACTGGTCATTTTAAATCCACAGAGCTACCTGTGATAGGTAGCCACTAAACAATGGCACAGCCCCTGTTTTCTGCTTATCTATAATTAGCTTTGGACAGAGAGGTCAAGCAGTCACCAATTCCATTTGGGACCTCTCCTGAAATCCAGGAACTTTTCTTCTTATTTTCATTGAAAACTCTCAGAACTTCTTCCTCTTGATTCTTCACTTCATTCTGGAACATAGTGAGACTGCAAGTACATACAATTACACTGGGCTGGGGATTTAGCTCGGTGGTTCCACTGCCTGCCTTGCAAGGTCCCAAGTTTGATCCCAGGTATCAAAAAAAAAGTACTCACCATAATAGTGGTTAAATATATTCTCTTTTATTTCTTTTGTTCTCCAAAAGGAAAAAGGGAATTATATGTACAGCTAGAAACTAGAATTATGGTTATGTATGTGATGTCAAAATGAGACAGAGGTGAGGGCATGGCAAAGCTGGTTGGGGAAGTAGACATGATCTGTCAGTCACAGCATCCCAGAACACATGAGCAGCACAGTTCCCAAAGGCTGCATGTGGACTTCTTGTGAGAACTTGAACAGGTTTTCAATAGGATGCCTAGACCAGATGTCAACCTGAGGAGTGAGAGATACAGAAAAGACGGTCCATGTTGAGTTTTTGCCACTATGTTCTCACTTGCACGGATAGTCAAGTACTCTCACGCTGTAGGATATACTTCTTTTCCTACTTTTACTTGGCCCAGACTTGCTCTGCAGAGCCTGTTTCTTTTTGTACTTTTAATTGTACTTTGTTACCCTTTGTGCTTGTCTTGACCAACTCATTGCTCAGGACAAAAAAACCTAGAAATCACTTCCAGAAGGAGACTCTGGCACCCCAAAACCCAATAATCAAGTATAATCAAAGTTTTATATGATGAAAGGGTGTCACAAAATACTTTGAAAAAGATATGTCTGATGAAAATAGAGATTATTATTAGAAAGAATAAATGATTTGTTTCAATTTGTTTTGTTTTGTTTTGTTTTTCCCAGTAGTAGGGATCGAACTCAGGACATTGAACTTGTGCGGCAGGCACGGCACCACTGAGCTAAATCCTGGCCTTCTCATTTTATTATTTAAATTATTCTTCAAAAATATATGGTTCTAGCCACTGAGGATTAAACCCAAAAGAAATTTCATAAAAATTTTGAAATCAATAGCTTTTTACGCTTCACTGACTCAGCAATGATTTGTCAGCAAATGTAGTCACTTTTCAGTCCCTCCCCTTTCTATTTTTCTAATTCTAGCTTCCTTGAATACTTGAGACAAAGAAATGTCCTGTGATGAACATATTTCAGGAATGGCGTCAATCAATACTTCTCTCAAACCACTATTTCCTTCTTGGGAAGCCCATACTTCCCTAGGATGCTCTCTGGCACCCAGAAAGGGATCAGTGTGGGCCCATTATTGTTATGATTCTGTGAAAATAAGACCTAGCTGGAAAATAACCAGGCTTGAAAACCAGAGATCAAAAATGCCAGCTCTTGTCAGGCTGTCCTTGCTTTACCTGCATTACCAAGTAGCCAAGAGAATAGTATTCTTCTTCTTTTTCTTTTTTTTTTCTTTTTTGTGGTACTGGAGATAGAACTCAGGACCTTGAGCTTGGGAAGCAGATGGTGGAACCACTGAGCTAAATCCCAGGCCCAGCCATGAGAACAGTAATGACAAATAGGGCAAAGACAGGATGATTGAAGCTGAAATTCTGGATCTCTAGTTTTCAAACCCAATCTGGGAAAGAATAAGAGGCACAGATTCTTCAGATGGGCAACTTGGGCCCAAGTTTTCCCATTGGCAGGCAGTCAGAGGTGCTCTACAAAGTCAGACATTTACTGCCCCATGCCTTGTCTTTCTATATCAGCAGCCTCAGAACCTCACAGAACTCCCCCTCCCCCTGCTTCTCTGGCTCCATCTCCTTTTTCTTTCACAGGGATTTTCCCCAACTAATGCCTTGAGGACCTCATCCTATCTTTAATGTCTGTGTCAGGGAAGACTGCAACTAACATCACCCCTTTCTGGCATCTTCCTTTGAGAGCTTGATACCTTTCTTTGTCTTTACCACCATATACCAGAAGCTTCCTTTCTGTTCACTACCACCCTCTCTGTTTTCCAACTTCTCCTTATGTGTGAGCATCACCCAACCACTCAACTATATCTCCTTGTTTGAGTTAGTTCTGTTCCAGCCTGTTTTGTGTCTGATATCCTGAATACCCAACACTGTAACTAACACATCGTATGTAGGTATTTAGCAAATCAGTAAGATTTAGCAAATAAACAAAGGTCAAGCCCCAGAAAAGATTAAAAAGCATAGCTCTGGAGTATGGTTCTTTTCTGATAATGCAGATGTTAGCTGACTTATAGTTCCTGACATCTAGTGGCGGGATGAAAAACTATCCTGAGACCAAAAGTAATTTCATTGGCTGGTTGAAGTCCAGACAAAAGACAATGTCAAAAGGCTCACTCTTGGGGGCCTAGAAAACTTGTACAGGCTTAGTACACCTTTTAGATACTGAACACGTGTTCACTTCACCACAATAACTCAGGTAAAGCCTTGCATTTAGAAGTAAAATCCAGTGAAAAAGTTGCCAGCTCCGGGTAGGTAAATGAGGGAGGGAGAGAGCAGGCTGAATCTTACTATAACAGACGTGCTAGGATTCTTGTATCCTATTACATTCACTCATGGAAATAAAAATATGTATACTAAAGCACGCAAAACTTTCAACAAGTTATCAGCAACAGGACTATACTATGAGTGGCAGGTGTAACTCCCAGGTTCACAATGGCTAGATAGTCCATTTGAGCTTGTCAAACTTCATGAAGGACCTGGTGAGCTGTATTCATGCCAAGTCCTTCCCTGGGACACCCTTTTACTAGGGGATAAGTTACATATCATAAATAAGAGGGGTGTATTTATTTATGCACTTGACAGGTTTTAAATACTAACTGGGTATCAGACACTGTCCTAGGCACTTGGCATAGATCAATGAATAGAAGAGACAATAAATCTTCCTAAGGAGAGCTGGGTTCTCTCCTTCCTCCTGTTATACAAAGGGAAATGACTTCACAGATTCCTTGGCAGAACAAACTTGCTGTTTGTGCAACAGAAAGCAAAGCCTACTTTTGGGAATGCTGAAACCTGGGTAGCTCAGGAAGGATTATAAGAGTGGGGTCTGTTCTCCTGTGGGGAACTCTGTGTATTCAACAAAACATGCCCTGGAAATCATCAGTTGTTAAATTGGTGAGAAAGACTGCTAGCTATCTTACAGTTCTTCATTTAACTTTTTTTTTTTTTTTTTTTTTTTTAGAGGCGTGGTTGTCACTGAGCTAAATCTCTGGGCCCACTTAACTTCTAAGGAGTCACTGAACTGCCTAGTGTTTTTGTGTGTTTGTTTTGCAGCACCGAGGACTGAAGCCAGTACCTTTGCACTGAGCTACATTCCAGCCGTTTCTAACTTTTCATTTTGAGACAGGATCTCTACAAATTGTTAAGTTGCCCAGGCTTAGCTTGCACTTGGGACACTCCTGCCTTGGCCTGGGATTGCAGGAGTGCCCCACCGTTCTCATCTTAGTTTCCTTTAATTCTCTGGGTTATTAACAAATCTTACCTAATGAAGACACCCGTGCTGTGATATTTTGCTTTACTTTAAACACTAAATAAAAACTTAGAGAAGTAAAGCCTGTTTCATGGCTTAGCACTGAAATCAGAATTTTCTTTTTTAAAAATTGCTTCTGGTCAGAACTCTCTGCAAGAGATGGTGGTATTACTTAGTTAAAAGTTATCCATTCAAGGATAAGTGATGCTTGAATTGTTTGTTAGTGTCCCTTAGTCTTCACCCCACTGCTCCAAGCTTGTAAGTCAAAATCAAGTTTCTGTTTTGGTAAGAGACACAACAAAAGACATGTAAATATATTTTTGTAAAGTCCTTTTATAAACTTTAAATTGAATCTTTGTAACACTTGAGTTATGCTTAAAAATTCTTAAACATGATGGAGGTGATTCTTAAAGGTGATGAAGGTGCCACATTTAAGCAAACACCATCCTGATCACAGGCTCCAAAAATCAATCTGTTAAAATTCACTGGATGAACCACAGTTATGTGCAAATATTTCCTCCTATCCCAAACCCACTACTTTCAACCTTTCTGCCTGAGGTTGGATGACTTAATGCTCAGAGGACTCTGTAGGGTCTAAACTGGTGACTTCCTGTTTGGAGACTCAGAATCTTTACAGGAAGTTTCTGCACTAGTTGACCTGGGAGCAATTTTAGAGGCAATTTAGAGCAATTTTACAGAGTTTTATGGAGCCTCATCAAACATCCCATGGACCTAGAATGCTACAATGCAGCCTCCTAATTTTTCCATAGTTTTCAAAAAGAAGTAGAAATTAGGTAAGAGAAAGCTGACTGACCTGCAAGGATCTTTGTCAAGGGGTGACATTTCAGTGGATGTGGTGTGAACATGTGGCTGGGCAGCCAGAGGGAAAGGCAGCCATTGCCAAGAAGAATAACAACAACTGAAAACCAGATGGGTCTGTGTGAACCACAGCTGGTAGCTGTGCGGACAGTTACCAGATGAGAACCATATGTTCTCTCCCGTGCTTCGATCCCACGTAAGTTTCCCAGCACTTTGATGCCACTCTGAGAAGACTGGCAAAGAGAAACATCTGAGTGATGGTATTATAACCTGAAGTTGAGCTTACTTGGAATTGACTAAATAAAGACCTCTTCAATCAAGTGGAATAGAAGCCCAGGGTTGAGTTTCAATTTAGTAACAGAGACAGAGCAATTTTTTTTTCTTTCGAAATGTCTTTAAAGAACATTGAACTCATTGGCAAAGGAGAAGTTCACTTTCTCGTAATTTCACGTTCATGTTAGTGTTTCCCAAAAACTGTTTTTGAGAATGAGTTCTGAGTCATATTAGCAGGTGATCTGAAGAAACTAAAAATTTCCCTCATCAATAATTGCAAAGAAGTATGATAGTATATTAAAAGTTTTAGGAAGTGAGGCAAAATAGCTTTTAATTTCATTGCAGCTCATATTTTCCTATGTAATTTGAATATGAAACTTTTTTTCTTTTGCCAAACATCAATAAACATCTTTAGAGAAAATGGTACCTTGTAATAATACAATTCTGTATCCAGGAGCATATAATTTCCTTCCCCTTCTCTCAAATTTAAAACATTATGCTTGTGATTGATTTCTATCTTCTTTTAAATTAAATAATTCAGCAAACATTTTTTGAACACCTACCACTGCCACTCTTTATTCCAGCGTTTTAAACCTTCTCTAATCTTTACTAATGGATTTAGTAATTCCTTAATTTCCCCAAAATAATTGTCCTTTACTTCCAACATATGCTAACATCAGGTATTTTTTATACAAAACAAAATCAATTGATTGAAGGTAATCTACTTTTCAGTGAAATACTCTATTATGAAACTGTTGCACATGTGTAGATGTAGAGTAACAAACATCAGGTTTTCAATATACAGTAAAGCATACACACAGGAGGTGCATCCTCTGAGATTCAGCTCAGGTCTCTCCTTCCTTCCTTCCTTTGTACGGTGTCATTGATCTAAGTCCCCGATCCAGTCCTCCTCCCCCTCCCCCTTCCTCTCCCCTCCCCTCCTCCTCCCTCCCCTCAGTACCTGGCCCAGGTGTTTCTATAATCCATTCTGTTAACCTCTACCCTGTGACTCTATGTGTTTTTCTGTTTTTTGTACCAGGGATTGAACTTGGGTCCTTCTGCTTACAAGGCAGGCAGCACCACTGAGCTAAGTCCCCGGCCTTCCATAATATCGTTACTACTTCTATCATTGAACTTATTTTATTGTACTGATTGATCACTTTGTAGATCTATTTTCTACAATTTGATGGCAGATTGATCTGAAATTTGTTGGCCCAGATAGTCTTGATGTATAGCTTAAGCTTAGCATACTATATGGTATAGAAAACCCCTTCAGTAAAATTCATTCCCTAAACATATTTCTTTTCATAATTCCTGAGTTTTAAAATGTCCATGACTTTATTGATATGACTGGATTGTTCCATTCTAATGGATAAAAGGGTGTCAATCTGCCATTCAGCGCATTGCTCTCCAAAGAAGATCATGGGTCAGTTTTAGAGAGAAAAAGCAGCACGTCATTTATCTGATTCTTTAACTAATAAAACTCCCATTTTGGAAAAATGTTATAGTCGTGAACACCATAAACAGGCTGTAAATTCTCTTGGTATAAAGTGAGATATTCACAAATAAATAAGCAAATAGAAATATTAACTGATACATATCTGAAGATTTGGAGGTCCCTTGGATAAAAGGATATCATACCAGTCTAGACATATATAGACACATTCCACTGATAACTCCTTCCACGAGAGAATAGTTGGATCAGAAAGCCCCAAAGCTGCCTACTAAGATGTTACACAGAAAAAAGTGGAGACTCATTAATACTTTAAAGGTGAACCTGCCCAATGCCAGTGACTCACACAGCAGGGCTCTGTGACTTATGTAAATGTATGCCTTTATTAGAGATTCAAAAATATTTTGCAAATTATGGGAGGTCAGCGATAGTGATTGATTGTGTTTAACTGTGAACTCTTTTATTAACATTCTATATAATATACTGTCATATCGGAGAATCCATTTGACCTCTGAGATGGATAGAGTAGAAGATATTTTTTATTGAGACTACAGTTCATGAGATATACTGGGTAATAATTTACATGAACATTGTTTAATGACAAACTTCTAATTAGACATTGTTGGTATAATTTTATAATGAACCATATTGGGTTTGGGATTTATCACATAGTTTTCTATAACTTGGGACCAAGTTAGCTGGATTTGGATTTCAATGCATGGTCCACCATTTGTTTAATAACTATAAAATTGGATAAGTTGCTAGTCTTTCTGTGCAGCATTCTTTAATAGAGGAAAAATAATGCTCATTTTGTAAGTTAGTCATGAGTTTAGTAATCACTAAATCTGTGTTACTAATATTATAGTAAATGACTCAGTTCATTATGAAATATCTAAAATATTCTTCCAATATTTTCAAGTTACACAGAAATCACATTGCTCCACTAAGTGCTGGAAAAGGGAATAAACAAATGTCCGAAGTATATTCACTTTCTGAACAACAAATGCTAATTCTAGGAAATAATGTATCTAAACAGAACAGAAGAGGCATGCACACATCAATATGTATAATAATAATAAAAATGAAAAATAAAAAGCCCAATGTTAGATTTTATAATTGATTATGTGTAAAACACCTAAGTAAATCACAGGATGTAAAATGCATGTTAGAAAAAATAACTATCATTGTTTATGATATTCTACTAAGTGAAGCAGTAACTCATGAGTTAAAATAGTAGAGAAAACTTATGAAAGGCTAATGTTGTTTACTCTGCTGGTGAAATGATTGATGATCTTTAGCATTTTCTTTGCTTTTAATTTTAATATGTTCAAAATTTTTATCATGAAATTTTCATCCTCAAAAAAAAGTAGAACTACTCACCAAGCAGAATGTTACACTTCCCCATTGCTTTCTTCCTCTTGGGGGGCTGAGGATCAATCCCAGGGCCTTGCACGTGTTAAGGGCTTGCTTTACCAGTAAGCTATGCCAGCAAGCCCACAATTTCAATGTTAATGTCACACTCAGGAAAGTTCTAGGTTCAGTCACACAGCATATGACTGAAACACTCCATCAAGTTTACACTTATAAATCACATCAACTACAGCGAATTTGAATTTTTTTTAACATTGAAGGTTAAACGTTACCAATGTGTGAGAAATCACCTCTCTGATTGCTTCCAAATCATTGTCACAGAGCCTTACAGTCATGCCCTTTCTCTGCCTACTATTGCTGCATTCTATACCAAGGGAATGTCACTCTGGTGCAGCTCTTAACAAACTGAGGGAGAGTAATTGTGCTGCCCAGATGGAAACTTCTCACCCTATATCACTAAACACAAAAGGAAGGTAAACAGGCTAAGCCTCCTGCTGCCCATTTGTACAGGAGGGTGTGCACAGTGTATGCACCAGCTGACACCCATGAGTTTAAACATGGAGAGCACATGTCTGGGAAGGGGATGAGGGTGGCCCACGGATGGAGGATGGCCAGCCTTCCCACGTGTCCTCTGTAGTATTTGAATGTTTCCCTACATGCACATGTAACTTAAAACTAAAAATAATTATAATCAAATCTGTAAAGAAAGTTACCGAAATTACCACCCAGTACCCATGGAATACACTGAATGTTTGTGTTCTCTCCAAATCCATATGCTGAAGTCCTGACTCATAATATGATGTTAGAATGGGGATCTTTGTAAAGGTTCAGTCATGAGGGTGAAACCATCATGGATGGGAATAGAACCCATGTTAAAGAGAACTCCCCTGCCTTTCTAGAGTGTGAGGATAGTCAGAAGACTGTGGTCAAAGCTCATGAGGCAAAGTCTATGATAGTCCATCATTTTAGCCTGAATGAACCGTCAAGAATATGAAGCATGCCATTGTTCTCCTAGAAAATGAAAGTCACATGTTTAACAGATTCAGGGTTTATCATGCAAAATCTTTAAGCTTATTAAATTAGTGGCATAACATTTGCTTATTTCATTTTTCAGTAAGCAAATAGTCCTGTGGTTATTAAGTGCCTCCTATATGTGACACTAGACTCACAATTCTCAAGGTGTTCACCTAGACTCACAATTCTCAAGGTGTTCACGGTCTAGTAAGATGGAGGTATATGTAATAAACATTTTAAATCCAAATAAATTTACTTAAATATGACAGAAGTTTGCACAAGGTGAATGCAGGCACAAGGGAGATAGTGATTAACTCTGTGTAGTCAAGCAAGCTTAACCACGAGCTTTGTCTTGAAGATGCAGTAGGAGGTTGGTTCATGGACTGTGCAGCACAGGGCAACCTGGTGGTAGAAATACATAGCAGGTACAAGTTCACACACCATGGGGTAGAATGGCCCAGGCTTGATGTTGCCCTTTCAAAACTAAGAGTCGTGGGCCAGGGCTTTAGCTCAGTGGTTCTGCAACTTGCTTTGCAAGTGCAAGGTCCTGAGTTTGATCCCTGGTACCAACCCCCCCAATACTAATAGTCATAATATAGTAATGATAGATAACATTTATTGAACACTTAATATATGCCAGGAATTTTTTTAAGTGTTTTAGATAGTATTTACTTGCTTCACGTTCACAGTAAGGAAATAGAGACTGGAAGAGTTTTATTTTATTGTCTCCAATCAAAAATAGATACTGGTAGTGTCAGGACTTGGACCTAGGTCTTCTGAGTCTAGAAACGAAACACTTTTATCATTGCTTGATGCCACCACCTATATACAATTTCACAGAAAACTACAGGCCATAATTTTAAACAGATCAGGAAACTGATTAGCTAAATTTATTATTGTGGGTCATGAAATACATTTTTTTCTTGGACTCTTTCTAAGTAATTTTTTTTCTAGTGAAGATGAAATCACAGAATAGTATATTATCAGAAACATTCAGAAGATTAAGTGAAATAAATTTTATGGAGGAGGTTAAATATCACATGGTTTCTCTTATATGAGAAACCCAAAAATATAAATAAAAAAACAAAATAAAAGGTAGTCAATTGGAAGCGAAGAGATCTTTCTCAAGTGTGAAGAGGACCAATATAGATGCAGGGAGAGTGGAACCAGGGTAGGTGGAGGGGATGAAAGAAGCACTGCATTAAGATTTGTTATGTACAAGTAGCCACTCCCCCAAGGAATGCTACCTTATGTACTGCAAACTCACACTCATAAAAAAACAAAACCAAAAAAAGATTCCGAACAACCAAATTTTAAGTTCTTACATTTTTTCCTTCATCATTAGAGGATAATTACTCTAATTACCCTTTAGGAAGCACTTTGCTTGTCCTTACTCACTAGAATTGTGGATCACTTCTTTAATTTGAAAAGCAAATCAAATCCTTAAAGTAATCTTCACAGCTACCCTCTGAAATCTCATGATAGCAAATAAACAAAGGCTGGGTGCTTTAGTGTGCTATCCACCAGAAAGCTCAACTAAACAGCACTTCAACGTATTTACAGTAATATAATCATCAAGATTCATAATTAGATTCCCAAGGCTTTGTAAGTTCCCAAAATGCTTTTGAAATTATCAAATATTAATCCATGATTTCAATTTTTTGCATAAATTAGATGTTATAGTATTTTAATTCCTTGAAAGTGGTCCATGCATTCAAGGTATCTATCAACCATAAAATTTGATTAACTGAAATATCTCCTGGCTGGCCTATACTACATTGCAGTCAGTAGAATAGATTTGCTCCTCTATGTATTTGAAAATTTGACAGGTACACCCTTGTTCTCTGCAGAACACTGGCTACTGATAAACATTACATTCTTACATCACAGGCATTGCTGCCACCACTTAGAATATAGAGGAATCCTTCCAGGCTTATCTAATGTACTATAAATGCATCCATTTGAATTGACAGAAAACAGTCTGCTTGGATAATAGAATGGTTTATGAAAGTGAGTTTTCATAAATTCTTGGCTAATAGTTTATAATGCTGCATTGAATAGTTCATATACTAATTTATTACCCATGTCATGATTCAAATTCACATCTTGGCAGAACTGTGACCAAAGTGTTTATGCATTTCAGGATTCACATTTGTAGTGAGTTTTACAAACCTCTTGGAATTATTGTTGAACACAATTGTGGAGTGATCAGTGCTTTGACATGATATCATACTCTGTAAGTTCAAATCCATATTTTTGTCTACAAGATCAAGTGTGTTGACAAATTTTTGGCATAGAACTTCTGTATTCTGTGTCAGGTGAGACTCTTGTCTGATGCTTTTACAAAGTACTTAAGAAATTGATCTTCCATATAGATTTTCTCATACACTCCTTCAATAACTAAACTTTCTCAATAGTACTTAGGCATCAAAAATCAAATCCCTTTAAAATCTCGAGAGGGTCACATCTCCCAGCTGCTTTGCAAGGCGTTAAACAGAACAAATTTACAGTCTCCTCTGAAGAGAATATTGTTGGTATCAGTATTCTCACCGGATAAATACTTAAACCATCATCCTGCCCTTTAAACTTCAACCAACCTTGAGAGTTCCTTCACTCCACTGTCTACACTACACTTCTGCAAATCCACTAAGAACTTTACTTAATGTTCATTTTCCAAAATTTAACTTGCGCAGAATTATTTAGAGCTCTGTGTACTTTGCCTATAACCCTTCATTTTCTGAGTAATTCCAATACATTTTAAATAAGTTAAAGAGCAAAGATACTAGGAAACGGGGAGGTAGAGATAGGGAAGGGGACCAAGAGGTGAAGGGAGAGGGGACAGAACGGGAAAGGGAAGGGCTTTAAAAATAAAGAATTAAAAGGTATTACGTCCATGCACCTCATTCCCCACAATGAATGTAATCATTACGTACCACAAAGGTATTAATAAAAATAAAAGTTAAAAATAAATCACTTCAAAATTTAATGTAGTTTCAATAATGTAGGGTTACTCTAACCTTGAAATAATATTGCACATGTCGAATGGAAAAGAGATCTATTACTATTGAATCTAGTGCCACACACTTAGAATTGGTGTTAGGTGATTATGCAATCTAAATTGACACATTGGTTCAGTGATGATGTTTTCTGTACCTAGAGTAGATGTAAAAATAAAATCACAGCGCAACTCTCCTCCATTCTTATTTATTGAGGAAATGATACCATGTGCTTATTATATTCTGTGCAGTGCATGATACCATTTCCCAATATTGTTCTTTGACTATATATATTTTTACATTTTCACAAGGAAGGCTAATAGGAAAGAAGGGCAGAATATAGAGATTTTGACTGCTGAGTTAAAATTAAACATTTTAACTAGACAGGCATAATTTCAGATACATCTATGACCAAAGCAACATCAATAAAGAGGATTTTTTCCATCAAGACTGTAGGTGAAAGAGGAAATACTATATGAAAGAAGAGTTTAGGAGAGCTTTCATAGGGTCAAAAAGGTTACATTTTCTCATTAAACTGAATTTGGTATACTATGCACTTGAAATGTTGCAAGTTATAATTTCAAATGTATAGTAGAAATGTGAAATAGAAAGAAAAGGTCCAAAGGCAAAGGGGGAGGGAAAGTGGAAGGGGTAAGAGAAAGGAAAAGAGAGAAAGGAAAAATATGAGAAAAGAAAAAAATGGAAACAAAGCCTTTGCAAATAGGGAGGGGTGGAGGGGTTGAAGGCAGGCAGGGGGATGGGAGAAAAAATAAGAACTAAGATACATCATGTAAAGGTACAAATTCCCAGGGATGAATGTAACTGTATTCTATACCTAAAATGTACCAATAAACTCAATGAATTAAAAAAATGAAGACAATGTAAAATTTCAAAAAAGAACAAATGGAAACTATTGCAAAGTCTCATGGAAATGACCCACTGAGAGAAAAATAACAGATTAATTTCGTGAAAACACATTTCAGACTGAATAATCCATAAAAACAAATAATTGAGGTGGGGGTAGAAAAATAAAGAAAAGAATAGTAGATATATTCACATTATCTTCCTACACTATGCAGTGTCTTTTACTATTAATGTACATTAGTCAGTTCTGATGGAAAAATGTTCAGAGAACACAATTATAAAAAAGTTATAAATTTTGAAATAAGATTTAAGAAGTATATTCTTAGCATTAGATTCTTAATTCACTGTTAGAATAGCAATATGTATGTGTATTTTTATGTGTGTATATGTTAATATGAATTATAAACTGGTGTTAAATCTTCATAAAGTTATATAAAATTGACATGTTATACATCATTCGGTTTAAAAAAATGAATGGACTGATCCCAATTCATAAGCTAGTAGGCACAAAGTTAGACTTTAATTCCATACATCAGCATTTTAGAATGTTAAAAATTATTCCAGGTATAGAATATATATGTCAGGCTGAAGGACACTGAAAGTTCTCTAAGTTTAAAGAAGAAAACACACAATAAATGTATAAGATTTTCTCTGATTATTGGCAGCCAATTTATTGACAATACCAATTACCCTATCTATAGACTGAGAGGCAAGACAAAAAGCATACAAAAGCTAGATATATTAAGAGTAGCACACCCTAAAGTATTAATAAATATGTGAAAACCTGAAGAACTATTTCTGACCTAAATGCTTTTGATCTGCTTATCAATGTGGTGGCATAGCAGAGCTGGCTAGGGAGCTGTTAACAAATATCCATGTTCTGGCTTCTAGGTGCACTGCCAAACTCCATTTTCTAGTGTCCCTTGCAGTTAGGTGTGGACACATAACTGAGACCTGTGTAACAAGATGTGGACAGAACTGGTGGATGCCAGTTCTACATCTGCTCTAGCATGATTATTGACATTTCATCTTTTCATACATTGTTTGTCAAAATGTACAATATATGTGGGAGAATTCCAAGCCCCTAGGAGGTGGTACATCTACAGATAGAAGAAAAAAAAAATTCCCCAGAATACCTGAAGCAGAGAATGAACTGATTTGTATTGGACTGCTACCTGAATTTGAACTAAACTTTGTTTTGTTTAAGCACTGAAATGATAGGTGTTTGTTGCTAAGATGACAACCTGATTAATACACAAGGAAATGTCCGAGTTGTAAGAAGAGGTCATTTCATATATAAAATTGTAAATAAACTTACTTATATTGAACACTTACATTTTTATAAATTAAATGTGGCTGCTTGTTGAGTAATTTAAATTTGATTTCAAATTTCTGTATGCACAAACTTTAAATGAACCAATCATATGAATTAAGACAGTTAAAAAAGAATGGCATGTAGAATTCTTTTCTGTCCATTTAGAATGAGAAGCAACCACTATTTACTGGCTGAGATAATTTATCCTAGCATGAGAAAGAACTTAATTATTATCCCACCTCAAGTAGTTATGTTACATTGGACCAGTTTATGGATCTCTAAAAAAAATCTTAGTTATTTTCATCTGTAAGTGAGGAAGAAAATAGTTCCTACTTCATGGTTATAAGGATGAAATGTGGCAATTCATTTGAAGTGATTGTTCCAGATGTAATATAGGAATCAATCAATAAGAATTAGCACTCATTACTGTCACTCTTATTAACACTCATTACTGTCACTCTTAATGAAAGAAAATACAAATTGAGGAAAAGTTCACAAAAACAATTATGGCTGGGCATGGTGATGCATGACTGTAATCCCAGCACTTGAGAGGCTGAGGCAGGAGGATCATGATGAGCTCAAGGCTAGACTGAATTACAAAGCAAGACTTGTCTCAAAAACAAAAACAAAAATAAATAATAATAATAAATCTATCATGGAAAGGGGTAAAAATGTAAAACTATTACTAGATAAATTCTGTGTCTTAGCCATTTTAAGCGCTAACATTTAACCTAGCTAATGTACACAAAATGATCTGATTATATAATAGATATTGACACAAAATCCAAATGAGTATTTTTTTCTGGAATAAAATTCTTGAGGCTAGTTTGGCCACTTACTACTTTTTTCTTTAAGGCAACTTGTTTCCATTCAGGCTAATACTTCAGAATGACTGGTTAATAGGTTGTTAGCCTCAATAAAAAAAACATTTTCCACTTGAAGAGTTTAAGATTCATTATTGTCATTCTCCTCTTATTGGTACACCATTTTACCAAAACAATTCAGAAAACTGTTCGAATAACAAAGGGCTTTTAAATACAAGCTGAGGGAACGGGTAAGTACATTAGAAATGGGTAGAATTTCCAGTTAAAACAATAACCAAGTGATTATAACATATTTATTTAAATTCTAGAGAGAATATTTCCCTGGCTCAGAGATGAGCTAGATTATCCTGGAGTCTTTTCAATTTATGCTCTCATCATAAACAGCAGTAACCTTATTCCTTTCCTATTCATCATCAAAGTGTTATTATTACAAAGTATCAAAGCGTGCAACTCTGCCTGGCATATAACCAATTTATTGAAGATTAGCTAAGTTACAAGAGGCAGCAAGTTTATTCTTCCTCGCTCCTTCTCATTAAACATGCTTAGTCCATGTTTTCTTCACCCGCCTACAACTGCAATATCACGTAGATCCTCACAGCTCTTCAGCAGGGTCTTGGATAGGAGAAGCTCAAACCAGGGTGATGCAATAACCACATAAACTCTAAACATTTATCCAGCTGAAAGCTTCTACCTTTTCCGCTCTTAGGCTGACTTACAGACTCTCTTGTATTGTGCTGTTCTCCCTATTACCGCCGTCCCAACCCAGCCCAAACACAGAATCACCAAGCTGAGGTTCTGCAGGTTGAGTTGAGCAGCATGGAGGAGGAGGAGTGAGAGGGAAGTACACGGAGGCGAGTAAGGTACAGGACACGGGGAGCTGCAAGGGAGGCGAAAGGTACCAAAATAGTCATCTACGACAGAGGAGGATATGGTACGGTAGCTAAGCAGCACTAGGAGCTACTGGAAGGCAAAAGAAACGAATTGGAGGCCAGCCAGCAGGGTTTTGAGTTTTTTCCAGCTTTACTGAATCCCTTCACTATCAGCATGATCCACAAAAATCCAGACTCCTTAAGGACAAGTAGCTTATCTGTTTCTTTCAACATTTAATCGTTAAGGTTAAGCACCATGACTGAAAATGTCTACATGGGAGGAAGAGAGTTCATCAATGCTCCAAAATACTCTAGATCTTCACGTCTGGTCCGGGATCCAACCTCACTGTCCCAAGGACATTCATTAAAAACATGTTTCTGCAAGGAACAATAGAACTCCAGACCAAACATGTCAAGCCCCTGCTCAAGTTAAGTCTCAGCAATGCAAAATTCAAATACGATCTGCATGAGGCTCTTTTCACTTACCCGGGAGAGAGAAAGGAAGTCAGAAAGAGCACCATCAAAATATTTCAGCTCATCCTAGAATACAGAAGAGGGTGGCTGTGTGTGCATGGCTATCAGTGGAGAACCGTGTATGGATTTGGATGTGCACAATCCCATGTGGGAAGCTTTCTAAATTATGCAACCAAATTGGTTGTAAATAGACTAGTTTGAGGAAGCCCACATTTGAATATGGAAATATTTCCTGTACCTTGGAAGTGGTTCTAAGGAAATAATTGTCTTGGTTTTCTCTTCTTAATTTCTCTCCCTTAATCTCTCACACAACAAATCTACCACTTCTCCATTATTGAGGACATAATAATAAAGTCCATTTCCCCCCACAGTAACTAAAACTGCAAAAAACACAGAGATGAATGTGCAACATGTGATATGGCATATTCTCAAAATAATAACTCACAGAAACTTTTGGTTTGCAGAAAACAGTTACAAACTGATAGGACTTTAGTGAACACTTTGAGGGAACTCTTACTGAGGGACTAATGATGGCTGAGTCAGGACATGAGCATTTGTATTCTGAAGCAAATCGGCTTTCTATTGTACCATTACCTTGAAAATAATACAGAGAGAGACATTGGAAAGACACTGCAAATAATAATGACAGAGGAAATGCTGACAGGTTGATACATCATAATATATTTAATCTGTGGTCAATATACTTAATCAAGCCATTCTCAAATTTGGGAAAATTAAGTATAGTTTTCTGTCAGACATTGAGGTATCAAATTTGGACTGAAGATCCAGTATGACTTCTGCCATAAGAATTTTTTAATGAATTTAGAAAAACTTTCTTCATTTTGTCAAACATTTGTGAGAAAAATTTGATATTGTTTAATATTCAAGATCAGGACTAAAGTTAGTCTTTTCCAACTCAGAAGCATGAATTAAAGTTCTTTATAGTCAAATATATTCATACACATTCATTCACCGTTTTTCCCCATACATATACAAATAATTAATGCCTTAAGCATTTCAGCCAAGACCCAAGAATGGAGAAACGCATCTTAAATATTTTGAAACTTACTCTGTTACAATATTTGTTCAAACAACTATCGATAACAAAAATCTATTAACTGCTTTATTTGCAAGAAATATAAAGGAAAATGAAAGAAAAGAAAAAAAAAGCAGCACTCCATTTCAAAGAAAGTTTAGATTTATCACAGAATCTTTATTCACCATTTGACAGCACAGTATATTGATGATTTAGGCCATGTCGTTTCAAAGACTATTTGGGACAACAATTGCCCCATATCACTGACAGGGACTATTCTCATGAAGTTTTCTGGAGTGATTGAGATAAAAATAAAAATGTTCTGATATTTTTCCCCCAGGAAAGTGCCAGTGGTTTCCGAAGCTCAAATAAGTTTTAACTACGTCCCACAGAGCAATGCTTCATAGTGTATTATTAGTGTGATCAAAAAGGATCAAAACATATTTCCAGGAAGCCCTAAGTACTGGCCCACGTTAACATTATCATGTGAGCATGGCACACCGAGTTTTCGGCTTCTGAGTATGTGTCTACTGCAAATGGCACACCAGTTATTTCAAAGGAGATCTTTACTAATTACAGCCTCAAAAACACTTTCTCATTCTCAAGATGCATTTTTACCTCCTCGGGAATTTGTATTAGGCTTTCAAGAAAAAAGCAAAAAAAAAAAAATTTTTTTTTGGCGGGGGCTCATTCAATCCAGTGATAACTGATTTGGGATAACTCAATATTTACTTTGAGGAATTTATTTCTGCTTCTATCAAGAGAGAACAGTTTTGTGCTACTATAATCTGCTTCCCCCCACCAAGAAAAAAAAAAGAAAAAGAAAAAGGAGGGAAAATATCTCAATCCTACCTAGTAAATTTGAAAATCACACTAAGATACTCTGTATTACTGATATATGCAGAGTTACTTTGATTCTTACCTAGGGACTGGGACACCAAATGGCACTAATCATCTGAAAGGTGAGGGGAATAAACAAACAGAAAAAGGGACATTATGAGAAAAACGTACTAAGTTTTAAATCATTGGTAGTTTGCAGAGGATGGACTTTGTGTCACATCTAACTTCGAAATTTAACCCCACTTGTCATACAGTTGTCTGTACAAGGAACAATTTGACTCTCCAAGCCTTCTCTTACTTACCTATGAAATTGCAGAAATAAAAAGCACTTTCTAAAGAAGTAATAACATATGAAAGACTTAGACTTGCATTATACTTAAATATCCATTTTCTTTCCTTTATAACCTTGTGGTCATATTATACTCTATGTACTATTTTTTGTACTGGGGATCAAACTCGGGACCTTGCTCTTGCAAAGCAGGTGGCATAACCACTTAGCTAAACCCCCAGCCATACACTGTGTGCACTTTTAACATTAATAGTTCCATTTCCTCTGGCCTGTATCCAGTGTGTATCAAAATACAAGAGTGAGGAGGTAGTGAACATCTGTAACATAGAGAATTTAGAGTCAGTAATACTCAATTACCCATTTGAAATATTCAATAGCAAAAAGATAGTAGTTTTCTCATTTGGTTCTTTTGATAGCTGACTTTCAATGTGATCTAGAGAGACGAGGTGGATTTTCAAAACTATGCCACCTTTGTGTGGGACTACTTTATTTTATTTTATTTTTTCACTACAGGTAGGTGGTACTAATCATTTGCCTTGATTAAATTAGAAAATCTTCAAAATTTTTACTTAGATTTCTCAAAAACAATTATTTAAATTCAACGTATTAGTCAGATTACAATTCAAATCCCATGTTGGTGGAAAAAGCTCCAGTTTTCATGAACATTACTGTAGTTCTTTCAATGGACTGTATGATAAGACTATTTTAAAAATCTCAGTTAAAACATTCTGTCTCTCATACACTGTTAACTCCTCTGTTTAGGTTGCCACATTTCTTAGCCAATTGAAAGTGTTACCTTACACTTTACTGGGAAACCAGAAGTGCGAAATGAACTCTGAGCGCTCTTGTCGCCATGGGAAATGCTGACGAGACACATTATACGCACTATATCTTTTAAGTTGTTAAGAGGGAAAAAAAGTGTGTGGTGTTTAAAAATCACATTTGGGTATTAGGTGTACCAGAATCAGAGAAATTTTGTGCTGAAAAGTTGTTTATAGAACATCTAATCCAGCTGCTTTATTTTATAGCTTGAGAAAACCAGGACAAGATCACTTTGCGTAGGTTTACTAGTAAGTATGTGAGTCTGCCCACCCAGAACAGGGAAATTTCAAACAGAATTAATCAAATACGGGTTGTGAGAGCCCAGTAGAGGAAATGGGATCAATAAGGGCCTATCTTTTGTTTTCCTGGGATGTCAGGTCATTATTTAAGAATCAAAGGTATAGAGAAAAGTAAAATAATTTTGATGATGAAAATACCACATGATTCATATTTAGAAAAAAAAAAAGACACAAAAGGAAACCCATCCACACACATATGAAATACTGAGCACAAGTCTGGCACACTGCAGACCTGGGGAGGGAGAAGGATGGAAACTTGGAGGATGTTCTCATGCAGACTGTTCTTGTGAAATGTCTTATTTAAAGAAGGACAGGACAAGCAGGCAGCAGTATTACTAAGGGTGCCAGTGATTACAGAGCACCATCGTAATCTATCCAAATCACGAAGTTGGGTAGTGAAGAGGACACGCCAGGCGTCCTTCTTCCCAGCAGATCTTTGTCCTGTCCATATTCTTGCCCCACAGCTGATCTTCTGTCTTGTCATACAGACCACTTATGGGCTCTCCCTTGTCAGACCTGTGTAGAAATCTGTGACACAACATTCTCCCCTGGGGCAAGAGTATGGGATAAAGGAGTCTGGGGAGATGGAGGAATTCTGTGTTTGGAAAGGCAAATTAGGCTGCATTTCCAGGGTTCTTGGCCTTGCTTCTGGGAATGGGATCAGAGGAAATCTGGGAAGAATCATGGGTTCCTTGGCCCATTACATAGATAGCAACTACCCCGGGATACTTTGTGCTGACAAATATCTCTTCTCCTTGGAGCTCCAGCCACTTTGTTTTTACCTTGATGTTAAGGTACATGTTCAGAATAATAATTATTATTAACCTGCCTATATGCCTCTTTACACCCTTGTCAATTAAATTTTCGATACAACAAATGCCCTGAAATAGAGCTTGTCAATAAACATTTTCAATAACATTATATATATACCAAAACTTCTCTATGTCCAGTGTTTATTTCTAGGCCCATCTCAAACTTGTCATATAGTGTGGCTTTATTAATATTATGAGGCTATTCTTCTTTGCTCATGGAATTGACTCTTTCTTTCTTAACTCTCTTGCTTGAGTGACATAGGCCTCAAAAAGCTTCCTAAGGAAGGTTCATGGGAAATTATTTTCCTGAGACATGTCATTTGATTTTAAACCTTGTTTCTCTCAATAAGATTAAAAATAAAAACAAACACTTAGAAGTGGAGATATTATTAGGAGAAATGTCATTTGAGTAAAAAGTTAAAAAGTAATTATGACATTGTTTTATCTTTTTAATGTCTTGAAAATACCAATATTTAAGTGTCCTGTTTTTAATATAATTGATCTTTGCTCTCTGGTTGCTTGTATGACCTTATTCCTGTTGTCTAGAAAATTCAGTATGAGTTTCTCTTAGTATGAATTTCTTTTAATTTTTGCATGTCTTGTATAAGCTTTATGATTTTGATTTTCTACTACCTTTAATTTTGTGGAATTTTTATTACTTTGATATACCTTGAATTAATTCTCTATACAACTCAGATTATTCTATTATTGACCCCAGAAGACTTTTTACAATTTTTTTTTTTTTTTGGTACCGGGGCATCAAACTCAGTTCCTTGCATTTGAAAGGCAGGCGGCAGAACCACTGAGCTAAATCCCTGGCCCTTGATTTTTAAAATTCCACTCCAAAACCTGTTAATTTTTAAACTTATGACCTTTTTAAAAGTTTTTCTTTACATCATGATTTGTAATTTTTACTTTATTGTCTAATTTTGTTTTGCTTTTCTGTCTCTTGTATTAAGAGGTTACCCTTAAATGTGTAAGGATTCTTGACTGTCTCTTTGGATTTAAGAATGAAGTGCTAAAATATGCTTCCTTGTGTACATAGGCAAGGCTTACTGACAGATGATTAAGGTTTTGAGTCCAGATGGCTTGAAGAATATTGCTTCCACAAAGAAAATTTAGAAGAGATGAAGTGAGAGGTACCAGGAGCAACAGAAACGACCCTCTGTCTGCCCCAAACCAAATAAAACCAAATCAAACAAAAAGGCTCACTGGAGAGGTTGGAGAACCTGGAAAAAATCACTCAGTGTATTATATACTCTCTGTCTAAAAAAACCCAACCATGTCTAAGTTGCCATTTCACTAGATTAGCTTTCTACTCAAATAATTGATCTCATGAATTAAATGCTTTTAATTGCAAATTAGCCACCAGGATGCTAAATTTTAATGATGTTCATGTCATTGTACTGTTGGGCAAAAGTTTCATAGATACGGTAGTACATTTGGAAATAATTAAAGGGCATGAGGAGGGGAAAGGAAGTGGCTGTGTCTTTATGAAGAGAGGCGAGATGAGCTTATTTGAAAGAAGCTATTTGGGTTAACAAATCTCCAGAGGCCACTCGCATACACAATGTTATCTTGGACTGGAAAGTACAGTTGCACTCTATGCACAGGAACCCAAGTCCTCTGCAGTGGCCACTCAGAGACAATGTCAGACAAGCAGCTGTGGCAATACTAGGCCATGTGTGAAGCCTTCCCGAGTATATTCCAAAGACAACATGAAAATACCCGTCCCATCACCATTCTATGCATGGTTTGCATGCACAGTTTCTAGACAACAATAATATTTCTTAATAGTTCTCCTTTATGTAAAAGAATAGCATTATGAAAAGCAACACAGAAAACCACATCCTTAATTTCTTTTCAAAATCAAGAAGGAATATAGTATAAGTAAGAAAATACATCTGGGAAATGAGTTAAGAATATTGCACAAAATACATTTATATATGATGAATTTCCTTTCATCATGCATCATCTCTATTGCAGAAATAATTACAAATCTCTGTAATGTAAACAAAAATTTTTACCCTTCCTTAGTGTTCAATAGGTTCCAAAAATAAAACAACCTAAAAACTTTTTTTAAAAATTAGATTTAGACTTTGTCTCACAATAAATTTACGTTTCCTGTTGATTTGCAACTGTAAATATTCAGTTGAATAAATTCATTGATTTTACTTTGTGGCATCTGAAATTTAAAGTTCAAGATGATAATATCATATATGTTAACTATTTAAGCAGGATGTGTAGTTAAAGTATTTGAAACCATTGCACTGGCATTCATTTGTTGATATGGATTTAGTTTAAAGCCTCTAAATACCTTATAAGATGATTGCCCTTTCTAAAAATCTACTATTATCCTCAATGTAAAAGAATAATTCCTGAAATTTTATAAATTCTAAGATAGATGACCCTTTAAAGTCCTAATTAAGGGCAAATAATCTAATTTTCTTTTCAATTGCTCCTTGATGGAATCTCAACTTGAGAGGCCTTGAATTACCTGTCCTCTTCCTCAAGAAACAAAATGGCTACAAAGCAACCAACTCGTATGACTATTTCAATTGGAAACCTTGTCAGGTAGAGGAGGCATGGTTATACAGGGGATGCATCTGCATTAAAGTTTTACATATTTGTTTACTAGCAAAGTAAGATGAGATAAACAGAACACAGAGCCCGGAACCTAGGATTAAACAAAATAAATCTCTCCTGACTCAAACCTAATAACTTGCTCCAAAAGCTCTCATAAATTATTAGCTTCAAAATCATTCAATGTGTCTGAAATGTAGTGTGTGTCACTGATGTACTTGAACTTCACCTAAGAAACTGTATCATCAAAATGTGCCGACAAAAACTGCCAGCAGCGATGCCACCTTGCAATCAATCACATATCTGTTTCAGAATTATAAAGTGTCTGAGAGCTATAATTTCATCTGCTTCTGCCTGCATATCATTTAAAACTTCATAGTCTCACGGAGAAAGAAAAAGTAAAAACATTTGTCAGCTCCAGTTCTCTTTTTATGAAGACCCACTGTTTTCACAGCACTTCTTTCTTTATTTTAATTTGTGTTTCAGAACTCATCCTTTTTGTTTTCTCCCATGGACAACGTGTGTTCCGTAGTTTATGAACACAGTAGTATAGTCAATTCTCAATTATCTTTCTTAATGGAAGCCTACAGTGGTACTGGTAATCCAAAGTCATTTTATATTTGACTTTAGAATACATTATGTGAATTTTCCCCGGGAGGTTTACCTTCCTGCTAATGCGTTGCTAGGACTAATATTAAAATATGTTTGCATTCCTTGAACTCATGCCAATTGACTGCAGTAGGGAGCAACTGAGAAGTGGATGGCAGGGCTAAGTCAGACTAAAATTAAATATTTCTACGAAGAATTGTCAGTGTGAGTTTTCAAAATGTGGGTAATTGAGAGTTGGTTATATACTAGATTTTTTTTCAGTCCTGACAGAAAAAAATCATCTTAAAGTATCTCAGGGCAGAACACCACATTTTAAAATATTAAGTAAAAGCTAGATTTTCATGTTAGTTTAACTATTTAGCTACAAATCAGACATCCATTTACCTTAAAAAGAGAAAACATGAAATGCTTTTGCAAGTGGTTGTATAGTTAGCCATTTATTATCATTAAATAGATATCTCTATATCATTTTTACTTTGATATGATGTTAAGAAATAACTGACCATGGATGATTATGAACAGCCAATTTCTTGAGTATTATTTGGTGTCCCAGTAGATGAGAATTAGAACTAAAGGGAATAATGAAGTAATCCACTCAATCTGTTTTAAAAATTAAATCACCTCACTGATTATTCCCTTTCTTCATTTCTGTTCTCATCAGTTTAAAAAACTGTGTAAATATTCAGTTGAATGAATGGACTGTTATTATTTTGTGACTTCCTAAAATTTCAGGAAGACAATGTTATATTGGATATTACTTATGCAGAATATATTATTATAATAAGCATTTAAAAGTACTGTGCTGTTCATGTGTTTGTTGCCATAATTTCAGTTAAGAAACAACATACACAATTACAGTCATCAAAATATAGCTAACACTTGTCCCTTCTGCTGTATCAGTATCATTAGAACACGAAAAACCAGCTTAAGACATGACTTCTCTATTTCTCCTGGGAACCAGGCTGAAGAATTGGAGGTACCCATGCCTGTTTTATAATTGATACTCACTTATGTGTTAGGTGTAGATCTGGCAGTACACAAGTTCAAGTCAGGCTTGACCTACAGCAGGTGGCTGGCAGCAGAGTCTAGATAGGAAAAGGCCGGTGGCGCTTAGCATTGTTAAAGTCAGAAAAGCACAGTTCAAGGCAAACTGACAGAGCTGATCATTACACAGAAAGAAATCCTTCATACATTAGCACAGGTGGAGCTTTGACTGAGAAATCAACTCCTTTGATAGTACCTTGAATGAAAGGCTGTTCTGACAATTCCTACGTCCATACTTTAAGGTCTTTTTGTTCTTCAGTCTCCTATTTCTGTATCTTCTTGTTGTCCTCTATCTCCTCTTTCCCTATTATCCTTTGTGTTCTACGAGAGGCCCAGACCTATCCAGGTACTCCACACTAATTCTGGACCCTCAGGTGCCCATCTCGGGCTGAGAGAAGGCCAGCATTTGGGTGCATACTAATAAAAGAAATTCTAGACAAAATGAAAGAAAAGAACAAAATGGGGCATACATTTTATAAGGCAAAAATCTAGGAAAAGTATTCAGGGTTCTAGCTCTTCGGGCGTATCAATATTTGTGCAAGTAGTTATTTTGTTTGAATTTGGTAACAGATTTTCCAACATCTGTATTCAGAACTGATCAAATGGATTTGAGCACAGCAGAAATGGATTTGAACACAGTCGGAGAACAGTTAGGGGGGAGGGGAAGAGAGACTAAGTACTATCTGTATTCTGCTGATGATCTGCTTTCAGAGGGAGGTGCATGTAGGGCACGTTGGTAACTTTGATGTATTTCGGTGATTGGGAAGGGCTTTTGGTTTTTCTGAATCATGGACTATACAAAATAACACATAGATAGTTTCGCTCCAACTCTAACATGCAGAGATATTTGAAATTTGTTGTGAAAAGAGAATATACTTTTAGGTGGAGATCAAAGGCTGGAGATCTAAGACATGGTCTTAAATAAATCAATTCTTCTGCTACTACTGGATACAGTTATCTAAAGCTAGGCAAATGCAGCTCACCAAAAATTTTCCAGGTAGAATTAAAAGCTAGAAGTTATTTTTGTTCCATCCTTTACCACATCCACTCCATCTGCCATTCTGTTATTTCTTTCCATCCCCGCTTCTAGTTTCCCAGTCTAAACTAGCACGACCTCTTTGCAGAGTTCCTACAGCAGCTCTCTGGCAGGTATCTTTACTTTCTCTACAATCTATTCTTCACACGGCTGCCAATGGTGCTTCATGCAGAGAATCAGGTCCACTACTCACAGCATTTCTTGGTTCCCCATCATCGCTAGGATAAAAATCCAAACTTTCTACTAAAAGGTCCTCAGTGCAGGACTTAGTTGCCTCAGACAATTTTCTTCCTGGATAATGGCTCTCCCTATGATGGAAGTCTCCATCTCTGGGACTTGTTTTCCTGGTGCCTAGAATGTTTTTCACCTAGTTCTTCATTTGAAAGTTTCATTTCATCTTTTAGGTGTCTACTCAAAACTTTCTATTTTATTTGTTTCCAGAGCATCCATCATAATATGAAACACCTTATCCTTTATATTACCATTTGTCTTTCTACACTAAAATTCACTCTCTACAAGGAAGTGACTATGTTTCCTCCATGAGCTCCTGTAGCAATGCTGAACTTACAGCTTGTCGAATACATGCACAAGTGGTGCCATCTTTCCATGAGGTCTCAACTCTGACAGCAAGTATCAGACTTCTAGCTTTTTATCCTAGGAAACAGTACATTTGAAATTGTGAAAAATAGGGCTGGGCGTGGTGGCACACGCCTGTAATCCTAGCACTCGGGAGGCTGAGGCAGGAGGATCACTGTAAATTCAAGACCAGCCTAGACAATTGGTCCCCCCCCTTTCTTTAATGAATATGAATTCATGGATATTTATTTTATAACTTGGGCCATCATCTAATATTACTTTACGTTGTTGATCTAGCTTTAGCCAGTGACGCCTACAGGCCCTCAGTAGAATGCTGAGATAACAATTATTTTGTTTTTAGCATTGTCTTACTCTCTGGTGCTATCAGATGCCCAGGATCATTTTGGACATTTTTCTACCTTAGTCTTAGAATCAATCATTTTCCAAGGATCTCTGGTTCCTTTTATTGGAAAATGATTTTAGAAACAAAGATTAAGGTGCTTGGTATTTCAAGAAAGAGTTTTGATAAATAATTTATATTATGGCCTAAATAGCAGCATTCATAAATGAAAGAATGAAAATCTTTCCTGAATTATCATTTACATATTATCAACATCTTATAGATCTGCTATAAAAATGATAATTTCATCATATGCTATAGAATAACCAATTTATGTCCCATTTTATATAAAATATAGGACTAGGGCCGGGGATTTAGCTCAGCAGTTTGGTGGCCTGCCTTGCAAGCGCAAGGACCCGAGTTCAATCCCCGGTACAAAAAAAAAACAACAAAAAACAAAAAACAAAACAAAACAAAACAACAACAACAAAAAAAAACAAAGTAAAATATAGGATTGTGGGAAAAATTTACATGAAAAAAGTAAATTTCTCTTTTTCCTACTTCTCTGTCAAGTTTCACCTGAGTGGACAAAAATCATTAAGAAGAGACTTTTTTTTTTTTTTTTTTTTGCATGACTGAAGACTGAACCCAGGGCCTTCATATTAAGCAACATTTTATTTTATTTTATATCATTTTATTTCTTGAGCTGGGCAAGAAATTTCTCATTGTATCATTGAGTTTCCAGGTGGGCTCACACTAGTGATTCTCCTGCCTCAGCCTCCTAGAATGCTAGGATTACAGGCATGTGCCACCGTGCCCAGCAGAAGACACAATCTGATGTTTTTGCTTTAAGTGTTTGTTATTTACAAAATTGGCTCTTTCCTTTCAAAACTGATCTTAAGCTGTATGCCATCTGCCATTCGTTAATAAAGAGTATTGCTAATTTTCCACATTATAATTATGTCAACTAATTTTAAACATTGCATAAAATAAATTTTAGTAATTTAGATAAGTCAAGAAAACCTTTGGGTAATTTGAACTTTATTTAAATTATAAAGGCAAATTCAATTCTATCAACTTTCTCTCCTTTTTCATTTTCCTTGATTGGTTGGTTCTTACAATGCCAGAAAAAAATTTTAGGAAAAATAATTTTACAGCATAATGCTGAGGATTCAGCACTGAGCAAGTCACAAACATAGAGCACAGCACAATAGAAGTACAGGTGTTGGATTTTATCCAATTCATGAGACAATGTAAAAGATTTATATTCCAACATAAACTCAAACATAAAGCATTGTAGTTATGACTCACCTTTTCCCCACAAGTAGGATAAAAATTAAGTGGATAGGTTTTATATAATCCTAATAATTAAACAGCCAAGCCAATTAGATTACACTTGCTATTGTGTTCGTACAGGATTTATTTACAAGGACATAATTATCCATCGTGAAGAGTCAAAGAAAATGGCAAGAAAATCTACTCAAAACTCTCTCCCCTGAAAGGGGGGAACAGAATGAATGTTGGGATTGAAGGAGACAAATGGGGAAAAAAACCTATAATCTTCTGCCTCAGGGAGCATGGAACATTCAGACAGCCCCATTTAATTATTGAGCTCTTTCTATATCACATTGTGCTGAGGTTTCAGTGCTTATCACACATGTATATTAAGTTTTCCAGTCTCAGCTTGAATGTTGTTTCTTCCTGAAGGCTGATGGGAACCTAATTCCTTGCATCCGGGGCCCATGGTTCCTGAACACTCTCCGCTTTTCCATGACCCAGTTCTTGTTCCTTCACCGCATTAGTCTCTCACATCCCCCGGCTTGCAGTGATAATGCAACTCCAACATTCGTCTTATTCTTTTTTGTAGCCCAAGTGCATACAGGTGCCTACCAGGCACTTAATAACTATATTTCTGACTATACGGATGCTTAAATAAATGAGAGGATGAATGTTTTAAACTTATTTTGACTATGCTTACAAGCTAAGTACCCATCATGTTGTGAGACCACACCAATTTTAAATCCATTAAATAAAAACAAGTAAACACTGTAGAGAACTCATTTAAAGTGTAGTTTAAACATTGTCTTTAATGACATTGGTACTATTTCTCTTTTGTATCCTTGCCCATTTCCTAGGACGCCTGACATAAACTTGAAAATATGATGAACCATACTTGACTCTTTTATTTATGAAGCCAAAAGGTGGATAAACAAACAAGCAAAAAAAAAAGTTTCCAGGTACTTATATTTCAGTAAGTCTTTCCCATACAAAGCCTCCTCATATCCTCAAATATACAAACAGTATACTTTATGTATTCAAAGGAA
The DNA here is from genome assembly GCF_012274545.1 of Fukomys damarensis. Lineage (NCBI taxonomy): Eukaryota > Metazoa > Chordata > Mammalia > Rodentia > Bathyergidae > Fukomys > Fukomys damarensis. The sequence goes on from NW_022900930.1 coordinate 24,672,684, forward strand.
AGTGTATTTCAAAAAATATTACATTAAGAATCTATGCATTAAGGAGCTGATTACAAATGTGTTACTATTGGCGAAATGGATGCACAGGAAGACAGGCTTGTCTCCAGCTAGCTTTGGCCAAGTTTTGTTTTTGTATTACCATAAGTAGGAAAGTTGTGGTATGTGGTAGTAGAAAACAGATTTCCTGAGCCACCATCTTTATTTGGTTCGGTGATCCTAGGGAAATATACTTTGTTTTCCTTGTCCCTTGTTTCCTAAACTTTAAACTGAAGATAATAATATCGACATTACCTGAATATTACATGTTGCTAAATACTATAGTCAAACTGCTAACATAATGCTGATAATATAAAGTATGCTTGGTGACTGTTAGGTTATTTCTACCCACTTTCCTCCATGTGCACTTTAAAGTAACAACACAATCTTGTTATAGGATCTTCTGATTCTGTCTTTTTAATGATTCAGGCTGGCCCTTTCTTCAAGTATTCAAACTACTGAGTTTTGCTGATCACATTTTCATGGGGGCTCAGATACTCAGTGACCTCCTCTCCTCCTTAACAATGCCTAAGTTATTTCTAAAGTATAATGCAGACAGGGTGGTAGAATGTCTCACACAGAAGTTCTCGGAAAATACTTGGCCAAATTCCCAGGGTAAACTGTAGTCGTGATAACAATATAAAATTCTGACTTGACCATTGAACTAAGAGTCAGGAAACATGGAAGTGACTTCTAGCTCAGTTGTAGAGTTCTGTTCATAATCAAAGTTCAGCTGTAGTCTTCCTGAGTATTTTGGAAAAGGTCATCTTTGCCTTTTTTTGGAAGACAGTGAGGTTTATAGAGGTCTTTTAACTCACTCAGAAAAGTAAACTATAAACATATAAAGTGTTATTGCCTTCAGAAACAATCCTCTGTACTCGTTTGAGGGAAGTCTTACTTTGTCAGTACCGGTTGACCTATCTGGAGTTGGTAAGTTGATGAAGCTCTGATTAAGATTTTATGAGACCATCTGTAACATGGAGCAGGGATCACAAGGGTCCCTTCCTATTTCCTCATTTCATATTTCTCATTGCAAATTAATTCTGTACTTTCATGAAACATACCCCCTTTTTAATCCAACGAAAAAAGTCCATGTGCTTACCCCATAGATATTCCTTATTTAATAATTCCGTATGATAGAACGTACTAGTAGAGCAGAATAATGGAAGCTATTTTAAAGACATATTAACTCCTAATGCTAGGGACTGTCCCAGAAGAATCAAATTATTCAGTGGCCCAAGTGTCTAAAGAACAAATGGCATGACAGAAATAAAGAAATGGGCCATATCCTCATAGGAAAGAAAAGGATTTGTTTCTAGTTTAACCACGTCTTACCAGTCTGTCTTCCAAAGGACAATTGAAGGAGCCACTGAAACACCGTTCTTTATTTTATGTGACAACATTTCTGCCTCTAATAAATAAATATATA
>NW_022900930.1:24674232-24689247 GCF_012274545.1 Fukomys damarensis
GCCAGGGATCAAACTTAGGTCCTTGTGCTTGTGAGGCAGGCAGCAGAACCACTGAGCTAAATCCCTGGCCCTAAAATATATATTTTTGGAAATATAAATCTACAGCATCAAATTCTAGAATGTTCCTGTCTTGCAGGCACTGTAGTGATGTCATCTCACAGGACTTGGGCAAAGTTTTTCCCTTCAGATGAGAAAGAAAGTAGAGAAGCTTGCTCAGGCTTTAGGAATTTTTGGTGATCTGCACAATAACTGAGTTTTGCAATTATTTTTCAGGCAGGAATAAGAAGGAAGGAGCCACCTGAAAGGCAGCAGTGACTCTAAAGGATGAAAAAAAAAATGGACATCTCAATGGGAGACATTGAAAGATATTGATGGTAAGTAAGCTTCTAAGATTGTATTTACTGAGCAGCTAGTACACACCAGGAACCATTCTGTGCATGTGCGTTTAGTACCAAACAAATCACATATGGCTTTTGGCTCACATTTTTTGTAATGTAGTAGAGAAGGGGGTGGGAATCCTTCAGGTAATTATAAGTCTGTCATAGAATGTACAGTGGAAATTTTTCTTTATTCAGGAAATACATCTAAAATCCATAGTTAAGGATAGTAGGGGGCAAACACACCTCATTATGTATCCACCAGAGATATTCTAAGAACTAAAATATTAAAATATCAAGATGAATAAACCAAAGCAAACCAAGCTGTGATCTCATGTGTGAAGATTTTTTTTTTTTTGGTACTGGGGATTAAATCCAAGGGTGATCTACCACTGAGCTACATTCTCAGCCCTTTTTAGTTTTTATTTTGCGACCCAGTCTCACTAAGATCCTCAGGCTGAATTTGAGCTTAAGATTTTCCTTTCTCAGTGTTTTCTGTAATTGGGAGTTCATATGCGCAACACCATGTCCAGCTCTAAAGTTTACTTTTTACGTTAGTGTGTTTATGTGCATGTGGTTTATAGAGATAGACATAGAGACTTACACAATATGTCAAGTGGTAATGACTGCTATAAAGAAAAACAAAGCAGGGTGAAAGAACAGGGAACAGCCATTTCATGTGAGTGGTTGGGGCAGTCTTCTCCGAAGAGGTGATCTTTGAGGAGAGTGTAAGGTAGCAGCAACTGCTCCACGAAGGTGCTGGGAAAGCAACTAGGCAGTTGGAGGCAACAGGAAGTGCACACACCCTGAGACAGGGACTTGCTTGATATATTTGAGGAGCACTGAGAATGCAGGTAGAGCAAAGGAGGGCCAATGTTACAGAATTTTGGATGCTGAAATGCTCAGCTTTGTGAGCGTCTGTAAAGAATCTGTCCTTTTGCAATGGGAAGTAGCTATACAAAGTTTTAGTGCAGAAAAGTTATGTGTTTTATCTTTTATTATCACAGGATTAGCCTGTTTATTATATAAGATAGACGGTAGGGGCCAAGGGTGGCAGTGTGAGCTTAGGTAGAAGGCTACTGTAAGAATCTCAGAGAAAGATAATAACTTTGCTGTGATGCTGATTGGCTCGGGCCCATTTGGACAGGAGACAAGAGAACTGAAAGGGGTTGGAGTGGAGCAGGTCATATGACTGTATGACCAACATTTGATGGTGTGGTGAGGCTATGTGAGCTCCTGATTGGTGGCATGGACATAATACTGGATACCACTGATTGCCAGGGTCAACTGCTGAGGCAAGAAGCCTCAGCAGCAGGAGGCTGTAGGAGGTAAACAGCTGTCTACTATCAATGTCTATGCTGACAGATAAAAAGGTAGAACCAGAGCTGAAACGATCTAGAACACTTGCAATGAGGAAACTCTTCCCAAATGAATAAGAAATCCACACACGTCTTCTAAGAGAGCTGGCATTTGAAATCACGCCACACACACACACACACACACACACACACACACACACACAAGTGCAGACTTAGCTATGGCAGGCTATAAGGACAGAGATTGACAGCAAGGTAAATCCATATGTCGTGGCTGCTGAATAAAAATTCTCCCCCCTTTCTAAACTTACCTGGACTCACCGTCTGGAAGAGCAACGGTCTGAAAAGTTGAGCTGGGCCTGAGTACCATTTGTAGACTGGAGAGTGACATTCAACAGAGAAAAGTAGGAGTACAGTGAAGTTTGGAGGTGTGTGTATATATGTATGTGTGTGGGGGGGTATTTAGCCATTGCAACAGGGTTTCTAATCTAAAACAATTTGTGTTGTAAACAGAATGAAGGGTACTCTGAACCAGAAACCAAGTACTCTGACAATATTGCTCAAGAAATCTTTCCTGCTGTGGGAAGTTAGAAAGGCTTGAGAAATCAACATTTGGGCTCAGGCCAGAAGACAGAAGACACTACACAAGCAAAGGGGACAGAAGCAAGTTTCAGGAACAGCCAATATCAAGGTACCAAGGCAAGAAGGCAAAGATATCTGGGAAAAAAATGATCTTGAAGAAAGTCACTATCTGCTACATAGATCACTTGGCCATCAAAAGAACTAAAAATACCTTGTTTTTAAAAACATTATCATTATCATTGAGCTCAGCAAATGACTGATAAATGTTAGATCACTTCAGAAAAGTTCAAATCTTCTGTTTTGAGGTCTAAAACAACTCAGAAACAATGTTGCTCATAAATCCTTGTGAATTAAATCTTTTTTATAAAATTGCATGCCTATATAAGTCACATTTAGCTATTTAGTTTTCCATAGTCTTAGTATAAATCTCAGATTAAGTTGGAGTATTCACTGGATCTCCTGTGATGCAATGGGACTACATTTCAGAGGTCTGATTACAGCACAAATTTTTGTCTCTATAAATGATAACAATAGTGCTTAAAGTTGTCAGTGATAATGGTGAACTCAAGATGAGAGCTTATGTTAGTGGATTCAACAAGAAATATTTTGGAATGGAAATGAAAATTGAGTAAGAATGGATTGGAAGGGAAGTCTATTCCTCCAAAATATGGAAGTTATTTTTTTTTTAAAATTCTGAGAAGCACAGATATAAACATTGAAACAAGTGGTTTCAACAATATATCAAAAGGACCCTGTGGATTTTGTGGCATTTTATGACTGTCAAGGGCATATTATTGATAGACTAGGTGGAGGATACAGCAATGATGGAGGAGACCCCAAAATAATTTTATATGCCAAAGAAAGAGTGCTGGTATTGCTTCCTGTCTTCTAAGAAGCCTATCAACTAGAGAACCAATCAAGCTTCCGAGTGCCAAAGGAAGTCACTGAAACAAACGTGAATGCTAACAATATGAATGCAAATCCTGAACTTCTGTCCACTTCTCTTTCCCTAGAAGGCTACTTCATCCACAGCACCTATGAAAAATCACTTTTGCTTGAGTGGATGAACTTTTCTTTATTATACTTTTGATACTCATTTAAAAAAATCCAAATCTTGTGCACATTATAGTTGGAAGGAGGTAATGGTAGTGGTTGGCACTGCTAATATATCAGTAGAAGGCAAATTGTTTGATCCGGAGCAGAATTTCAGACTTGAAATACTCTTCCATTCTGACACGGTGTGCAAGGCTGAACATGTAAGCACATTTTAGAACCCAGAACAGGCTGGAATAGCAAGAATTTGCTTTTCTTTACCCTGACAAGTCGGAGTTCTCTAGGAACAGAAAACCCTTGTAAGAAATTTCCTCTGAGCCAGATGTGATAGCACACACCTATAATTCCAGTACTCTGAGAGGCTGAGGCAGGAGGATCACAAGAGCCCACCCTGGGCAAGATAAATACTTAGCGGCACCTTGTATCAAACTAAACTAAACTAAACTACCCTAGCCTAACCTAACCTAAACTAGAAAGTCAGGAGATGCAGTTTGGTGTGAAGACCTTGTGTTTAATTTCAGTACTAAAACGAAGTTACCTCTAGTCTGAAGACACTGGTCACAAGTCTCTTCCTCTAAAGCTAGTTTGAAATGCACTGCTTTACCTGCTTTTGAAATGTTAGCTATGTAAAGAAGTTAAAGAGAAAAATTCGGAAACACAGTATATAAAAGTTTTGACACATCATTATAATGTTTAAAACTAATTTTAAGAAAATAGAGGTGTAGAAATGTGTAATAAAATGCTAAACACAAATTTTACGCTGTTAATTACATATAGCATAGCAGACAGTTGAAATTGTATCATGGAAAACTACTATGTAGCCATTCACAATCATTCTTGTAAAAACAAAACCTACTAGAGTATAAAACAGAAATGTCCTCTCCTCTTTAGTTGTTTCCCAATCCTTGAAGTATTCTAATACTATTGATTTCTAATCCTTTTGTAATAGAGGGCATACTCAGAAGTCTTAACACAAGTGAAAGTTATGAATACACTCTATTTAAGCTATTGTACTCCAAAGCTTATAACTCCAAAATTTGTCTTCTGTCTGTGGAAACACATTCCATTTCCTATTCGGTATTTCCATTTATACGTCCCATTGCACCTAAAACTCAATGCATTAAAAATTGAACACCATTAAGCCTCAGTTAAAAAGCTGGTAGAATGAATCTCCTTTAAGCCCGGAATATTGATGTCATTCTCCTTCCTCCCTATTTCTAACCTCCTAGATCCAAGTACTGTCCATCTTGCTTCCTTCCTATGGCTGGAATTTGCATTGCTCCTAATCCTGGAAACAAAAGATCCTCAGTAACGATTGTCTAAAATCCGATCCCCCTCATGCAATGTTTTTCTCCTCAATTAGGTCTTAACTTGAGTAATATTTCAATCTAACAAATATTTTCAGTGCACTTCAAACAAAGGGCATTCTATTACTTTTAGCATAAAATGATAGGTCCGTAGGAATGTACAGAATTCAGCCATTGGGTGTCTTGTTTTTTTCGTGGCCACTCTTTATTTCTGTCATAGTACATTTTTCTTTCCCACTTCAAGGATGAAATGTCTCATACCTTTCTTCACATCCGATTATGTTAAGCAGCTTGTAACTCCTACCCATTCTCAAAGACTGAGCAGTGGACAGAGGTGAAAAGCTGAGCTGATCTATGTACTGAGATAGCAGTCCAAGCTGGTGGTGCTGTTAGGGTTTGGGAACGGGGCATCAGTCCTGAAGTACTGACAACTCTGTTTTATCCTTTAAGTTTCCCCTTAAGTGACACTTCCTCAGAAAATCATTCCATCTATTCCTTTTCCTCTATCTTAGGCATAAGCATTTAAAGTCACCTGGCTAGATCTTCTATTTTTTTTTCCTCATTGAATTTATTGGTACATTTTAGCTACACAGTACAGTTACATTCATCATTGGGATCTTGTACCTTTACATGACAGGTCTTGGTTCTCATTTTTTCTCCTTGTTCCTGCCCTCCCTTCACCCCCTCCCCCCCTCCCCATTTACAAACATTTTATTTCCATTTCTTCTATTTTATATTTCCACCATATCTTGGGCTTCTCTACAATATTTAACATTGTAGTTTTTGTTTAAGGTCTTTCTTCCCCATTATCCTTAAAGCCCTACTAACACAAGAATTCCAGCTGTCTTGTTTGCTGTGTTCCCAGAGTCTTCCACAGCATCTGAACTATGAATACTCAATAAAAAATTTGCTACAGTGCAGATCCTATTTGTACACTCTTCACTGAAAACAAAATGTCTTGAGATACTTAATGTGCTCCATTTAAAACAGCTTTGTAGAAAGAAGATGGGAAATCACCTGCTTTGCAAGTGCAAGTCCCCAGTTTTATCCCTGGTACCAAAAAAAAAACAAAAACAAAAAACAAAAAACAAAAAACAAAACAACAACAACATGGGGTCATCAAAACCAATAGAAAGAGACTATTGGACATTTTTGTCTGTTGCTTGACATGCAGTAGATAGATGTCTTAGTGTCAAGTCTGAGCCAAGAACTAAGGAAGAGAAAGATATTCTCTGGCACTTTTGACTTGGTAAGTTCCTTCACATCTGCCCTTTCTGCCTCTTCTTAGAAAATTGTTACAGGTCTCTCTGCATTTCTCCCCTCTTTTATCTGTAATTCAAACCACTTTTCTTCTGTGGGTCACTTAAAACCACTCTGGTCCTGATTACTATCTAATAAGCAGATGGCCTTTAAATATGCAATTGAAGAAGACATAGATGGTTATTTTGAATACAATAAAAATTGATGCTAATAGTTGTTCATTATGGGTAAAGAGGTATGATCCACTCTGGTAGTCATTGAGAATGATATCAGAGTAAGATTTGAATAATTACACATGACTTAGAGGAGAGTAGCAGAAAACACATTCTAATTTGTGAAACACAGAACTGAGACAGGTGTCAGCATCCTTAGGAAGATCCTAAAGAGTCCTCACGAGGAGAATTGAAACTATAACTTCTTAGACCCAATCCTATTTTTAGAAACACATAATAAAATTACATACCTATATGTATACATGTTCAAAGACATGCAAAAATTTTCCTCCTTCAAAAAATATTCCATTTGAAGAGGCAATATCTTTGTTTTTGTATCAACATCCATTAAAGATGTTTTATTTCTATGGCTATGTATGGCTTGAGGATTAAACTTTTACCAAATTTGAGAAAGAAGTTCATTATTCTTCTGGTGTCCCCTTAAAACTTACTAATAGTTGGGCTGGAGATTTAGCTCAGTGGTGCTACTGCCTGCCTTGTAGGCACATCATCCCAAGTTCAATCTCCAGTACCAAATCAAACCAAACCAACCAACCAAACAAACAAAACCTTATGAATAGTTGCTTGAATTTACAAATTCCATGCCTGGTAATGGTGGGAGAAAAGGGTTTTTTATACTCTGTCATCAGCATCTACCTTAGTGACACCTTGGCTTACTAGAGTGATGATGAATTACCCACAGAATATCCTTATAAGAAATTGGTGAGAACCCCACTGTGTTACTTCAGTCCGTGTAGGAAATGCTGGCCACCTTCTCCATTCACTGACAGCTCCTAATGAGAGATCACTTCCGAAGATCATTACTGGAAATAAGTTCCCTTGTACAAATTAATCTATTGGTGCCACATAATGCAAAATTTCAATTATTCATTCATCTTATTTATTGCCCTATATGTAAAGCTTTTAAGCATCAGGCTGTCCTGACTTTAGAATGCATGTTTTTATGATCACTGAGAAAGAAATAGTAGTTTAATATGCTTTTTCTCTGACATTTAAAATGCTACTTTTTAAAAAGTGCCTTTTCATTTGGAGCATAAATTAAAAGTTAACTGTATACAGTTATTATTCTGGCTTACCAAGATAGAAATATTAAGGGAAGAGCAAGTGTTTGTAATAGCAAAAATGCTTCTTTATGTGAATATTTCTAATTGCTTTTTTTGTTTCATAATAAATTTTGACTGACTTTGGTCATTTCTTCAAGTGATGTAAGATATATGCACTTTTCAGGAGGAGAGCTGTGCACAGTCAATTAAATGGCCACTGAACGTCTCAATGAAAATGCAACACTTGGAATCTGAAGCTCTCTGGTCTGCAGGTAGTATCTCCACTTCCAGGTGAAACATTTAAAAGGGTACCTATCTATCTGTTATTCTTAGAAATAATTCAGATAATACTAGCATTAATAATATACCCAGGTGATGTTTATTTTAGGAGGTCAGTTGTAATTTCCTATGCTTTCTGGAAGAATTTATGCCTCTAGTATTTACATTACCTACTTGTATTTCCCCTGAGATTTCTGTTTGAAGTTGGTCTTCTTGCTGCAAAGGGTGGAAGCAAAACATTCACTGAGAAGTTCCCCTTTCCCTGTTCGCTGTTAACACGGCCCTGTCATCTTCAGAGAGCAAGTCGGCCTCTTCCCTTTGTTTTCTAGATCTAAGTATATGTACATTGATCCTTTTTCCCGCCTTAGTATCTCTACTCATGCGTCTGAACACTTAGAAGAGGCATTATTGCAGATGGATAAGGAGAATAAAAGGATCCTTGGACTAGAGAAAGAAGATATAGTTTTGAGTTCTTCCTGTGCGTCATTTATCCCTAAAGCATTTGGTAAGATATTTTAGTCTTTATAATCCTTAGTTTTCTCACCTGTAGCGTGGGTCCAAAAATCTCTGCTATGCCTTCCTCTCGGATGTTAAAATATTCTATACCATTCTTTAAACACATACACTATAATAATAACATATATTTATCTACTCATATATACCGAGAATGCACATATTAATATAAAAACATATGTATGTATGTAGATACATTTGAGTGTATTCCATTTATCATTCCATCATCCCACCTTTAGTTTTTTTCTCCACGAGCAGCCCCTCCACGAGGGAACCCTTGCAATGTGTATGCACACCTCCACTGGGGGGCAGTATTGCACAGAGGCGAACGCAGGTGCCCAGTCGGACTCCCTGGGACTGTACACTTCCTCCACATATTGTGGAGCAGACTTTCTAAGCCTCGTTTTCCTGTTTGTAAAATGGGGTTACAATTCGAAGTAGTTCATAGGATCGTTACGAAGATTAAGTGTTTCAATTCATATAAAGCACTTTGAAGAGTGCCTGATCATAGTACTAAGTACTGAAATATTAGCTATTTAATGGTAGTGTTACATTGTACAGAGTCAGTAATTTAGAATTTCCTATGTTCTGTGAGCCATATTTGTAAGAAAATGTTATGAATCTTGTCTAAATGTTTTCAGATTTGTGTGTCCTCTATCCATAGACTTCTAGAGGTTTCCTTTTGTAGCTGTCAAGGTAGAAATTTAATGTTTATTTTCACCAAAAAAAAAAAAAAAAAAAAATTTCTTTCTTTAGGATTAAAAACAAAAATTTAAATCAACACGTGGTTCGAGTCATTCATTTTAGAATGGTAGGTAGAAATGAGATAGTTTACTTTAAAATATATAAAGAGGGAGGGACAGAGAGAGGGCAAGAGGAAACTCCAAATTAGTAAATGCATATACTAAATATCTGTTTTAGAAAAATGGTAAATTTTAAGCCACAGAATTTTTATTTGACAAAATAATTCTATGTCTATTCCTATTTCTATTTTTTTCTAAAAAAAACCCCAGAAATGTAAGTATTGCTAGGTTCTGTTTTAACCCTCTCTGTACAAAAATAGGCAATGATTCAGTACATTGTGGTACATCCACACAATGCAGTATTAGACATTAAACTATTTTTAAAGAAAATTTAACAACTCAAAAGTATTTAAATTTCAAAAATTATACCTATAAGCTGCTTTATAGAAAAAATGTCAAATGCACATACATGTATATAGTACAGTTTTTAAAAACTGCAAACAAATGAAACACTATACAAAATGTAATTTTGGGTGGGAGAATTATGAATGTTTCTATTCATATTTTTCTTCTGAATACATATACGCATATATACATGTATAGCCATATTTGTGTTTTGCAAATTTTCAGCCCTTTATACTTTTGTACTAAAAAAGAAAGCCAACCAAATTAAAAAAAAAACAAAAACTCTGCTGCTTGATATGTCATCTTTTTTAGCCCATTATGTCTTCACACAGATAAAATGTTTTAAGTGGATTCCATTTGCACAGTCATTAAGAAGTAGTTTTTTTCAGGCCATTCTACAATTGTTCTTTTGTAAAATTACATTAATGTTTCCCAAACACAAAGCAGACAGACATTCATGAAGACACTTTGCACACTGAACTTTGAGCAGCTGTGGACCCCGAAGCCGAGCTCTCCCTTCACAGTTTGCGCACGGCTGTGCGGGGCTGGAGAAGCAGGGCTCTGACAGTGGGCTTAGGGTCCCAGGAAGCTGGGACTGGGTGAGGGGCTGAGCAGAAGAGCTCAGAGCTACGCCGAGGAGGCCTTTGCAATACACTTAGTTTCACAGCCAAACTATAAATATATTAATATATTTTCATTACTTCTACAAAGAGAGTGACAAATGTAGTCAGTCTGTCAAAGAGAGAGAGGAGAAACATAGAGACAGAGAAAGGCAGAGACACTGGAGAGAAAATGTATTGGGAGATAATCTCCAAGGACAATGGCGAAGGAGTTGCTATAAAGTAAAAGCAGCTGTTTCTTTTCATAATATTCAATTCTTCCTAATTATTGAGTCAGAAAGTCCCAATTTCAAATGACTGGAATAACTTCTAGCCTCACCATCATCACTCCCACCATCACCACACAAAGACTCTCAGAACACTGTCAGGAGAAGTCAAAGGACCATGGACAGAGGTCAAACGACCAAGATCAGTGGTTACCAGATGGGTAGGTAGGACAGACCTGTCATAAATGACAGTCAAACCTACTCGTATTTGGCTGAGATTTACTTTTTATTTATTTATTTATTTATTTTTGAGACAAGGTGTATTGTGTATTCCAGACTGGCCTTAAATTCACTATGTAGTTCAGCCTGGCTTCAAACTCGCTGCAGTCCTCCAGCCTAAGCCTTCCAAGTGCTGGGATTACTGGCGTGTGCCACCACACCAAGCTCTGATCTTCACTTTTGGATCATGATGTAAAACTTCCTAGTCTCTTCTGGAGAAAAATGAAGCAGGTAAAATGAAATGGAATTTAAACCTGATGAAAAACTAACACACTAATTTACCTCTCAGATATGGATTTGACAGGGTCAAAGAATACATAGCTGGTAGAGTTTTACATTATATCTCCTTTGAAGTTGCCCTGATTATTTTAAATTTACAAAAAATTTCCATTGTTTTTAATATCATCTTAAAATTTCAAAGCAAAAATAATACCTTTCCTCAGAAGGTGGAACGAATTATGTCCTACAGTCAAGGAAGTGGACTGATGGATCATTTAAATATGAGAGTTTGCCAAGGGAAAATACCAGTGAACTATCCCATGCTTGGATATTCCTTTCCTTGGACTCATTAGAAGAATGCTGCTGTTGACTGTCATAGCTTACGACTGTTAAGAAAACTGAATGCAGAGATGCTAGAAAATATACCTTTCCCAATTGTCCAGTATTTACATTCTTTAGTTACGACCTAGGATCTTCTCTTCTCCACTAGAAAAATCAACCCAGACCCAGAGGTGACATTCTTCTCACAGGCTGGAGCACCACACCACATAACTACCAACAGCTAGATGAGAGGAGTGATACTGATCATGTCTTAGCTCTGCCTAAGGGCATTAACCCATCTGCTCCCACTTAGGATGTGGTAAAAGGACCTGCCAAGCTACAGCCCTGGACAGTAGCCTTTGAGAAAAGGCGATCAGTGTTCAACAAGCTGGTCAACCACAGTTTTGTTCTAAAATGTCTCGAATGGAAACATCCAAGCTGCATAAAAATGAAAACAAAGATAGAAAAGATAACCAGGCAAAGGGATATTATAATAGATCAAAATTTCCTGACATCAGTGTTACATGAGGAAGGACACTACATAGTAGAGGCCTACCAAGTAAACCCTGGGAATTAATCTCAACTCAGCAGCTCTTGAACTCCATCAAAAGTCATGGGCAAATGTGTTGGAAAGCTCCTGTCTTTGCCCTCTGTTCTTCTGCATTTTAAATGAGCAATAACACATCAAACTTTTGCTGTCCTATTTAAACTAAACTGCTTTAAAACCTTCATTAAGCAACAAGTTAATGTTTGAACCGGAGAAATCACAAGCAAGTGACTTCTAATCATCTGATGTTAAGGAAACATATTTAGCTGCAAGTGTGTCGTGAGCTTCCGGAGCACCACAAGCGTGGCAAGCTGAAATGAAAACTTCTGTGTCCCCACGGCTTTCCAGGGCTTCACGGCGCGGAGTCCAAAGAGAAGGGCTGACTGAAAGGAACACTGCAAACCCCGATACATAGCCTCCCTTTTTCTCCCCTCATTTCCCATCTCCTCTTTACCCCCTACCTAGTAAACCAACCTGTAAGCAATGAAAACAAAACAGAGCGAATTAATGGCGCCCGTTCTGCTTCATTATTTATGCCCTTCTATGTCCTACACTAACCAAGGACTGCTCTTTGATGATTATATCTCCAAAGAACATCGCTGTGATCATGGTATGTGCTGGGGAAGCATAGATAATTAATCAGTCAAACTGAGATATGGATAAGAATAACTTTTGGATTTTGCAAGAGTAAATTTAAAGCCTAAAACCTGCTAGGAACTGATTAATCAAATAGCCTCTTATGCTCTTAGTTAACTCAGTGCCTATACTACAGCTGATTGCAGGTTTATGCCTTCAACCCAAGAAAAATGAAGTAAGGCAGTGTTTTTGTTCCACTTAAAACTTTTCTCCTCAATTCCAATAGCTAACGAAGTGTCAGATATGGAAGTCTCTTTTCTACTAATAAACCTACTAGGACATGAGACACCAATTTATTTAGCATATGTTTTTACTTCTTTTTTCATAAACTGGTGTGTCACAGGCCCCATGTATAATTTTATTTGTAAAGTGGAAGTAAAATTCCATAGTCCTCCACCAACAAATCCATGGAAATCACTGTAAGCATGATTCTCCTATTTTCACAGGTTAATCTTCATAAAGGAAAATTTGCATGATTTTAAGATTAGTGTTGTGTGGATTATAAAGGAGTTAGCAACCTTTGTCTTCTCAGCAGCCAACCATGGTGAATTCTGGGAGTGTAATATAGACGGGGGTGGAGGGGTAGGGGGAGGAAAAAAGAATTGAGTGGCCTTTTGTTTCTTGAAAAAAGGAAACCAACAAAGACTTGTTTCCTTTTCCCTTTTTGTCAAATGAAAGCTCTTCAGAGATGATTGAGCTCTTGCATGCTGCTGTTTGAATCCTGTAGGATGGTATTCTATGTAGCTTTGCTCTAAGTACACCAAAGGATGCTGCTACTTTTGAAGGTTAAAACTACTTTGTGGTGCATAGCGGATCTTTCTGAAGATTTCTGATCCTTGGGAGAAGAACATCGTGCTCTCCTCTCAGTAAGAGCTTGCTTCAAGGAAACACATTTGGATGCCAGTTTATCAATTTGTTGTAGAAGTAGCATGCAAAGGACATTTGGGAACAGGCAAATAAATCTAGAATTAACTGAAGATGTGTAGGCTCATTTGCTACTAATACAGCATTAACAATCAAATCAGCACTGGGTTCTTATTTTCAGTCTTTTTATTTTCCCTGCCACTCCTGGCTTTCTCAATTCTGTCTTAATCTTATTCCTGGAAAATGACTTTAGAAGCTGATGCTGCACCAAACCAAACAGAAGAATGGTCTCCAAATTTGTTTATCTGTCTCTCCACATTTACTGGTTGTCTCATGTCAGTTTACTGCAAGAAGAAATATTGAGTCCTTACATTTCAGTTGTTAATTAAAGTCATACAGCTACAGTTTTTCTAATCATTACCAGTTTTAAAAGGAAGATGTCTACAGAAAAGGTTGGAGGCTCTTTCTGGAAGATTAGCTCAACTAATCAGGGTGCCATGGAATAATTTTCATAAGATTATTCTAATCATGTCAGAACATTTTAAAAGCTTGAGAACAGATAATAAAAGTAATCTCATTCTTTGGCTATGTGTACAAGCAGCAAATGCTTCAGCTTTAAAGAGGGCTGCTACACTATTTGAAGACCTCATTGATATGAAATCATGTCAATTATGGCTGTTTTAAGTATGATGATATAATCTCTCTCTAAATGGCACCTACTCTGAGCAATACATTTTGCTCGTGTGGTTTCAGGATAGAATGGGTCATTTCTTGCATGCCTGGTAATGCATGGCATGTGGAAACTAGGGTGAAGAGTTTTGAGGGAAGCAGTCAAATACTGAGGACAGGATAGTATAGCTATACGCTTACAGTTAGAGACCAGTTTAGTCATGGTGATAGTCTGATTCAGAGTGATTTTAATGTTAAAGGAAATACTGTAACCAGTGCATGATCCTTTTTTTCACTGAGTTGCAATTACACATACCAAGCCAATTTATAGGCCTCAGTAAAGGAAATCATGCAAAGCAAAATAAGAAAGCTTTGTATAAAATCTGTCACTCATTACATGTTGTATTAAAATAGCTTCACATTTTACCTTTCCTTTTACAAGTAAACTATTTCATGTAAACTAACTGCGAGCCATTTTTATTCAGTCGACAGCACTTACAAAGCTTTATATATTTAACAAAAACTAAAAAAAGCTAATGGCATTCTTAAGAGTTATTCGTCTCTAAGAACATCTCATAACAAAGAATAAGGGAGTCATGTCTAGAAAGAAGAGGTTGTACATCTCCAGAATGCATTGATGCAATCGTACGAATCTTATAGAACATGGTTCAAGTGCTGTACAAGGTGCTCAAGCAACTGAGCACCAGGGCTCAGCTATACTATAAACAGCTGAATCTTGCTTTGGACCAGTGCTACTCAAATTGAGCCATTTGATTTAATCTGAAGTATTCGGAAGAAAAAACCCTGGTGGTATTGGCTTCCTATCGAAGAAAGCTTTAGTTTCGAGTGGTTGAGAGTTCTGGAGAGACATAAGCACAACACAGAAACACATGTGGCAAGCCCGCTGGGATTTTCTCTTTCCTATATTCTAATGAAGATTAAAGTATAAGAAAGTGCAGACATCAGTTGAACAGATAATTAATGATGATTGATGATTTACTTTTAATTTATGCCACATGATTAATTCAGGTAAAACACGCAGATGCTTGAAACACTCAGGGTTGTGAAGTTGTTTTGTGTTCTACATGGGCTGATGAAAATCTGTACCAAAGCTTTCACTTGGAGGCCAATATTTCCCATATAAGAATTTTTGTTGGGTAGACATTGGAAGAGGAAGCTCCATTTGTGAAAAATATGAAGTTTTCTTTGTCTCTTAGAATCCATTTTTTCACCTCTGTTGTCCTTTCATTTCATGAAAATTTTTGATGCTTCTTAGGCAAGGCTATTTAAGCAATTATCTCTTTTGTTTTCTTATAAAAACTAAGGGATTTTGTTTTGCTTTGCTGTATGTTTATGCAAAGTTGTTACAAAATTAGTCCTGTTACAAAATTGTTTTTTTGTTTTTCACATCTTTTGCATTTCCCCAAGAGAGAAAACACACCGGAATGCACATACAAACACCCTGACAGTTGTGAAGGAGACAGAGTGACAGCAGTATCTCCTGAGCAGAAATAAACTAAAATTCAAGCCATAAATCCAGCAG
>NW_022900930.1:24689364-24702066 GCF_012274545.1 Fukomys damarensis
ACATCAGCATTTTCTCCCTTTTGCCAGCGCAGCACAGCCCTGTGCAACGCAGGTTGTTTCTGTATTGTGCCGAAGTGGTGTGTCAGTACCGCATCAAATGATAAGGCTGTTTACAAATGGTAAATTTAAGGCCTTTATGGTTCCTTGGAGTTTTTCTCTCAAAGGATAGCAAAGCTTGACAAGAGTACAGGATTTGGAGTTTTACCATCATATTGGAGAAAAGCTTAATGCTTCATTTGCTGATCCAGAACCTAGAAAGAACTTCAGAAACCAGGCAGCCTCCTGCGCCTGAGTTCCATAGGGGGTATTTATTGTTAATATATTGGGAAATAAGACAGGAATTCTGACTGGAGAAATTCTAAAGCTACCATGTGCTGAGTGAGTCATGTGGGCTGCTCTGCCTTTGACTCCAGGAAGCTTTTGCTAAACATCTCTGCAGTTTGCTCTCAACAACCTTTGCTTATTGTGGTAGCTCTGTTTTTATTGCTTAGTAGCTTTGCTACAAGAAATTCAACGGCTAACACTTTTCTTTCCAGCTGAAAATAATTTTTAAAATTCTCAATATATTACTTTAAAAGTAATGACTTTTCATTTCCATAATTACAAAAATGATTGACTATATAAGGAATCAAAAAGTAACATGATCACTGGTAAGCAAATTTTTTAAATATCACCATCACAATCTCAGAATAATTTATCTAACCCAACGTGATAATTCTAAAAGCTTTAAGGAATCATAATTATAGGATTTTTATTTTTAAATTCATGTGTGTTTTGTTTTAGTACAAGGAGTACCAGGAAATAAAACATATTTCTTTTGATAGTGAAACAGAAGACAAGAGGGACTAAAGGCAACTAATTTTAGTCTAAAAATGATTTGTATTAATTATACTAAAATCATCAACAGCACTTAAATAAGTTGTATTTTCAGGAATGAAAGAGTAGGCTAAAAATGACATTTTAAATCTTCACTCATATTTAAGGTACACTAGGCACTTCCCAGACACAAATGTTAAAATGCAGGGAGCTACACAATTTCTGCCTCACACTATTTTTCTTTTCTTTCTTTATTTTTTTCTGTAGCTTTCACTGTCATTCTTAGTTCCCATATCCTGCTGGTACAATAAGTTTTCACAGTAAGAAGGAGGTTTACCATGGATGTGCTTGCCCAGCTGCAGATTTCCAGTCTAAACAGCTACTGCAAGTCCCCTTTGTCAAATCTAGCAAATATTTGCTTTCCTACTATGTTAAACATATCTCCTTTTCTCATCAGTGTTGAGGTTTAACGCAAAACAAATTCTTTTATTAATCATCCCCCTTACATCTTCATGAATTACTCAATGTGTTTAAACAGATCTATGTAGATATTGTACTGTGGGCAACTGGAACCCAGGAACTTCGTTCCGTAGCTGTAGCTGGCACCCTAGATGGTACAGTATGATTCTCACTGTGTTGCTGCAACCACAGAATTCTACAGTTCCTGGACATAGAGGAATTCATTTATCCACATGGTTGTTTGTGGCTAGGAGGGGATGCTCATAAACACTCTTACATTTTTAAAACCAAGTATTATCTAAATCTATAAAGTGTCATTAAACAAATAATATATAATATTCTGTCAAATTCCAGGTCCAATTATATTTTAAAAGGTGTTTTTTTAAACCCACGTGCTGACAGTTTACATATCCGTTAGTGAGGAATACCCAGTTTAAATTTTTACTACGAAACCTAATGACCCTATTAACTCTAATTTGTTTACTCACCAGTCTGGAACAGTTTCTTCCACAGGTACCTCTTTGATGTTCAAAATTAAGCTTCCGAGAGGCTTGAGAAATTAAATGCTAAAGGAGGTCAATTATACAACAGTTGCCTAAAAGACAAGGATTGCCACTCCCATGTTGCTTTATATTGACTATTTTTTCTTCCTTGATGAACAGATGAACACAAATACAATGAGATTACTACTCAACACATGTTACACCCTCCTCCTGATTTGCTCGGATGTGATGGATAGCTTTGAATGAGTGCACCTGAGCATGCTGGAAAGGGCTTCATTAAAACCTGGCGAAATACTCAATGCTTGCTTCTGAGGTAGGGTCTGAAATACACACCAAAATATTATTCAAACTGAAACCAATCAAAGTGAGAGGGCACACTTGATAAAAGGAGAGAATTGTTCTATTATCACTTGCAAAGCCCTATGTGGGAAAAAATATAGTACACGGGATAGTATATGCGAACCATTCAGGCTGTTCCCTGTGGTTCAGACATCAGCACTATTATGAAATAGTTGTGAAGTGGAAAGGGCATTCTGGTTATTGGAAAATAAATGAACAAACCAATTGCAATACAGTTGTAATGTGCTAGGGAAATAAACCCTACAAAAGCTTTCTTGTGCAGAGATCTTTTTGTTAATACTCCAAGCCCTGTAGCATTTCTGTGATAATGCTAACAAAGGCATTTTACAGAGGTGCAGCGCTGCCTGCAGAGCTTAACTTTTCTGCTCTCTGTTTCTGCTTAACAAAAATTTAGTGTGTCCCTCTCCAATACATACATATATGTATTTACTACGGGAGCATCTTGTTCCCTCATAAGAACCTTTTTGACTGTAGAAAAGATGACTCAGAAATAAGTATTGTACATATTATTCTAGGGGTTGCATATTAATGAAGATAATGTAAATTTCTCATAAAATTTAAAATAGGGTCCTGAGTTGAAATGGCCTAATCAACTGCTTCTAAAACAATCTTGTACTGTAACTTTTCTTTCCTCCATCTCTCACGGACTCAGAAGGCTTCCCCTCTCCCCCAGTTCTTTCCAGTTTCCTCCTTTCCATCCAGTTACCTTGTTAAGAATACAAATGCAGCTGCTTGGACATGGAATTCATTATTTATAAACCAGAGGTGAAGCCCAAGAGTTTAACGGATGCTAAAGTGTCTTAATTGGAGATTGATATACATAGGGTTCTGGTTAAATGTAGGAACTCTGAAGTCAGGACACAGAGACATGATTCTCTTAGTCTCCTTATCAGTGAAACCAGTAATATTAGTGTCTACCATGAGGTGTTAAATGAAATCACACATAAACAATGGTTAAACTCACTTACTTCCTATAGAGTAAATGGTCAGTATGGATTAGTCAATGGTATTTAGAGACTGGAACTGAGGAATAAACTGTTCAGTCTGTGTGCTCCTTCCCATGTGGGATGGAATTCAGGCTGCTTTGATCTCAAATAGTACAGGGCCAATGTCATTTGCAAATTGAGGCAAAAAAGAAAAACCAGTATAATGGTGCCACACACACACACACACACACATATTTAAATTGTGGTGTTCTATCATAGATGTCTGTATTCATTTTGATATTTTTAATATGGCTTTAAAATATCGCTATTTTGTCTTCTGACTTTTTGGGGTGGATACCAGGGATCAAACTCAGGTCCTTATGCTTTTGAAGCAGGCAGTGGAACCACTGAGCTAAATCCCTGGCCCTATCTTCTGACCTTTGTAGGTGCCACTTAATGACTGCATCAGTGATGAGTGCCTCACTGTCTGTACCTTAGCCTGGTTCCTAAAACAGAATCATGAATGTGAAATCTGGGAAGGCTGGACTCACTCAGAGACAACTGGATAGATGGCACATTCCACTGAAGGAGCGTTTGATATAACCTCGGCATCCAGGAATTAATAGGGTTTCTCTAGGCTAAAAAGAGAGACCTCTAAGGTTTATGTGCCCTGGCTTCCAATCTGTTCTGTCTTTGCCCTGGGATCTCATTAATTTTCCCACATAAACCATACCCTTGATCAAGTTTGAATTACCATCTTTAAGAACTATAAGCTTTGGTTGTGGCAAATAAGTAATTCCAATGGTGGCGGAGAAAGAGGAAAGACTAATGACACACAGCATGATTCCCTGGACCTTAACTATTTATAAGATTCAGAACAATTTCTCACCATAGTCTGTGCAAACAAACCATGAGAAGAAAATGGAGACACAGAAAACCATTGAGATACAACAAGTACAGGGGGGATTTCACCATGTTGGAGGAAAAGTACTACGACATGTGTATTTTACACACTGAGATGGTGATATCTTTTTTATACCAACCATAATGTGCAAAATCTATTTTCCTACTCAGAAAAGTGCATTTAAAAGTTATCTTTCAACATTTCTGTGGGGACTCTCAAAAGGGGCACAACATATAAGCAGCAAGCAAAAAAACAGGAAAAAAGACAGTGAGCTATTGAAAATCATTTCTGGGTTATGAGGGACAGATATCTTCAAAAGCATGTCGGAGAAGGGCCCCAGAAAATGTTTTAGAAACTTGCTGATTGAAGTATGGGCACTGAGGAAATGAGGAGGACAATTATCTGCAGTGAGTGCTATGAACATTAACAGAAGAAGGGATTTCAGTCTGCTCCAACCCACTTGCAATGAACAGAGAGAAGAGGACAAAGCAAGAAATGGCAGAATCCAAAGAGAAAAATGCGGACCTACGTGAACAGAGGCAATTTTTGCATCACTCTCAGTTAAAACATTTTATGATTTTTAAAAATTTCATGCCCAAGCTCCACTGCATATTTCAGAGAGTTGGTTGAAGGGAGTCATAAAATTATCATGCAATTAGTGTTGGCTTTAACCAGTAGCTGACTCAGACTTCAGCCTTGGTTCCTTCATGTGTGTATATTAATGTTGTGTGTCTTAGGAGATTCATATAACTTTTCTTGGCCTTGGTTACATAATCTATAAAATGGGGGCAGCCAGGACTTGTCTCACAGGTCTGTTGCAAATACAGCCATAATGTATGGGAAATATTGTAATGTTTAGGACTTCCATTCAGTACTCACTGTTCAACTCTCCTAAGTGGCTACCAAACTTATGCTAGTAAATATCAGAATGTTTAGCAAATTGTTTTCAATTCACACCCTTAGATGGTTTACCCTCTCTCGGTAGATGGTTTTGCTTCTTTCTCAGACTTTTTGTAGACAGTTACAGAAGTGAGGATTCCTTACTCATCAAAGATAGCCAGCACTCACATTTCAGAGAAGGAGATTTGGGCAAAATCCCTTACCTTACTCTCAACAGCCCTACAGATGCTGCTTCAACAAAGCTTAGAACCGTGCATTATGTACATTCAAAAATGTTTGTGAAAGCAAATGTTCTAACATCGAGCTATTCATAAAGGAAAATCTGTCATCCATTTTTTTTTTACTAATTCAGGGGGACAATATAACCATTGACATGTAAATTTTATTTTACTTATTTTCTATTAGGAAATGTATATCAATAGCACAGGTTATACTGAATTTAATATAGGAGTTAAATGCTTTGAACCTATGACAATCTTTCCTCTAAATCTGGAATTTTCAATATAATGTTAATAAGGTAGGCACACAGAAAGTCAATGAACCAAAAATTTAAAGTTTAAATATTTTTTTCATTGCTGTTTCAATTTTTAAAATGGAATCACAAATCTTATTTCCTCATGGTAACATACACCACCACTGCAGAATTTGTCTGAGTTAAAAATGAGAGTCCAATCCATATTTTCAAAAGTCTTATTTCGGTTAAATGTTTGAATCATTGAGAGAACATCTACTGTTTTCCAAACTCTGATTTCTTATTTTATATTACAATTGAAGGATCTATTATTTACTATGGAATGACAGCATTACTGCTGGTATACTTGAGGTGTTTCTGTATTTCATTTTTAAAGGGAATATTTATACCACTCTTCTAGTTGATGAGCAAAATCTTTCTCTTTTCCCATACTGGGGATTGTGTCCAGGGCACTGAGGTATGTCCTCAGTGAATTCATTTTAAAGTTCTGATATAGAGTCTCTTGCTAAGTCACTAAATTTCCCAGGATAGCCTGGAAATTGTGATCCTCTTGCCTTAGTTTCCAAGTGAGTTGGGGTTACAGGTGTGCACCGCTAGATCTGGTTAGAGAAAACTATTTTTTAATAACAGCTTTACTTCTTCAAAAGGAAAAAAAATTAAAATCACATTTTAACCACATTTATATTATATATATAATTGTTTTTACGGATCAGCTACAAATGAATTTAGTGTAAATTAGAAAAAAAAACTTTTAATGCTGTGATACAAATTACCCACTCACTAGAGCTAGTCTATCTCAAGTGGAGGGTTTCTAGGGGATGTTTAAATAGAACAAACTTTAAATAGGAACAACTATAAGGATAAGAAGGCAAGAACTAGAATAAGGTTCAAAGTGGACATCCAATTAAAAGCTGTAATTTTAAAGCTGTGAATGTTTTCTTCTTAAACAGTTCATTTTTTAAAATTTTGGTATACTGTGGGAGCTGAAACTTGATGTTATTTATTATGCTTATTGTATCTTTTATTTGGCTACACATTGGCTTATCCTGTTTCCTTATCCTTCCATTTTTCTGGACCTATCTACTATAAACTTATTAAAACTGTCTTTTTCATTTTACTGATATATTTTCTTGTCACAAGTAATCCAAATGTATTCCATTTACTTTTAATATTTTTTTGCAGGGTCACAGTGTGATATATTGATACAATATGCAGTGCATAATGATCAAATCAGGGTAATAAGCATATCACCTCAAACACTCATCATTTGTTTCTCCCTTTTATTTGAGGTTTTTTTTGTTTGTTTGCTTGTTTTGTTTTGTTTTTTGAGGCTGGGTCTCGCTATGCATTTTAGGCTGGACTTGAACTCAGTGTTTTGCCCATGCTGGCTTCAAACTGGGGACAGTCCTCTTGTGTTAGGCTCCTGAGTGCTGGGATCACAAGCGTGTGCCACCACGCCCAGCCTTATCTCAGTTTCAATGGTACATTTTTGAAGAAACTGAGCCAAACTCTGAGAGCATCCGATTAAGTTTTTAAAGGAAATTTTGATTTAGTTCTAGCTCTGCTTCTGGCTGAAAAAGATAATTTCTACAGAAATTCTTATTTATTTCTACAATATTTTTTAAAAAAGCAGATGGGATGAGTACATTTCCCTTGCATGTGAATATTTATATCATTTCAATTAAAAATATAAATGACTGCAGCTTTGGCTATGGGAGTCCTCCAAACCCAGCAAAGTTTAGTAGATTAAAGATACTCAGAGCTAAAGAATAAGTGACTTAAAGTGGTATAAATAATGCCACAAAATCTTTTAGAGGAATGTCTGCTATATACAAATTTTCATAATATCTTCCTTAAATGTATAAGTTGCCAGAAAATGCAAGAAACATAATCTTTATGATAGAGACTGAATGTATACAAATGCCCTGGCCTATTTGTTTCCTTACATTTTTTGCTTTTTCCAAAAACAATTATAGTCTCAAAAAGAAAGCACAGACACTTAATTAGTATCATTCTACAGCTGATCCTTAATAAATCAAGATGATGAATAAGTGTCTAACAGATTCTGGGCTATTTCTACTCTAAATGAGTCTAGACTTGTATACCTGATGCATTACGTAGGAACCGGAGGGCAAATTAATACCATGATGGAAGAGTAAAATGTACTTCACTATTTATTATTTATGTTCAGTTGTTTCCTATAAAAATACTCTTAAGTGCAATAGATACACTCATGCATAGACTCTGCTGCCGAAATATATTCTGGTTTCCAATGTAGGTGGAAGTACAGGAGCCTCGTTGATAAATGGGCTGTCAATCAAGTCATATGTAGATCTTTGTGAGATTTAAACATTTCCAAAGCAAAACGAACTTTCATGTTTAATTTGTAAAAAAAGGGAAGCACAACGTAACCACCAGACCACATGAAGGTCTGTCTTATAATATTTTATAAATATAAACTTTATATGGTAAAGACACATACATTCCACATCTCTCTTCCCTCTTACATAGTATTTTCTTACTAAGAAAAAAAAAGGCAGGGGTTGTTTCTGTTGCTGGCACCTGCCAAGCACTGTATTATGCTTTGAGAATGTAATGGAAAGTTACATAGTCTGTGGCCTCAAGGGAATGTGACAGACTCTTTTGGAGAAATGGCAACAAAGAATAAAAATGAAAGACAGAGGAAGAAGGGGGCGGTAGATACAAGGCTGGCAGCCTGGAGGAGGTGGCCTGGTAAGAGAGGCATGGATAATCAAGATGCAGCCCAGAAATTAGGGACTTCAGGAACACTGGCTTCATGTAGGTGATGCATGAACAGCAGAGAAAGCAAGGAAGTGAGAGGCTGGTTGTATACAGGACTTCACAGGATTCTTGTGAGGGTGCTGAGTTTCATCTTGAAGCCGATGAAGGATCCCCTGAAGGATTTTAAACCTGGGCCTGACGCTTGGTGCCTACCCAACACACTAGTAGAAGCACCTAGAATGATAATTAGCACAAGTGAAGTACTTGGGTGTCGGGCCAGTTCTGTCTCTGTGACAATCTAACCTTTTATATTTTTGAACATCTGTCTCGTTGCTCGGGCGTTTCTGACCCATGAACTACACAGAGTCATTCATTTCTTTGCCTCCAACTTCCCGTCTCACAGCTCCCAGGGCTGCTTCCTCTGAAAATGTAGACATTCGCTTTCTTTTTTGGCCTTTCAATAACGCAAGTAAATAAATAAAGGCATAATTCCAATGATTGAGTCAAATCACCCAGAGCAAAGTACAGATGATGTTTTTGGAGTAAGGAGAGAGGATTTCTATTTTTAAGAAGGATCTTGTTGACCCAAACCCATGTCTCCTGGGGTGTGGTGAGAGGTGCAGGGAGGAAGCGGGCGATGCGTTCTTGCTGCGCCACGTTGTGTTTCCTACCGTCCTTCTCCAGGTCGAAGCCAGAAGAAGACCAGGATCTAAAAGGTCTCTGAGGTCCAGCTTCCACCAGCTCAAGCTGAGATCCCCTGGGCAAATTCCCTCATCTAAAAAAGGGAAATTTCAGAGTGCTTGTCCATGGCTGTTTGAAGGCTTTGAAATTAAGTACACTTTTGGTGTGAATTGCCTAATCGTATCGTCCTCTTACGAGGTGTGCCTAGGACTGCCCTGCACATGCACATGGTTTCCTCATCAGAGGCACTGCTTTCGTTTTGATTCTAGGATGAGGTTCTCTTCTCTGCTGTGTACATATCCTTCGCGTCCCGTTTCCAGATCCCACTCATAACCTTGTGACATTTTGGTCACGGTTCCATAGTATCCATGAGGTTTTGTTCCAGGACCCCCTGCGGATACCAAAACCTGTGGATTATCAAGTCCTTTCTAAAAATGGCATAGTATTTGCAGAAAACCTTAACACATTCCCCTGGATATTTAAAATAATCTCTAGATTACTTCTATACCTCATAAACTATGAATGCTATATAAATATTTGTGAGACTGTGTTATTTAAAAAGAAAAGTCTTTTCATGTTCAATACAGATGCAGTTTTTTTCCCTGAATATTTTCAGTCTGAGTTTGGTTGAATCAAAGATGCAGAAGCCATGGATACAAGAGCTAACTATACTTTCTTTAACGCTTCTTTCTTCACCCTTCAAAGTGAGTGTTTCTGAACCTTCATATAGATGGTCTAGTAGAGAGAGAAAAGGTGACTCAAAGTGTTACTGTTTCAGAGGTCAGTTCAGATACAACTTCTACAAACATCAGAATTGTAAATACATCATAATTAAGATAACTTAGGAAAGATGGACCATCAGCTCCAAAATAACTGCTCATTGAGAAAAAGTATGAACTTTGTAAATTTTCTTAGGATTATCAGTTGCTTATAAGCAGGTATCAACTTTCTAAACTGTTAAGGAATAAAAATGTCCTTATGGGGCTGGGGATTTAGCTCAGTTGTGCCATACCTGCCTGGCAAGCACAAGTCCTAAGTTTGATTCACAGTAACCAGGGAAAAAAAAAAGTCCTTATGACTTAAAATACTTTCCAGAAGATTTTCTCTTTCTTAAATATTCATTGACATCAGACTCTAAGATGTATTGGGTCATTCCCTCTGTTTTCTATCTTAGGATGTTTAATAAAACCTCTTACTTTTATGTTATTCCTCCTTTTTCTTTTTAAATGTGGTCATTAATATCTTTTATTAAGTAATTTTAATTGATCTAACTTTAATGGGTTTATTTCTTTGAGTAAATGCATTTATGTTAATACTACTGTAATAAGATTCTTTTAGTTTTTGGAGAACCTAGGGTGGACAGCGCCAAAAGTTATAAATGCTTTGATTGGGGGATAGGAGACTCTCCAAAAATTTCTTTCTTTTCTTCTCTCTTTTGACCTCAGATTATTTTTCCTACTCATTCACTGTGTCTTGATTTTCACTGAGTGACCTAAATATCATGTCAATCTTTTAAAGGAGGAGTAAAATCAATTGACTAATATTTTCGGCGGTGAAACTCAACAGCCAGTCAATGTGGTCTAACTTTTCAGAGTCTTGCAAGCTCCATAATGCTACTGCATCACTATTTCCACTTCACACGATAAGCAGTGTACACACACCCACGTGAGACATTTATATCACTGTTGAACTCACATATGGAGGAGCCGGTGCTAAGCTCTACAGAGTGAAATTGAATGTTGACGCAGATAAAGCTTGAAAGGAGGAAAGTGAGCATTTAATTAGGGGGGTGCTGGCATCTGTTCTCTGGCATTTCGCTTTAGTCTTATTGTACTGTTTCACTGTGATGCTCTACTCCACTGAAATAAATTACAGAGTTAAGGAAGTTCCCACAGTTCCCTAAGCAATTCGGATTTTAGGGCAGACTCAGTCTTGGCCACCCGAAGAGCTGTTTGATTTCATTCACTCTTCCTAATTTGTGTCAGTTTTTTCCTAGATACCGCTCACCCATATCACCTCTGCAAGTTCCTCCTTTCCTAAGAATTATTTTGGCTATGACACACATACTTTCAGTGTAAATTTAGAGCCAAGCAATGGTCAAGTGCTGCTCTCTCCATTCTCACTCCTGATTGTGACTCTAATAAGGGGCCACCTCTGGGGAGCCAGCCACCTGCAAGAAGGTCAACTCTGAGACGAAATCTGTAAGCAGGTGGGGTCACACCGTAGGACTAAACACTGAGATTGTAAAACGTTCTCACAGGTAGGAGGAGTAGCCAGTGTGAAAACCAGGTCCGAAAAGCAGTTACAAAGAAATCTAACCAGTCAAAATTGTTTTTATAAGAAAGAGAGAGAGAGAGAGAGAGAGAGAGAGAGAGAGAGAGAGGAGAGGAGGAGGAGAAGGAGGATTCCACTTTAGCCATCAGAGCTGTTTCATCATTTTAGGAGACTGAAACCTTCAATTTTTTCAAGAAAACACTAACTTCAAGTTTTCTATCCCCTAGGAAAAAAGTCAGATCCCCACTTTGGTAATTGTCTCAGTGAACTTAATCATTTTCCATTTCATTATGGCTTTACCACCACCTCTATAGAGAGTTGCCTAAAGTTTTTTGGGGGGCCACAAAAGTAACCTTTCACATTTTGTTGTCACTTAAGTATGTGAAAGTGACGTGCTCCGTGTGTGATTTCTTTTCTCTCATGATTTTGGCTTGACAGTGTTTTTGACCTTTGAATCAAATTCGTTCTTTCACGATAAGAAATTTCTCACTAAAAAGGAAACAACGCCCAGAAGGAGGTCAAACTACCTGTGTGCCACTCAATTTTGTTAGCATTTGCCCCTTCCTAACTTCTTTTTTTAAAAAATCCCAGCCAGAACAAAAGTGTTTGAAATGCACCCCATCATCATTCTTGATGTCAGAACTGCTTTTGGATTCACTGAAGAGAACAGATTAACCGCAATTCAGGAGAGAGCGAGCCAGAGTTTGACCTTCCCAGCAATGGTGAGGTAAAATGAACACAGATGAAACTATATTCAGCAGAGCAAAAGTGGGACAAAATAAGGTACTCAGCCATATTTGGTATTTTTAGCCTTCTCCCACGTGGCAATTAGCAGTTTAAAGTAATTTGCAAAGTCACCCATCCTACCTGAGTGGACATTTCAGCACATTCCCCAAACGGTACCAACATAACACACATACCTCGTGCTCAGGTGAATGGTAAAATCACAAATAGGGGCATAAACAACTAAAGAGTTAAATAAATAATTCATTTCCTCCTCTAGTGTCCTCCCTACGGTCAACCTTAAAATGCTACTTGCAAGGCGCAGTTCGTGCTTCAATCACATCAGCTGCTCATCATTAATTGCTTCAGAAAAAGACAATATTTTATCCATCCTCTTTGGAGTGCGAGAGTTAATGGTGAAGCAAAAGAGAGTGAAACTGAGTGAAACATGAAAAGCTTGATTTGTTAGGACCCCTGCTGTCTGAAAAGAGATCAAAGCTCAGAGGGAGGCTGTAAAACAGCCGAATGCACAGCGCTGAAACATGGCCTGTGGCAGCTGCTCTGGGCACTTCTCACAGCCCAGGTGTGCCTCCAATTCCACTCTGCCAGCTGAATCTTGGGAGCCGGCTACCTCTGCTCTTCCTTCATTATTTCTACGGCAGTCACGAAGGAGATGCAGGCTCCATCCATCACAATGCGCAAATTCACAGTGCGCAGATTCAGCACAGGCCTAATTAAAGCTTTTCCTTTCATTTGTGGAGATAATTAGACTTTCATCTCACCAGGAAGCTTCAGAAAGATCTATTTCTTTCTTCAATAAAAGCTACATCAAACAAAAGCAGATTTTAATCGCCTTTTCTTTGGGGCATGAGTCAATAATGAAAGATGTCACGGGTAACAAAAAATTGCAGGAAAAAGAGGCAAAAAAAAAAAAAAAAAAAA
>NW_022900930.1:24702137-24831180 GCF_012274545.1 Fukomys damarensis
GAAAAAAAAAAAAAAAAAAAAAAAAAAAAAACCCGCCTAAGCAATGTTCTTTAATTAACATCATGTTTGCAAACACCATTAATTTCTCTCATTAAAATGATTTTTATCTGCAACTGATTGTTGATAAAACAATCGATTTGAGCATCTCATCTGTTTCACCGCTATGCAAGAACCCATCTGCTGTGCTGTAAAGCAGTAATCACGCAGGCTGTTAAGCAACATGTGAGAACAATAAAAAATGCATGTATGTGTGTCAGGGATTTGTGAGGTTGACTGCAGGGTAAGGGCCACCTTTCCGTAGAACACGTATAAAAAATGACTGGGTGTCAAAGCAAAGGACAAAGCATCACAAAGATCAGAAGTGCATAAATAAAAACACAAATTAGAATGTGCAAGCAGAAAAGGCTCCATCTGTGTTTAGAAATCATTTTGTAAACAGATTCTGAAAAGGAAGCCATGGAATTTAGATGCATTTAATAGTGTGCCATTGGCTGGTGTGATGTAATTTTAGATGATACATGTGTGATTTGTCTACTGTGTGAGGCACTTTAAGTTCCTCAAAAGGAATATTCTTATCCTGAATACTGTTTAGCAAAGTGTTGATTTTAAGTTTTCTCCCCTCAATATTAGCCCGTGAAAGTTAATACTTCTGTGGGATATAGATAAATCAGTGCAAGGGAGCTATTGAGAGCAACTGGGAAAGTGTAAGGCAAGACCAGACACCACAGGATCAGGAAGAAGTAACCAAATGTGCCTGTGTACAAAGATAAAGGATTTGCACAAATTTGCTGAGAAGAAAACTTAGCCTTTGGGAGGGAATTCCAAGGTGATCTGATCCACGTTCTCATCCCTTCTACTCTGAGGCTGTTGAATTTTGCCTGTTGCTACTTCAATAATCCAATGAAAGTGATATAAATTTTGAAATACACACAGTTTGTAATAGTTGTAAGGATTAGTAAATTCATCTTTTATTGAACTACAGACTCTCTCTCTCTGACTTCCAGTCTTTGGTGGTAGTTTTGTCTTTCCAAGCTACTTTAAAGTCTTCTTCATGATGATTTCTCAGTACCCAAAAGCATATTTAGTTTTAGTTTGTCCCTAGCCCTGAGCCTCTCATGATAAATACCTAATTCCTTCAGGAATTCTTCTGATGATAAATTTCCCCAGACTTTTCAAGATCTTAGTGTTTTTCCACTGATTATATTCCAGAGATTAATTTTCCAATTAAGACACAGCATCCAGAAACGAACTTCTTTCCCCAGATGTGGGCAGAGCAGGCCTCATCAAGCATGTAACCATGCAGGGCTGTCCATTATTTCAGATGGGATTTTCTTTCCTAGAATATAGTAGTGTGTGTGTTGTTGTTTTTTTTTTTTTTTTGGTAATAAATAAAAACAATGTTTTACCCTAAGAGGTCTCTAAACTTTCTGGGAGGTTCACAGTTCAGAACTGTCAGGAGAAATATTGTCCTCCATTGAGACAGTCACTTACAATAAATATGGTTATGTAAAATATTTTTATTTACATAAAATACTATGTCTGTTTAACACTGGAGGTTAAACTCAGGACCTTGTGCTTGTGAGGCAGGCGGCGGCACCGCTGAGCTAAATCCTCAGCCCTACATTTGTTTTTAATATCTTTTGTCTTTTCTTAAGATCCCTTTGTGTGGAAAGTTTTTGCTGATGATAAACCAAAGCAGTCAAAAATTAAATTTTTTTATCAATCTACCAAAAATTCTGCTTCTCAATGTAGGAATAAGTGCTTGACTTATAAAATGAGTACTTGGAAACTGGTAAAAATATGGGATTTTAGTGTCTCATAAATCCAGACAGATACAGAAGTCTCCCCATTTGTTAGTTTTAGGATGTAAGGGTATAATTTTGCTGAAAATTTCATAATATCTGATTTTATAAGCAAAACACACAAAAAAGTAGTAAAACCAAGTTGAAACAGTTGTTAGATTTTGCTAATTGAATTTCTGTTGCTTTGCAACATTCTTTGTTTTTGGATCATTAAATTTAGACAGCTCAAGCCTCTGGTTAATTTTCTCAGTAAAATAAAAATAGACACATTTTTCATGCAACCTATCCTATTAGATGTTTTAGGAAATCCACTAAAGATAAATGCAAGGTTGTGTTATTATTAGTCACTGAAAAGAAAACACAGCTGTGGTGTATTAACTACAAACTTACCTTGTTTTTCCAAGGTTTAACATAGAAAATAATAACTTTCTGGAGAAGAGAGGAAAAAAACTGGCTATCAAGAGTTGTTCTAACAAAAATTAAACTCAATCTTTGCACATATGTAGGATGTCCGCCTGGTATTATTTACTGTTGGGTGCCAAAGTTTCAACTAAAAAAAAAGTCTTTTCAATTATCTGCTCGGGATGCACTGCCACACCTGCTGTCTGCGAAAGCGACCAGCATTTTAACAATTTCTTCCCGTTGGAAGAACAAACAGTGCCGTTTCCAATGAGAGTGCTGTCCATTAGGCCACAGATGAGAAGCTCTGAGAAGTGGTGCTCGCGTTCCCTAGGGAGTGGGCTCCTCACAGCACACCTGATACGGAGCAGAGAAAATTGGTGTCTCGAGGTCATTTCAGAAATCAGATTACGTGCATGACAACACAAGGCGCGGCTGCTGGGCCATCTGCCTGGCCCACACCTGGCACGTTTAACCTCAAATGTTTTTTCCACAGTCAAATCAGTGTGTTGTCTTGAGGCAGCATTTCGGGCTCTGCGGGACAAAGATCAATTGCATGTCCTCACGCAGGCCGGCGAGGCTAAGTAAACAAATTTATGATGTTAGTAGAAATTAATATGATTTAGCAAAATATACGACTGCTTGACACGTCAGTGCACTTTGGGGATTATCTTGATTTCTTCAGAAACCAAGCAGAACGTGGTCCAAAATATCCACGGAATGATAAGCTATCCCTAGTTTTGGAATGGGTTGATATTTCAAAATATAAGTACATTAGGGCCTTCAACTGCGAATCCCAAGTAAATACTTCACAAAAGGTGTCTTGGTGCCTAGCTGCCCTGCAAAAGCCTCTTCAGCTCATTAGATTATAGCTAAACTATAATACTAATAGAATTACCCTGCGTTCTGAGTCTTGAGGATGTGTGGCCATAGAGTGGACAGGGAGGCAGAAGATGGCAATGAGAAAGAAGCAGAGGACAGGAAAAGAGAACGTGGAAGAGGAGGTAGAGGGGAGGAAGGTGAGTTTTCTGTTTTATGTAGATCAGCAATTCAAGCCAGCATAGTTGCCTTATTTTTTAATTTTTTATATATTTTTTTCTTGTCTGGTCCCTTACTGTTGGGAGGGGCCTACTCTCAGGCAGGACGGAGGGAACAAAAGGAGAAGGGTGGATTGTCAGAAGAGGTAAAAGAAGGGTGGCAAGTACGAGCTGTGGGTCCCTTGGAGGGAGCTTCTGCAGTCGGGAGCAGCGGCAGAGCTGTTGTGAGTCACCCGAAGCTGGGGCTTTCTCAGTCAGAAACCGCTTTGATTCAGGATGGTCACACTTGACAGTGAGGGCCGCAAGGACGGATCAGGAAAATGTCTGGTTGACGCTCTCCAGCCGCCTGCTCAAGCACTGCTCAAGTGGCGAGCAGGTAACCGAAGGACAATTAAGGCACAAAGCTAAAGTGGGGCCTACTTTGTCACTAAAACCTTGGATTAAACAGCAGGAAAAGTGGAAATGCGGCTGGCACTTAGGAGAGAATAGGAAATAAACAGTGTACTCCACAGCTTGGAGACATTTTCAGCCAGGGATCGGTTAGTTTCTAAAGAGCCCGACAGCTCCTTCAGAGCCTGGCCGCAGCTGTGCAGCCAATGCAGCTGCTGCCCTTGGAGAGGAAGGGGCAGAAAGGGTTTTAGCACTCATGGCTCGGCTGAGAATCCCTGGCAGGGGAAAAGCTTTCTCCCCCTCCCAGAAACACATCATTTGGGGGATGCTAACTTTGAGTAGAGAAAGTTTTCTTTTGAATTTTTATTAGCAGCAGGTAGATATCAAGGGGGTCCCAACCTCGGCGGCGCTTCACTGCCCGGGGGACCTGGCCTCTCCCTCTGGGCCAGAATAGTTTCCTGAAGGAAGAGGAGAGCTGATACACGCTTCACACATGACCTGCTTTAAAGATAATGTCTGACCCCTTTCATCTTTTCAGGTCTCTTTCAGAGGATAATTTGAGTCATTTGCTTTTGCGAGCTACCAATAAGAATGGGGTAATGCAGACAGAAGTTTTATACATATCACAGTGTTTCATTATATGAGCGATCATACTTTTATTCATGTTAGAGTTTCAGAAGTGCTGTTCAGGTTTTAATGAAGAACCTGGAGGTCAGAGAAAGGTAGTGCTGGCCCTAGGCCTTATGACCCCAAATGTCACGTACTTTCACTAAGTATTTGGCCAGCGCTTTGTTTCGCACACAGTACTGGTGCTATTGCTCTGCTCCCTCTGCGAGTCCCCTCTGTTATCTGCAGTACACCTGGTAGGACGCCCTTCTGACCTGTGTGAAGTGGCCTCGGCCAAGAGTCAGTGATAACCTCACTCTGAGAAAGAGACTGGCTTGACTCACGCCACTGTGCTCTCCCTTTCCTCTCTTACAGGGTACCCCATGCTAGGCCCAGAACAGCACATGAAACCACATCATTGCCACCAAAAAGCTGAGAACCATGCTAGGCTCATGGTGTCCAATGGTAATGCCCTCTCCCAGGGAGAGGGATTTGTCATCTCTGCCTACAAGGCACAGGACTGGGGAGAACTCCCTCTGGCTCTGTTCTCCTGTCCCCAGAGGAACATTTTGGAGCCTGCGTACCTACCCCTCACCATCTTGCTTTGCTCATTTTATTCCAGATCCACACATAAAGAAAGGAGACCTGTCTGACTGTGGCAATACAGTCTCCTGTTTGCCATCTGTACTCAGAGCCGAAGGACTACATCTGCTTTTGTTTGATAGACTATTTTTAGACTAATTTGAAGCCAGCAAAGTTGAGGAGAGATTACAGGAGGTTTCCACACCCTCTTTACTGCCCACAGCCTCTCCAGCTAACACACATCTTGTACCAGCGGGGCATGTGTGTTACAATGGATGAGCAACACTGATACATCCTTATCAGCCAGAGTATGCAGATTCCATCAGATTACAGGTCATGTTAGAATTCAGCTTAGGTATTGTACATTCTATGGACTTTGACAAATGTGTGTGTGTGTGTGTGTGTGTGTGTGTGTGTGTGTGTGAGTGTGCCTATAAATAGGTACTATAATGTATCCTTTAGGGAATAATTCAAAGGAAAATAAAGACCTACATGTTTAGCACAGGTGCCATTTAAAATAAAATTCTGGAATGTGGAACCCACAGATGCAAAGGGCTGGCTGTATAACAGAGTACCCCTGCAGCTGGACTCGCCACTCCTCCTGGGTTCTTTCCCTTCTTGTCTGTGTCAGGGCATGCCCTGTAGCTCATCCTTTTCTAGGTTGTGTATTTTCACCCTCTGGCATTGACTTGCCCCACATGAATTCCTTATCAGAGGCTCACATTATGTTTATATTTGATTAACTGGCTTACCTGTTCTATTTATTAAATGGTCCATTTTCCAGCCTTGAATTCATCACTTTCTAGGATGATATTTATGGCCATGAGTTGTCTGTGCATGGAAGATTATCAATTCCTGTACAGTTGTTGAGAAATGCTTTTCAGGCTTGG
This sequence comes from Fukomys damarensis, assembly GCF_012274545.1. NCBI lineage: Eukaryota > Metazoa > Chordata > Mammalia > Rodentia > Bathyergidae > Fukomys > Fukomys damarensis. The sequence continues at coordinate 24,707,844 of NW_022900930.1, forward strand.
AGCTGAGGCAAGAAACTCCACTTTCAAAGGGTTGGGACATCTCCCAGATAGTCACTGCTTCTGTGTTCTAATGCAATTCCTGATGGAGACCAGAAACAGCTGCCTACTCTTACCACCTGCCAACACCAGTAAGGCCAAACATAGTGCCAACCCTTTAAGTTGCCATTTGCAGCCAAGTCCTAAGTCATTTTCTGCTGTGGTAATTTCTTTTCTTTGGTTGGCCCAGACAGGGCAGCTGGTGACTCTGTGAGGTGGGCAGAAAGCCAGGCATGGGCAGGTGGGCATTCAGGTCATTAAATGTGGGCCACACAACCAAAACATGCCAACAAGGCCTAAGGGGGTGCCGAAGGTGGGGCATTTATCTCCTCTTACCAATTTGCCAAACCAGCTCTGCATATGTAGACATGTCTCCAACACGGAATCTATCCCCAGTGACTAGAGGAAGGTCAGGTCTGGCCAGGGTGTTATGCACTTACAAGAACACCCAGAGATTACTAAGTGGCTGTCCAGAGTAATTCATTTCTAACCTTCGCTGAGAGAATAAAATATGCACTTCTGAGTAGAGGAGCTGTCGACCATTATCTATAAAAGTAAATGCAAATGGGAATAAACAGAGGATATAAACACGTGCATATGTTATTGCTAAGTGCAAGTTTGATTATACTAAGTAAACCAGAGAAGATGACAGCTTTATGTTTTCTTTCTACTTATATTTCTTGGTAATATACAATAAGCATTGGATTTACAAAATGGAAGCAACTGAAATTTATAGAGTGTAAACATCTCAAGTGTATGAACATCTGATTGATGATACAGAGAGATCTACCTGTCCAGATTCTCAGTCTTTTCAACCATAAAGCCACTCTACAACTGACTGGGAAGTGTGGTGTGTGTGTGTGTGTGTGTGTGTGTGTGTGTGTGTGTGTGTGTTTAGCAGATAAGCAGATAGCTGGTTCAGAGGATCTGAATTTTTTTTCCTCTGAGAAGTGGATTTTGTTTCATCAAAAGTTTTTCTCTTAAAACAGTCTCTTACAAGAAATATAATTCAAAATCATCACTACCAAACATAGCATTTAGAAAGCTGTGGTCAAGTAGCACGATGGGTCTCATTTTCTATGCTGCATTACTTGCGTCTTTCTTTCTTTCTTTCTTTCTTTCTTTCTTTCTTTCTTTCTTTCTTTCTTTCTTTCTTTCTTTCTTTCTTTCTTTCTTTCTTTCTTTCTTTCCTCCTTCCTTCCTCTCTCTTTCTCTCTCTCTCTCCCCCTTTCTTTCTTTCTACCTTTACTCTTCCTGAAAACTCGCCTACCAGAGAAGTTGCCTATCCTACAGCCCAAGGATGAAAAAATGAGACCCATAAAGGACCCTGCCAAACCTCTACTCTGTTTTGTAATGTTTTTAACATACATTGCTGAATCCATGTTCTGACTGCATGTCTTGGAGTGCATCACTTTCTCCCGCCAGGCCTCCTTTTCATTGTTTAAGATATTTCTGGTAGGGTCATTGTGCATACAGGAATAAAGTACGTAAATCCCTAGGCATTAGTCTAGCTAGCGTAAGTCACAGGGAGATTTAAAAAGTCTTATATTCTAGATCTCTTCTTATTCTAATATAATACCTTGTAGACACTGATCTTCTTTTGCCTGTCTGCACTCCTTCATATCCACCAACCACTTATTCTTGTTATAGTACATTAACCTTGTTACTGATAAAAAAATTATTTCATAGAATTATCAAGAAGTTGTTAGGAGAAATCTCGGTTGCATCCCTTCCATTTGGATTCCAGGCTTTACTGCTGATTATTGACTAAAAATAAGTTATATATGTATACATACATATAAAGTATCCTGAAGTATTATGTTTATTATTAAGGTTCTGAATTGAAATTGAGGTCAAAATAGTGAGAGGGGTCCCAGGAAATTCAGAATGTTATTCCATTTGCTTATCACTGTCAGTCACCTAAGAAACATCTGTGTCAAACCATAGACCATGTTTTCCCACAGCACTACATGGACCAGAGTAATGGAAACATGGAATTTGAAGTGGCTATTCATTTCAGTCCAGGATCTTCTAAAATGTAAATCAAAATTCATTATCGGAACATAAAATCAATCTAGGGAGACACAATTTGAATAGAAAAAAAAACTTGAATAGAATATAACATAAGAATGAATTATGTGTAATAAGGGTAAGCATTATTTTGTGATCATTTCATTTTAGTTACCTAAATCTCAATATGTGGCTATTCATGATGTGTAATTTCTTCCTTATTGTGAGTCACAGTAAGATAAAAAGAAAAGTCACTATCTACCCACTCCTGTAGTTAATGCTTTACTAATTAATACTTACTAGTTAACACTAGACAATACCCCTTGCCTGCCTCATCCTCATAGGTTTGCCTTTAAACATCTGGTTGAATCCTGTCAGTGCTGGTGAATTTATGTTCAGTTCTATTTTCAGCTGTAATGTTATAGTCGTTTCTTCTGGTGAGAGAAAAAAGAAAAATCTGTGTCCATACCCCACTAGGTGCTAGCTTTGGTTCTATTTTTTGGGGATTGTCACAAAGTAAATGCCCCCCCCCATGGTAGCCCATTTAGTGTTTTACAATTGCTATAATTTTCCCACTGAATTTTATCATCGGTATTTTCCTCAGCAGCTTCGCATGTGACATCTTTTATAACCCACTTAGGCATATCACACCTTTTGTCTGGAAGAAGCAAGTGTGTAAACACCTTAACACAACGTGTTTAGAACTGAATAGAGTGCTCTAAATTAGGTTACAGAGGGATTTTCATTTGCTTGACTTTGATGTCATGCCCCTATTAAAGTGATACAAAAATATATTAATAGTTTTGGCTTTATCACACACCTGAATATTACTAAATTTATAATCCACTAAAAAAGCAATTTTCACAGGCATTTTTGCAAAGTCTTATTGATTACAACCTAAATTTTACTTAACTTATTTGAATGGGAAGGAATGCAGGTTGTGGGCCAGAATTCTTGTTGGAGGGAATACCTGGTTTTCAAGTCTGTACGTGTCTTTTTGACTCTGGATACTGCCATTCTCTACATTTTTCTTCACAGATTCACATTACCTACAAACTTGAGAAGCGTGCTGTTTATGTACGATTGAAATTTTGAGCGGGGAAAAGAATAACCATTTTTGAATTTTTGCATTACATAAGTTGCGCAAACCCAAAGTATTTTCTATTAGAAGAACCATTATAAACAACATCAGGTTTTCAGACTCTCCAGTTTGTCTCTGTGGCATACCTACCACTGAATAGCAACACCATTTACTGAACTTAGTTTTTGTTAAAAACAAGAAATACAAAATATAATTAATAGAAAGCAAGAAGTATGGATTTCAGACTTATTAAGTTTGATTGTTAAAATAAGCAAGAAAATAAATCTATGTATTGAAACTTCAAAGAGATTAGATACAGATGTTTCAAGAAAAACGAAGTTAGTTCTCCAGTTTCTTGATTTTTTTCTGAAAATATTTGAATATCCTTTTTGCATTTTGTTCCTCTCCACAGAGACTGGGCCTCCTGATTATTTTGTTTATATATTAAACAGGTTTATCCATTACACCTGCTGTACCTCCAATAAATTTGGTTCTTCTTTCATTTCAACCCTTTGTTCCTCATCCATACCTCCAACTACCTTTATTTTGAAGAGACAAGGCTAAATTAGAAATGGAGAGAGAAAAATGTGTACCTGCTACATGCTAGTGGCCAGAGTGTGGCAAAACTCATAAAAAGAGAGTGATAGGCAGCTCTATTTTAATCTTGCTCATGAAAGAGCTGCTGTAAAAGATGTAATTTTATTCTCAGATCCAGTAACTAACAATGAGTGGATGCATTTATGTGAGTGTTACTGTATGCATATTAGAATGAAGATTAAATGTGTAAATCTTCATATTTATATCTATATCTCTAATACATTTTCTGTTCTCAAGTAAAGCAAAGTACAGAATCCTAGAAAATGCCTCCCAATATTTAAATTCTTCCTTCAAAATATTGGTCATGGAAAAAAATACGTCTAAAAGCCTTAACATTTTGGTGGATATGTGGGAGGCATAATATAAATGCCATTTATAATTGGAATCTAAAATATTGAATCACTTTTCAATGAACCTTATAAATAATAGTAATTTCTCTGTGTTTGGAGGGCTAGAAATTTTTACTGCCCATAAGTTTGCTAGATCAACCTTTGATTATCAAGATACAATTAAAGTACAAGGGTAATATGTGAGTGTCATTTATCCTCAGGGCTCATAAGTATAAAAAAAGTAACACACTGTGAAAGTAATGGTAACACTTAGAGGTCCCATTATTATTAATTCATTTGACATTCACTGTAATCACACTGGTCTTAATGAATTCATTTGGCATGTGCATAATACATGTACTTTCAAACACACTCCATTGTAAATCAGTGCTAATGAATATGCTGAACTAAGGTAAACTATGATTTCTCTTAAAAGAACATTTAAAATCATACACTGAAAAGTTACAGATTGACATTTTAGTTTGATGGCAAGAAATGGTCTAAATAAATAGCAGTAAAATAATTTTACTTTGTCATAAAAATCTATTTTCCTAGGTTTTAATTGCATGTAACTTGTGGGTAAATGATCTCTTAGCAGCACATTTAAATGAATATACATGTGTGCAATGTTCAGAAAAATAATAACGTAAGACACAGATGAATACTGAGAAAATTTTATCATAAGTGTGCAAATATAATAACTGCTTAAAGGGAAGTATTGGATAGCTTTCAAATATCACACAGTTAAATATTTACTTTTGTCTATAAAATAAATAGGTAGTATTACATCTACAAGTTAGCCTGTTGCTTTGCTCTCCATGTCTACTTTCTTCTACTCCGTTAATTTTTCCCTTGGGCTTGTTGGGATTTGTCTGAAGCCTCACATTCATTTTTGTGACAGCTCTAAGTGTTCACAAAACATATTCAATACCTGCTCGTTAATGACTGGGACTTAGCATCTGTGGTATGCTATTTTCTGATCATTTGCTCAGCTTGCTGATGTTTTTCTATTACCTACTCTGAATTCATTTGGGTGATATTTTATCTCTCCAAATAAACACTGAGTACTTCAAGAATTTTATGTTTTTGTTTGTTTTTTTTTTTTTGGTGTGTGTGTGTGTGTGTGTGTGTGTGTGTGTGTGTGTGTGTGTGTGTGTGTGTTTCTTTTCCTACCCTTTCATAGTGCCTGGGATATTTTTGGATATTTTCTAGTTTTTGTTGAGTCTGTATTTCTCATGTGATAGCCACTTGTATAAAAATTTGTTTCAAGCACCATCACTAGATCCAATGAGAAGTTTTCCCTTCACTACTAATCTTGATCCATATAACAGATTGGACTCCTTCCTTATTTTCCATGGACAGGTGGGCATATAACACAAAATCTACTGTATCCTCTCATTCTCCTTAAATCTATTTTTATTCTACATTAACTTTACACACAGAGGCTCTTAGTTATACAGTACTGCTAGATTTCAATGTATTTTCAAACAAACCCAAACATCTATCTCTACTATATATGCTAAATTTACATAGGACCAGCCCTAAGAAGTTATAGGTCTAGGGTTCGAATAAGCAGTTTAGTCCATATAGTTATCCTCTTCCAAGACAGAGAGAAACAAATGATGCTTTGGGATCTCACTAGATACAGAAGAGGGGAGAACAGCGAAAGTTTCCTAGAGAATTTTTACTTCATCTTTTTTATGGAATACTGAAGCCCTCCGGAACATTGCCGGCATTGTACCCAAAGCCTGAAGAGCAGCTTCCTCAAGCTGTTTGATGTACTCCTCTTCCTCCTGGAGGGCTCTAATTTAGTCTCATAAGTTTGTAACTAACTTCGTTCTTGCACCTTGTAGCTCTTATTCTCTAAAGACTTGTTTACCTTGAAAAATTACTGAACCGTAAACATTGGAAAAAAGACCTACGTCTCTACAGATTATCCTTCAGTTCCTAATCTTTAACTTAATGCCTAAATTGCTACTTTCCCAGTGAATCATTTTGAATGGATAAATTTAGCGATGATACTAAAATTTAATATCCAAGAAAAAATATCGCAAGGAAATGTGAATTTTAGAAATATGATGCTAGGTAAAGGTATGAAAAGCAGATTGGAAGAAAATAAGTGCTGTGTACTGACAAGTTGAAAGTAAATTTTACTAGTTCAGATGAGAAATTATGAAGCTTTTAATGAAGAGGAAAGACGAAGAAGATAAAACACATAATGGAATTATTTCACAGGGAAACTTGTATCTAGTTAGATGTTGGGAAAAGGAAGGACTTTTTTTTTTTACTGTAAAAGATCACTGAATAGAATAAAATGGCAAGGATGATGAAAAAAGAAGGAGTTCAGCAGGTTTGGATTTTCAGCTGTTGAGCTTTTAGTGGCTGTAAACTTCATTTAGGTGGATCCATTGCTTGGTAACTGAGAGAACTTGAAGCACAGTCATTAGCATTTATTTAGGCACAACTTAGTTCAAGTCTTCATGCATGAGGTGTGTAAACTTGGGCCAGTCACTTAACTCCCATGTCTCTGTTTCCTCAGTTATAAAACAGAAAACAATATATCTCACAGAGCTATTATGAGGATTCCATTAATTAATGTCTAGCTCTATACAATGTAGAATGAGATAAAATATATTAAATTTTAAGCCCCATGTAGGTGTTTGATGTAACTATTGTTATCCAGACTTCAAGGCCTGGCTGCTAGGACAGCAGCAACACCATCTTCTTTTGGTTGCCTCACTCCCCTGCTGTGCTGACATTTAAGGACTTCAAGTAGAATGTTTTATTAGGTGACCTCTAATTTCAGGAGTAGAATTCTTGTATATGTAGACTAAAATCTTTTTTGATTTTTTAAAATATTATGTCTCACCTTTACTGTTTGAGTTTGGCATCCAAAGGTTTCTTCTTTGTATCTGTTTAATTTTCTGAAAAACTTGGAATTAATTATATGATGCATATAGATAATTTCTTCTCTTTTAATGGAGCCAGTATATGTACTCCCCTCACTTTCTGACAATATAGATGCATGTAGAGTTAGAAAAATGTTACATTCACACCTGACCTGAGAGCGCAGCATTAAATACCTATGTATAAAGATATCACTCCAGGAGAAGTACAGATTATCAATTTCTCCCACATTACAGATGAGAATACTGGCCCGAGAAACAGAATTTGTTTGCATGTTGCTCTTTACAGTCAAGTTTACCTGTGGTACAAAATTTGTAGTATAAATATAGAATCAGTGTCCAATATGGCAGTAAAAGTAAAAATATTCATATACATCAGAATTGTTATTGTGGCTCAGTATATTCACTAATATATGGATAGAAACACTTTTATACTAATTGAGAACAAGATTTGCTTGTGTACTTAGAAAATACAACTGAAATAATTAGTGAATTTCTCTGTTTTTAGACTGTCAAAATTATATACATTTATTGCTTCATTTTCTTCTCCCAGTATCTATTATATAAAAAGGGTTAAACTGAATTTTTATAGACTATTCTGTTGAGACTTGCTAAAACACATGATATTTTGTAAAAAAGAAAAGCAGTATTTAGCTTTTGCTGAAAGTGTGTTTAAGCTTAATTTTATCACACCTGTAAAATATACTCAAATTAAAAGGGTCTTTTTGAAGGGTTGTGGATTAGCCCTTCTTTCACACAAATGTACACAGACTTATGTCTTCTCTCCAGGCAGTAAAAGATTATTATTAATGCCTGTCTCAACAGTATAGAGGTAAAACAAAACCATATTTGCATAATAGTAAATGCAAATAATAAAATGGCAGCGAAGTTTACCTAGTACCACCTAGGAGAAAGATTAGTTTAGATTAATTCTTCCAAATATTTTTTGCTTCTAAAATGCCATTTACTAGAAAGGAAGAAATGATGAAGGTAACCTTATATGCTTTCTGTTTTTTATAAATATGGACCAGATGTTAAGGGAGTCATACTCATTTTTTCTTTCTTTAAACCGTCAGGATATATTAAGTGAACTGAGTGACATAGTAGATAAATTACTAATGTAGAAAACTACAAATTAATGTCCACTTTTCTGGCTTAAAGCAAAATCATACATAGAATAATACACTTTAATAGCACTCATCTCTGTGAACTTTCAACAATGAATTTCAAGAGAATCATTACTTAACACTATTCAACACCCTTCAAAAATGATTAATTGGCAGAACTCTCTTTTCTTAAGAAGTCCTGAAATACCTATCTTACATGATGTGAACTACCTGTTTCTTACTTTGTCAAGGTATAATTTTTAAAATATATAAAAATATAGTTCAGAAATGTGAGAAATAACTCATTCTCATAATATGTTTTTAGGACTTTTTTCTTAACATTTGAGTAAGGGAAGCAGGCAGAGGAGATGATAAAATAAATGAGACATACATATTTAAAGCAAAATTCCATATTATTTTGTATAAATTCATTCACTTACTTTGTCTAAGATGTGTTTATATTTTTGCCTCATAATGTGAAGATGAATAATGTGTTCATTTTGAATAATAAATTCAAATTTCATTTCTATTATATAGAAAGTTCTCGTCAACAATCATATTTTAAAATGTGAAATTTGATATATTTTATCTCATTCTACATTGTTTTTATCAAGTTAGTTTTTCTTGATAGAGAGAACAAATAATTCCAGGTTTACCACAAAATTTTTAAGTTTGTCCAGATCGATCATAGAGGCCATTCCTAAATTACAAAGTGTAAGAAGGGATTTCAAACAACAAACTTATAAATAAGAGTAAAATTTAATTATCAAGACATTAAAAAGTAATTTCAATGTTAAAATATGTTGAAAAGCTCCCAAATGTTTTAATACAAAGGGTAAATTGCAGTTTTGGGGGTGAAGGGAGGGATGTCTAGAAAATTTCAAGTCTCCAGAGAACATGATAGTTTGCAAAATCTGAAGACAGATGGAAAATTATTTGCTCCATAGCACAAGACGCTGGAGACTCATCAAAGGGTAACAGTTCTGTATAGCACACATCCCATTAAAGATTCCTATTTTAAAAAATAACATGACTGCTAATGATGGTAATATTAACAGTCATTGTTATTATTATAATTCTTACCGATATGCAGGGTGTTTCTACTGGGAAGATTTTCTCTGCTCAGGATGAGCATTAGTATAAAACAAACAAGATTTCTGTAGCCCCTTCTAAGAACTTCACAAAAATGGCTATAATTAATTCGGTTCTCTTGCCTCTGATTAGGGCAATTAACATTGCATTTTTTTCCAAACGCAAGGCCATGCCTATTGTATTCAATTTTGTTGGAGCAGGAATAACATCAGATGCCATTTAAACTCATAAAGATGTTTGGAGTGTTAGAGTTGTCCCAGATACATTATTGACTGGATGGATGCCTCAGCACATTCCCATGGGCTGTCACAAACATGCAAAACAGGCAAAGTGGAACCTGTGGATGGCAAAATACCATCTGGTGATACTGAGCTATCCCCAGGTACACATTAGAAATATCCTCTCATCAAACTGCAAACAAATTTTGCTTATTAGAATAGAAAAATAAGCTTGACTTGATGCAAGTATACTATAACTCAAATTGGTAAATTATGATGAATTGTATTTAACCTATTCTCAGATCAAACAATTTGGAAATGTTACAAATGTTGTTCCTGGATCACAATTGTATTCTGATCAACAAATAGAAATTGGAAAATTACTAAATTTTGCACTATGGTGAGCTAAAAACAAACTTTGATCTTTGCATAACTATTATGTCTAAAGCTATAGTATTTTAAAGGTCAAGTTAATTACTCTGGGACTGTTAAAAACATATGGCTTTCTATCTATGGAACTTCTAGTTTTTTACACACATTCATACACATATGTGTACACATTACATTTTTTCCTATTCTATTTCTTTCATCAAATATTTTATGTAACTTCTTAAATAGTAAGCCTTATAGATGATTCAAAGAGAGTCTAGAACAGATGTTAATATTCCTTTAGTAATATGATTGTAAATGAAATATAACTACATGACTATAAAATTGTTTAGCCTCAGCCTTATCTGAAATAGCTCTCTCTCTCTCTCTCTCTCTCTCTCTCTCTCTCTCTTTCTCTGTCTCTCTCTAACACACACACATACACACACACACAGAAACACACATGCAGGTGAACATTTTTGTTATTTTATTAGTAAATGTTTGCAAGGGCATGCACATAACACAGCTTGTTTCTTTTTTAAATCCCCTTTCCCTTTTCACCCACCTCCTTTTGTAGTTATTTTTAAAAACCAACCTGGTTCCTGGGTTCTCTGGCTATTTTTGAGGTTGTTTCAGTAGCTTATTCTGTAACTTTTTGATAATCACTGCTAAGCAGCACTTTCTCTAATAAGAGAAAACCAAGAAGTAAAAACTTCTTGTTGTTTTTTTTTAAGAGACATTAGAGTCCTAAGTCTGAATACTATTCATGGAGCAGAAGACATGTTTTCAGGCCAGAGACTGCTTCAAGAAGAAACACAAAGCTTTTTCAGAATCGCAATGCCATGGCCAGTAGATGACTGAATGGCTTTCCCAGCACCCTGCTATGCTGGTGAGGGTCTCCTCTGGGCACTTGCCACTGAGCCTGGCAGAGTTCTCAAGAGGACCTTATTGCCAAGCTTGGAGGACCTTGATCTCATTGTTGGCAGGCATGGTAAGAAGGCAGTGCTGCTTGGTGATCTTTGCTAGTACAGAATGCTAGGGAAGACGTTCAGCCAGTTTTCTGATGAGGCCAAATCATTAGCTTGGAAAACATTTCATTTTGACAAATTTATTGATGGTGTAATTTGTTGGGTCAAAACGTACACTGTGTATTCAACTTGCAGAGTAAGAACCCTGGATCTTGTAATATGCTTAAACTTATTATGATATACATAAGACAATCTATTAAAAAAATAGTGGCTAAAGGAAAGACTTGGTGATGACCAAAGAAAATACTGGATAAATGCTTGTTGTAAAATTCTTATTTCCCACCAATTATGCTCTTGGAGTAACCATACTCATTACTGCTTCCACTATGAAGCATGTAGTATATGAAAGTGGTATAAAATCTCAATAGATCCTCCAAAATCATCGTGTAGGAAGCACACCATTTTTCCCACTTAGAAGAAAAATCTCAGAGAAGTTGAGTCATGTTTCAGTGGCAAAGCCAGGAGCCTAAATAGCTATGTGACTGAAAAGACCAAATTTGCTCCAGTTTTCCTTTTAGATGCTCTGTAACAATCTACCTTGATCTGGAAGGCCCAGTCTAGCGTGCCATACAAATTTTTCGTGACTTTCAGGAGTCAGATTACTGCTAGAGTTTCAGGAGCCAAACTACCAAAAGGGGAAGGTTTTTATAGCTGTACTGTTGCCCAGAGGCTGATCTTGATAACAGGAGGTATCTGTTAAAGTCTGACAACACATCTTCCTTCTTCAAATACATTGGAGGGCCTGGATGTAATGGGGCCAGTTCACATCGGAGTAAATCAATGTTGAGAGGAACCTCCCAGAATTTATACTCCATTGTCTCAGTTGATGGGTTTTGTTGAGTACAGATATCTTAAGATATTTCAGGTATTTCTATGTTATAAATGCTTGTGTTCCCCTAACATTGATATGATGAAGTGCTCACCATTAAGGGAATATTTGAAGGTGGGATCTTTAGGGAAGTAATTAGGGCTCCAAGATAAAGCTCGCAGGAATGGGATTAATGTCCTTATAAAAGAGGCCCAAGAGAGTCCCTTGCAACAGTCCACTATGTCAAGATGCATAGAGAAAGCATGGTCTATTGGCTCTTATTAGACAGTGAGCCTTGATCTTTGCCTTTCCACTTTCTAGAACTGTGAGGAAGAAATTTCCATTGTTTATTATCCATGTAGTTTACAACATTTTGTCATAGCAGTCTGAATAGAGTGGTATGTATGTGGTCAGATATGCGCCCAACAGTGTTAGCCTTAGTAGTAAAACTAGCCAAACAAAGACAAAATAGTTACCAATGAAGCAATCTAAACAGCCTAACAATTGTTTAATGTTACAATACCATCATGGTTTTGCTATAGCCCCAATATCTTCTGGTTGAATATGTTTTACATTTCCTACTTGGCTGTAGGAAGTGTTGTAGAACACATATTATATATTATGTCTCTTTGCATTCCTTATAAAGTGTGTACATGGTAAATGCGTAATTCATCAACTGAAGGTAATCTATAATTATGATTTTAAATAATTGCAAAGTTCATATTTGTTTTATTTTGCTGAATTCCAATTAAAAATTATAACATTTCTATTTTCTGCTCAAAAATAAAAATGTCTTAAGAGTATGGATTTTAGAAAAACTACATTTAATTTTCCATAAGAAGATACTTTTCACCTCCAAGAAATCATTACCACATAGCAGATGCCCATGTAATTGTGCATATTCTCTGAGTTTTAATACTTTGAAAATTGTGTGGATATTGTCTTTAGGTTTTTTTGTTTGTTTGTTTTTTGTTTTACTGGATGCAATCTACCACACTGCTTTGCTTTTTAACCTAGAACAAATTTTTATGTTAAAGCTATGCACCTCTGAAAATAGAGGTTGGTAATGAAAACTGTAACACAACATTAACTGTGGTGTTGTAAATAGCAGAGCTATAAACTTTCTTTATAGAGATCCATCTAATGTAAGTACATAAGCAAGGGCTCCAAAGCTTAAGAAGACTTAGCTTATCCTATTTGATTTCATCTGCAATTCATTTAGCCGAAGATAAGACAAGTGCAGCTAATGACCTCCTTTTTTATATATCTAATTTTCAGTTATGCTTCAGTATTATCATATGCACTTCTAAATGAGCCATATTCTTCACAGCTAATTGGTGGGGCCAGTGAAGTGGATCAACATGCTATGGTACTTCGTCTTATTCCCAGTTTGAGTCCGTACTGGGTATTTAAACTGACAATGTGAATGCGGCAAGCCTCCAGATTTCAGCTGTGCTGGCAGCGAAGGCCACTCGAAGAGATGGGCAGTATGGCTCGTGTGTGTGCCATTCATCAGGGCAAGCATTAGAAGGAGACGAGTGTGTGGTTTTCAACCTTCTGTACCTGGGGTGTGCTGCCTTCATGCTGAGGTGTGTTGGGAGAGCGAGGTCTGAATCTGGTATATTGTCAAGTTGTGGAAGTCTGAATCTGATGTATTGTCAAGAAAGGAAAGCTATTTTTTGCAAAATGCTTTAACAAAATAAAGTCAGGTATCCTCAAAAGCATAGTACTTTTTCTTTCAAGTTTTTCCATGGCATCTTAATGTTTCTTCATACTAGGAGTTTTAAATCTTAGATTTTTTCCCTATGACTCTGTAAAAATAAAAGTTTCCATAATAACAAATCTTTTAATTCAACAATTTTAATAAGAACTGTTTCATTTGAAACAGGTGTTTCAATCATTCTGAGTAATAAACTGGATTTAGTTTTATATTACTTATTTAGCCAGTATTGCATACGTATTTTAAAATGAATTGAATGTTGATCTACATAGAAATATCTGCTTAACCCATTGTGGCATACATTAACTGTATATTTCTCTACATCAAATTCATACGTTAATTATGCTATCTATGTTATCTACTAAGAAATTTTAACAGTTATTTTACTATTTTAAAATATACATAAAATATCTAAAATATCTGTTTTGAAAATATTTTTTCTGTTGAAGTAATTCTCTTTTCTTTCTCACAAGAATTAGAAAATATGATGGTGGTTTCAAAACAAAACAAAACAAAACAAAAAAAAACAACACAAAACTCTTTCTTCTGTGCCTTTAGTACATCTAATATAAATCAGACATGTCATGAATAATGTGTCAACAGGAATCTTTTTTCCTTTGGCATTAATCTCTCAGTTTTATATAGAAACATTACTATTTCTAGCTTTGAGAACACAAATGTGTACTAAGAGAAGAGAGTTATAGACCTGAAAGATTGTAGACAGGTTAAAATTAAGTTTAAATGTGTCCTTATTTCAATGCTTTAATATAATAAAATTAAAAAAATACAGACTAAAATTTAAATAGTTCACTCTAATTTAGATTTTCATCAAACAAGAAAATAACCACTGTTGGTTTAAAATTCTGTTTTAAATTCTCAGAAGTAAATTAATATAATTGTTTAAAATGAGGCTTTGGGCTCCCTATTATTATTATATAAAGAAAAAACCTTAAGTTTTATTTTGGGTAATATTTTATTATTTGAATGAAGAGTCTTTGTGCTGTAAGTAGATATGAATATTTTTTCAGTTTTCCATTTACAAAATAATCATTGAAGAAATATCATTGACTTTTAATTTTCATAACTCTTTATATCAATATTTAACAGGGGTAGGTAATCATTTCCAGCATAGCTAGCCTGGCCTTACATAAAATTAGGCAGGGTAGGAAATTACTTTCATTACCGCCTCTTTTCCTTATCCTTTTCAAAGAGGAAGAAATTAATTCATCTGTTAGGCTACATGTAAAAAAATTAGTTCTGATCTTTATATAGTTGTGTAATTTAAATTAGTACCTGATTCTCTAAAGTCCACAATTTAGGACAGAACAGAATCTACTGCAGCAACTAATTAAACACTTACTGTAAGGTTAAGTTTTTCATTAAATCAATAGGCCCCTAGTGTCAGTTACAAAGCCCTAATTACTATGCAGTAAATTTAGATTGAATTTGAATTAAGGACTGATTTCAATCTAACCGCAGCATGTAAATATTGTAAATTACTAGAATTACAGTTCAATAAAATTGAATGGATTTCACTTTAGATAAACCAAATGCAAATGAGAAGAAAAAAGACCTGATGAAATTTTCTCTAAACATTTTGCCAGCAAGCGTTACACATTGCAGGTAAGACATTGTTTTGGCAATGAGCGTGTTACAGTTCAATAGTTCTACCTCCCTTTACTTTAGCATGTTTTAATATTTGATTATCTATAGTAAAAATGAATAAATTTAATCTCTCCCGAGTGATCAAGCAAAATGATGGTTAATGTGACCGCTTACTGTGTTGCTTTAGTTTGATGACTGTATTGTTGTGCTAAAGCACAGTATGAAATCAGGTTATCAGGTTATAATGAGCTGGAATAAAATACACACACGCAGACACAAACTCGCAAGCTGGGGAACACAAAACAAGCCTCATTCTGAGCACAAGTCGAATCATTTTAAAGTTAAAAACAACAAAAACAAAAGACAAACCAAATATGTGCAGATACCACTGCGAATGAAAATAAATAAAATATGAAATAGTTGAAAGTAAGCCTTTCATTTGACTTTACATATTTTATGCACAGAATGTAAACTAAAAAATCAAGAGATCAGCACAGACTGCACAGAAAAAGAGGAGATCAATATTGATCATCTTATGGCATGGTTAGTTTTGTTGATAAAAAATGATTGTGATTTCTAATAATTACTCTGTAGCCTTTGAAAGAGAAGTTCAAAGATTTTCATAATGAGATGAATAATATGTCTGAGACTTGTGTTGATACCTTCTTTAATTACCTATGCTGGCATTTTGACTGAGGCTGAAGAAGAGCCAAATTGATATAAAATGTCAAAAATATATATGTAGCAAAAATATGCCTAAGAAAATTAAGGAAAATTGATCTATATCTAGAAAAGCTATATCCTGACCATTAAACTTTAAATTAACTACTTAAAAGAAGTACCTCTAGTAGTGACATGTGAAGGATATTCTATACCTTTTCTTTTTAATTCTAAG
Organism: Fukomys damarensis; assembly: GCF_012274545.1. Taxonomy (NCBI): domain Eukaryota; kingdom Metazoa; phylum Chordata; class Mammalia; order Rodentia; family Bathyergidae; genus Fukomys; species Fukomys damarensis. The sequence continues at coordinate 24,723,644 of NW_022900930.1, forward strand.
GTATATTTTGGTGAAAATTTTCTCAAAATTATTTGTAAGACCTGTAGGTGAGTAGGAAAGAAATCAGTGTTTTTAAAGCTAAGGATTTAATCTATAAAATGAATATGATTTTTTCTTTCATCCTTTCTGATGAGGTTCACTCAGTCAGCGTCATATTGTAAGCATACTGTCTGTGACCACAAATGGTAAAATTATACCTCTAACCACAAAGAAGTGTCACAGCAGTCTTAAGGTGTAAAAAATAGCAATTAAAAATACCTTCTCAAAAAGCAATATTAACTGCCAGGTATGATACAGGTTTTAGACAATTCAGTCTGAAACTACCAGGGAAATATTTGTCCAATGTCATCCTGAAAGTGAATATTAAGCCCTTTGGGTATAAACTCAAGATTTATATTTATATTTGTGTGAAAGAAGAAATTCGGGTATTTTTGTAAAAATTTTCTACTTTTGCCTGAGAAGGCCAATAATGTGTACAAATAATTGTGGTAATTATTTTTGCAAGTGAGATAAGCTCAGTTTTGTGGGGACAAATCTAATACATTACTCTAGTGTTTAAATATGCTACGTCAGAAGCATCTTAGTTTGCAATAGGTTATATTACTCTTGCCTTTTCATTTGTTTATTTCTTTTGGACTTTAGTCATGGATGGGAATATAATTAAAGGGTAAATTGTACAGATACATAAAATAAAAGGCCAATAAAATATACACACAAAAACATACAATGCATCTTCTTCAAAGTACACAGTAAAAGTAAAAGTGACAAAAAGGAGGAGAGGATATCTTTCACATTAGTGAGGAAGGCTTTTTTTTAATGTGTTAATTTAATTTCCTTGTACATTTGTATCCACAGAAAAAGTCTAGATATTCACTTTACAATATGTACCTATTTTGGGCCAGAGATTTAGCTCAGTGGTGCTACTGCCTGCCTCACATGGCAAGGTGCCAAGTTCGATCCCTAATACCAAAAACAAAACAAAACAAAAATAACAACAACAACAAAAAACAAACTTTACTCAATATTTACCTGCTTTGGTTCAAGTCAATTCAGATGGCAAAAGCAAAATTCAATCACTAGTGAAATGTTTAAAAATATATATTAAACAAAAATGTGCCTTTACAAATTAAACAATAATCTTCCACAGTGCAAGAAGTTGCAGATCATTGAATTCTAACTCTTTAGATGATTTATTTCACTTCAGTTTTTTGAAACCAAAAGAAAGACTTTTTATGAGGGTGAAAGGGGAGAATTCCTCTGTGATCATCAGTAGAACATCTGTTTGATTATTTTTCAATGAAAAAACATACATTCATAGCTCAACACTTTACATTTAGAAATTCACAATCTGAAGCAATCATACACATTTCAATAGCAAATGTACAGACTGTACCTGTCCACTTGAAACTTTCCACCATAGTAAGTCATTTTCTATAAGAATTCAATGATGAGAAAGAACAGAATATTTACTGGGTACAGAAGTCAAGGCAAGGGCCAAAGATTTAGCTCAGTGACACTGCGCCTACCTTGCAAGTGCAAGGTCCTGAGTTTGATCCCCGGTACCAGAAAACAAAAAAGTATACAGAAGTTAAGACAAACAGTATTCCTTGTGGATGAATTAAGTGATCGTGGAAGAAAATTTGTTTAACTGATTTTCAGCCTATCAGTAGGAAGGAAAGGCTGTCATTTACTTTTTGCAAGTGCATATCCATCAAATATTTTCCCTACAATATAAAGAGAGTCAACTTGAATTTCTTACAAACAAATTATCAGTCATTACTTGCAAGTTGCTTTAATGTTCATTTCTATTTGTGTAAATTTGATGCCTTTTACTAATTAACATCATAATAAAGTAGCAAAATTGAAACATACTGTGACCTAGCCACATTGTGTGCAGCAATCTATTTTGCAGACATTTTTGAAGAATACAATAGTCCCCTTTTAAGCATGGGAAGGTATATTCCAAGACCCTTAGTGGAATGCTGAAATCACAGTAGCAGCAAACACTCTAAAAATTATATTTTTCCTAAGTCTACCCATGATGAAGTTTCAAGTTATAAATTAACACAGTAAGAGATTAACAACAAAAATAATGAATTAGAACAGTTACAACTATATTCTATAATAAAAGCAAGAGTATGACTTTCTGAAGACAAAACTTTTCATATTGGTTTATGAGTAACAAACCCATGGAAAGTCAAAGCAAGTGTAAGCAAGATTTCTGCGTGTGAAGATATATGTTGAACTAATAAGAATAATGAGAACTAACTCTTCTTGAGCACTTACTATGTGTTGGATATGAGAGTTTGTACACCAAGAAACTAAAATTTAGAAAATATGCTCGATGCCTGCTGCAGCAATTACTGAGAATAAAAGATCTAGACCCAAACCGGTTCATTCTACCACTTCTTGATTACGTAGTTTTATTCAAATTAAATATCCAATCTGGGTCTGGGGATTTAGCTCAGTGGTGTCATACTTGCCTCATAAGCACAAGATCCTGAGTTGGATCTCTGGTATTTAAAAAAACCCCAATCTATACTTTGGTTTTATCACTGTAAAATTGGAGATAAAAGTACTTCCCAATATTATTGAGCATATGACAAGTTTATATAAAATTGTCACATTCTTTCTCTCTATATATATGACATATATTTACATTTATTGAAACATGTCTATAAACATGGAAAATCACAAATATCCTCCATACAAATTGGCATGATGGAACTTTAAAAAAAGATCTCTATGCAGTAATATGAGGCAATATGGTCATAGGAAGAGACCCTGGAAAGATGAGTGTCTAACTGTTCATGCGTTACCTTTGAGGAAGGAGCGACGATAGTCAGGAAGCTTTACGTTTCATTTGGTATACACCATATTGGATGGATGCACTGTAGATACCCTGTGCTACTTCTAATATTTAAATAAGCAAAATAAGAGTAACCAAAAGGAACATAAGAAAAGAAAAACATTAACAAGGTTTTAAAGTTTTTATTTTCACATAAACTATTTGTAAGATTTGTAAAGCCCTATCCTAGTTATGCTTTCATGGAGAAGTTTTAAATGCCAGTTTGATTCTAGAAGCTTTACTATTACTATATGAAAAATCTCCAACTTTATTTTTTTTAATTGAGTTTATTGGTACATTTTAGGGATACAGTACAGTTACATTCATTGTTGGGATCTTGTACCTCTACATGACAAGTCTTGATTCTCACTTTTTCCCCTTACCTCTGCCCTTTGAATCAGAATTGTTTCCTTTACCTTCTATCCTTGGGAAAATGTTGCTGACATCCTTAATATTCGTATACGTACTGTGTATGTATGCATAGATATATGTACTATATAAATATATATGTGTAGTTCTATATGCATATTATGCATTCATGTATGTATATTATATGCTTTTATATACGATACACAGTACAGCCCTGGCCTACAGATGAGTTCCATTCTAGGAGCCATGTTCATAGTCCAGTTCATCCCTATCTGAGAAAATGAATATCACAGAGTACATCTGAAAAAGTTCGCAACTCAAGTGTTTGTAAGTTGGGGACTTAGACTATAAAATTACAATGTGCCTATATATAGGCTTTCTATACAGAAACATGTATAATACATATCTGCAGTGTCTATTTTTTAGTATCTATCTATCTATCTATATCTATATAGATAGATAGATACTATTTATACATATATATATATCTATCTATATATATATATCTATATCTAGAGTTCATGCCAAATCAAATTACAGTTTTTAAATCTATATATCTTTATCTTTATCTATTTCAAAATTTCACTTAATTTTAAAACATACCAAAAAGTATGCAGACTTCTTTGTACCTATGTCAATTTTGGCTGAAAGAAATTTTAAAAATCTTCCATCTAAATAATGCAGACAACTTACTAATTGTAGATGCTTATTCTGAAATAATACCATCAACTCACAAATTATAATTCAAATAATACTGAATTTGCTTTATTTGCTTTTAGTTACTATCGAACATTGATTTTAAATGTTAGTAGAAGGAGAACCTCTCTTTTAATTTAATGATTGATTTTAGTCTTGTCCAATTTAAATTTAATTTGTCAAAAAAAACCCACCCACATATGAAGGGAGGAAGGAGAGTGAAATGGCAGGAAAAGTTAATTAAATTGTAGACACGTACCCACCTGACACAGTGTTTGTAAACAGTGTGTACTACACATGTGTAACAAAATAAAACATAAAACAAGAGACGACTGGGGGAGTGAGGAGGGAAATGGGTGAAAATGGAATTAAGATGTGTCATGTACGTCTCCCCTCGAGGAACATAAACATCATGTACTACAAACATACACTAATAAAGACAATTATCTGAAAAAAAAACACATTTTCACATTGTTTATAAATTGAGGCAAAGTTCTTTGCTGTATGCCTCCACTCTTATATTTTTGTAACTTTGGGAGAAGAAACTGGGTGGTCATGAGTGGATAAAACCTATTTAAATGTCTTTAGTGGAAGAAAATATTTTAGTAGAAGAAACATTTAGTAGAAGAAAACGTATTAAATAAATGTGTTGGGCTCTTCAGTAATTCAGGTCGTAGTAATTGATTTAGGTTTCTACGTAAGGAAGCAGTGGACATAAATTCGTAGCTGGTACTGCAGGAATCTGGAAAAGAAGCTATAAATTCTTTCTATTTGTATGATCACAAAGCGATGGTACCAGAATGTAAATATATGTTATTGGTCACGGTGATTGATTACTGTGTTGCATTTACTAATGGTCAGTGGTGTAGAACTTTAAGGTTTACAAAGCACTTTCCAAATATTCTCCCTCTGTTTAGCATCGTGCTTACCCTCTGAGGTGAGTTAGAATAGTTTTAATTTCATATTATAGGTGAAGGAATTGAACTTATATCTTTTTTGGGGGGGTGGGGATTGAGCTCGGGTCCTTGCGCTTTCAAGGAAGGCGGCAGAACCACTGAGCTAAATCCCCAGCCCTTCGAACTTATATATCTTGAAATCAAATTTTATTACATTTAAAATTTATCCAGAAAAAGAAGGTAAAGGAGAAAGAGAGGAAGAGGAAGATAAACAGGAAGAGGAAACGGAGCAGTTAAAGGTGAAGGAAGTGGAGTCAGAGGAAGAGAAGGAGGAGTGGGGGTGAGGGGAGAAAGTAGGAGGACTGGGGAGGTGGAGAGGGAGGGAGGGGAGAACATATAAAAAGATATTTATTTTTTCAGTATCCATAAGGAACCAAAAATGATTCTATTTTAAAATAAGACCTATGAAAGTTTTTATATGAAACTACATATTCCTTTTCTTTCCAATCTGAAGAGACCATATTTATGATAGTGAAAAAGACCAGGGATTTTTTTTATAATAAAGGAAGATAAGGGAAAAGGAAAAAATATGAGAAGAGGAAAAAATGGAAATGAAGCGTTTGTAAAGGAGGGGTGAGGGAGAGCAGGGACAAGGGGAAAAAATGAGAACCAAGTCCTGCCATGTAAAGGTACAAGATCCCAATGATGAATGTAACTGTACTGTATACCTAAAATGTACCAATAAACTCAATGGGGAAAAGAAAAAAAAAAGAAAATAGATCATTATTAAAAAAAAAAGACAGGAAGGAAGGAAGATAGAAGGACTGGACATACTTCTTTTTGTTGTTGGAGTGATTTTAATTTCTTCTGGCAATGACTACAAGGTTTCTCTTCAAAATCCTTTTCCTAGTTTTCACAGCCATGCTATGTGTAGGTAATTTATTATTTGCTTTGTGACACACAGTCATTTGAGACATGGGGTTCTACAAGAGAAAGCTTCGTTGAAAATCTAAACCTTTTGTGATAAGGTACCAAGGAGGTATTACCTACTATTCCAATTAGCATTTTCCGAGATGTTCATAATGGCTGCCTAATGTGATATTTTAAAATGTCACTGTTCAAAATAACTATAGAAGATTAAAAGTTAATGTTAGACAAATATTAACCTTTTTTTAAAGCTTTTCAAATTTAATTTTAAATTGGCTCGACAAAGTGCTTTAATTGGCTGGTACACAACACCAAGTACTTATTTGTTTAAAGTGTTCTTTGCTATTGGTTCAGATTTTTAAGTTTTTTGATTTTTCATTTCTCTTTATAAAAAAAAAACTTCTATGAGAATGTGCAGGGCATTACTTATTTATATGTACAACCTTTATTCTATTTTATTATTTTAGATTAAATTCCGTTTCAATTCTATTCTCTCAGGGAAGCATTAACAGTTGAGCTCAGCGTGAAAACCATCAAACACTTGAGCTGAAATTTAGGTTGGGCCATTTTGTCTGGTGAAGTAGAAAAGGACATGTGGAATGGCAAGGATCACCGTAGCTTATGGGAAGGCAGATGTTTTAATAATGTGTCATCTAGTGGGAGTTTTAGATATCTAAATTTAATTCTCTTGATATATTTAAAGAAAGTATGTGAAGAGAAATAATGTCTTTCACTGAGAGAATTAATAAGCGTTTCTGTCTTCTACGAAAGAAAAAGATTGAAAATGGCTAGTATTTTCATAAGCAAAGGTTAAAATCAAAAGCAATTAGAACTTGAAACTTCTAAGAGTGAATGGTAGGGTGGGGGACTTGGCTCAGCGGTTCGGTGGCCTGCCTCGCAAGCGCAAGGATCCGAGTTCAATCCCTGGTACCAAAACAAAACAAAACAAAAAACTAAGAGCAAATGGACAGAGAAGAAGTTCAGGACCTTCACTGTGATCTTTGCTGTCATATAGCAGCATGGTCGTGATGAATCAACACGTCTCAGGCAGCAAAACTACAAAAGAAACTCTGAGTCCTCTTAAAGATGTCATTTTAATGAAAGACCATAGTAACTTTTATTTTAAAATTATCTTTATAGCTTTTTTAAAGGGAAATAATGTTATAATTTGTCTGATAATGTTGCATTGAAATAACTTATAAGCTTGTAGCATGATTTCACTTCATGGACTGATTTTCATGAGCAAAATTATAATTGTTGCTTGTTGGACAGAATAGCTTCACATACAGTACGATCATCTTCTCCATATACTCCGTTATAGGTTCTATTCCATTAAGGATAATTGAAATATTTTCCCTTAGCTTTACTTGATATGATTCTATGATATGCTTGGAGATAACTCTTAGCATGATCCAGCCCATTTCTCATGCACACAAATAGGCTACAAATATTTTTCCTCACTATTGACTTAGTCTACCCAGTCTTTCTGCAAGAGTAGGAGATGGTTTAACTCATATAGAGCGTTTTTAATCCTTGCTCCAACATAGAAAACCTGAATTGTGGTTTCCTGTATTCCTGCTTGTAAACATTCACATGATTCAGGATGTATGCATACTAAATACATGCGAATAATCAGAACCATCATCAGTGACAAGGAGTCACACCCCAATGCACGTGTTTCAATGTTTTCCATTTAATTTAACCCAAATTTGTTGTTCCTAGCAGTGATTTCATTACCAAAGAATTCAAGTCTTGATAAAAACTATTTTAGGTACCTAAAACGCTTGAAACAGCCAGGTTATATTTTGGGTGACATTAAATATTTGGCAGTGGAAAAATCACTTAAATAAAATATGCGCATGTAAATATTTTATTAGAAAGAGTAGCAAAAATATTTGATGTGATCCAATGTTTATTTCTTCTGAATTATCTACTGTAAAATCTTTAAATAGTGAGAAATGATATCCTGCAAGAATATCAGTAAGTCAATAGGAAGAGGAAAATGAAAAAAAAAAAGGAATTTAAAATCGCAGATAGAAGTGATGTTAACATGTCACTTATTTGCATCCCTAATTTTCAAATTTTCCTCATCTCCAGTTATTTGAAGTAACTTACTCACAGAAGAGTTTTGTTTTTCAGTATCAGAGATCGAACTCAGAGCTTTGTGCTTGTGAGGCTGGCACAGAGCCACTGAGCTAAATCATAGAAGAGTTCGGGGACTTGCCTAGAGCCACCATACTAGACAGAAGTGGAAGGAACAATTTAATTGACACAGAATAAGAACTTGATAAATATTCTTTGACTAAGTGGTTAAATGGATGAATGAATGAATGAACAAATTAATTAGATTTTATTGTCTTCTCTTGGGCAAATTGCCTACCTCTGCAAACCACAATTTTCTTCTCAGTAAAATAAGGCAAATGCCATGGGAACCTTTGTAGCTTTTTACATCAGTGTGAGATATGCAGGTGTAGGGGCGTGTGAGCATGTGTTTCTGGTAGGTGCTGCACACACAGGAGCTGTTTTGACTACTACTCTTGTTTTGTGGAGGTAAGTGTCAAAGTCTCAGCACCTAACCTTTTGCACATCCTTCCAAGGAAGAAATGGCTTCTTGTATTCGGATTTTCATCTTTGTAACAATGTGAACAGAAGCGGTAATTGTGAAGCCTTAGAAATCTTTAAGGTAGCCATCACCAACTCATTCAAAATGTATTTATGGGTGCATTCTTTAAGAAAGTGTAACAAATAGTTTTCCAAAATGGGATGTACATTCTTTTAAGCTTAGCACATAATTCTCACTTCCCTCTTCTGAATAGGATGCATATTAAGATTATGGCATGCTGTGCAGGGAAAAGTAATGCTGTTCTCACCCCTACACACACACACACACATACACATACACACACACACACACACACACACACACACACACAAAACTGCCCACAAAACACCAAACAGAGAACTTCCAAAGACTGAAAGTACTTGTCTACCAGATGTTTTTGTCAGGGTCAAAGACAGTCAGTGAATATATTTATTACACCCTAAGAATATGACAGTCATAATTTGATAGTATTGCTTAGCCATAACTCACTGCGGAGAAGCATACAGTGAAATCCCAGTAATCGTATATGAAAAGCTTTCTGGGTAAACAGGCTCACGAAGGGAGTTGTTGCTGAATAACATCTATCCCACTTATCTGGCATTTCAGTTTCATATTCGTTGTGCTAGGGTTGCCTATATTATCAATGTCAAAAAAACTAAAAGGTCTTATCTTTAACTTTCATTGCAGGGCTTCAAAAGAGCTTTGAATTTGCATCTTACTCTAGGGAAGATGTAGCTTAAAAACATTTTTGCCCAGCTTGCTCCATTAATTTCTGAGGAAAACGCACCTACCGCTGTGAATATGACAGTTCTCAACCTTGGTGTTTTTACAGGATGTCCCTCCCCAGGGAACAGTCAGCACCATTCTGACTTTCCCGCTGGAACCGCACCGCCTGCTGGGTAATCAGCTCAGACTGCAAGGAGAGACCTCAGCAGAATGAACCCAGTGCCACTGCCAGAGCCAAGGAAAAGAAGAACATCAAGCTCTGGGGGTAGAAACATATTTTAAGTGATCACCTACATTCAGTTTGAAGGATAATTCGTCCATGCCTATGCCAGCTCAGTTATTAGTAGCACTTAGTACTTTCTGCCCACTAGAACACGTTAACTAAAAGAATCTTCATCATTTTCCCTCAATTACTTCCATTGAGTCAGGAGCCAAATTCATTTTGTAATGATTATCTGACTCAGGTAGAGCTTATTTTCTATAACTCTAGGCTGAAGCCACTGACAAGGGCACAAAAAGGATTATTTTTCAGCAGTTTTCAGCCCAGCTAAATCAGCAGATAATGGCATCTATGATGCAGAGTGATTCTGACCTAAAACCCCTCTCATTGTTAATGTGTCTCACATCTCAAATATGCCACAGAGGCAAAAATATGTTATAGACATCTCCACTGTCTCCAGAGAGCAAAAGGTGAGGTTTAGAAATTCTTGATTTTTATGCTTTCAGTCAATTATACAACAGCAATTGCTCAATAAAACCCCAAGAACTTTGTCCCTGTCTTCACAGAATTTTCACGTGGAAGTACACAGATAATAAGTAGAAAGATGGTGAATTTATTTGCATGACTTTGATATGTCAGATCTTAATAATCTATAGGGGCATAAACTGTTAAAAACACCAGAAGAAGACTTCTGGATGCTCTGTTGAGGGGGAAGGAAAAAAAAAGGCTTTAATGAACCATTCAGAGTGATTGCTCAGAAATAAGCATGTTCCTGTTGTAATATAACACTCCAGAGGAGATATAAGGCTTTGGAATATAGACGAATTACATTTTAAAAATCATTATATTCTACAAAATAGACCTGAGGTAGGAATATCTTTTTCTCTTGTTTCAGGACTATCTTGTTACTCATTTTAAGATACGGACTGTACAATCATTTGTTTATAACAGTGTTTTTCAAACCCTTGTTTTTCAGATTTTCTTCAGTGGCTAAGGCTATAGGTGGGGGAATATAAAAAAAAATGAGGCATTTCAATCCAAGCAACTCAGAATGTATCTGCATGGTCTGCCTAAGAAGAAACATTAAAATAACTGGAGAGAACTGTAGAAACTTTCATTATATATCTGTTGCCTGGCATGGAGTATCCACTTAATATACATTCTTTGAATAGATGCATCAAATTATTCTGTGTAAATGACTCTGTTTCTTAGGGTTATTTTCTAGTTCTCATCGTGTACCTGTATTAATTGAGAAAATGTGTTTGTGTACTGTACATGAAAAGCTGAACCCATCACAATATGCTCTGATCCTTTCTTTAAAATTTTTAATAATTTGTTCATCGGAGGTTGAATAATTTTGATTTTAAGATTTAATTCGAATGTTACTTTTCTCAGTTACTGAATTTTTGGCACCTACTCTCATTTTGTGCCTCAAATACAAGCAAAACGAAGTGAAATCATATCAACATTAAAAAAATCCAAAAAATTTTTATTAAAAGCCAGAGTTTGTGCAGGCTGGCTTCTAAGCTGTATTATCTCATTAAATTCCAGTAAGAAGTATACTCATGACAAGTACGTCTTCATTCTATCTAACTGTAAGGAAAACGAGGCAATAAAATGTGGCAACTTCCCGGGATGGACCTAGTAAATGCAAGGGCCAAAATTTAACGTGCCAGGGCTCTCCTCTCAGTTGTGATGTTGCCTTGCCACCCAAAACAAAACAAAACAACAACCACAAAGCCTGCCTCTACCCTAAACAACTCAGAGACCAAGAGCACGTTACACTCTCCTCTTCCTTACCAGAAGGCTTCCCTGCCCCTCCTCCCAGCTTTGCAGGTAACCTTTCCTATATTCAGAAAGTATAGGAAAGTTGCCTCCTCATTATATGTTCTGGCTCCTCATCCAAGAAGGGTCCTGGCAACAAGGAGAGTGCTGGCAGGTCCTTTGGGGCCTCCTGCATTCCTGTTCCCTCCTTGCAGTCAAACCCACTCTGTCATGAGCAAAAGCTAGCAAAGCACTCTTTTGTTCCATGAAGTATCACTCTTTGCCCTTAGGCTTCTAAATTCTCCCTTTATTTGATTGTCTTATTAGAAGGCCTCTCTCATTTGTGCCATAATAACATAGCCTTAATGTTGTGCTTTCAATATGGAGAGTCACCAGAAGACTCATGTATTGAGGTTTTGATCTCTAGCACAGCAGCGTTTTGAAGTAAATGTCTACAGAGGTGACTGGACCCTTAGGGGCTAAACTCCTCAGTGGATTCATTCAAGCTCCTAGCAACCAACTTCCTCCAAATGGACTTCACACGACTAGGAGCAGGCCTTTGAGGCACATATCCTGTCCCCGCCTCTTCTTCCTTCTCTATGCACACTGCTTCCTGACTGCTATAACACCGGTAGCTTTCCTCTGCCCTGCCCTTCCAAGGTGATGTTTTGGCCTTGCAGTCAGCAAACTCTGGGACCATCAGCCAAAGTAAACCTATTTTTCTTCAAGCTGCTTACGTTGGATATTTTGGTCACAGCACAAAAAGGTGACAGACATACCTAGTAGATCCCTTTTGTTTTTATTTCCACATGTCTAAAACTCCTCTTATAAATCAGCAATGAAGTAAGTAAATAAGTCAACTTTCATATATAATAAAATTTTGCATAGATACCTGCCTAGATGGCTGAGGGCATTATCGGGGTTCAGGACACCGTACCTCAAAGTACAACCCCTGAAAATTGAGAAAATATCAGAAGAAAGAAAGTCACTCTCAGACCTTCTTCAAACTTTCTCCCCTGAAGATTTTCACATATGTGTGTCCTGCCCTGTCCCCAAAGGGAAGAATCGCCACACAGGGATGTCACTAACAATCTGAAAAAATAGGCCTTGTGGAATATTAGTCAGTTTATTACCATTAGATAAGACTCTTGCTCTCCTATCATACTTCAACATGACTACCCATAAAATAGTACTCTTTTCCCTGGAACTTTATATCTCCATTTCTGAAGGCTCTAATACTGCATAAAACTACTTAAATAAATTTATGCTGTTTTATTTTTAGGTTCTTCGTTACAGATTATCAGTCCTGAAATTTTGGTGAAGAAAAGTTATTAGTTTTCCTGCCTTATAGTCTCCTATATCAAATATCAGTTTCAGCCTACAGGTCACCTGTAAATGCTGGGCTAAATTGAAGGACTTAAAACAAATATAATTGAAGGCTTGAAGCCAGGTTTCTATAAATGAAATTTAAAATTTTGTCTTAACTTCACCACAGGTATAGGTTCAGCACAATGGTCAGATTGTTACATCATCTGTAGTTGAAAGGAAAAGTGGATGACTTTAACCCCGGAATATTTTCATAGACTGTTACAAAATAATATTCTATGTAATATATTAAAAATAGAATCTAGAACTATGATAATCTCTAATAAAGTGGATGTGGGATTTGAGATTTGAATTACATTATTCCTATAGTATCTATCCCTCTACATCTATCCTTATTGATATCATGTATTAAAGTGGTGATATCATGTATTGAAGTTGTGTGCCTCACTTAAGTTTTCTAGACCTATATTTTGTTTTTCCTTTCCCTCCCTTTTTGAGGTAATATTCTTATTAATCACAAGAAAAAAAGTCATGATAGTCTTGCGTGGTGGCACACACCTGCAATCACAATTTGGGGGGCCAAGGAATGAAGATCACTGGTCAGAGCCTAATGGGAGCAACTTAATGATTTATCAAGATCCTGTCTTAAATACTAATACTAATAATAGAATGAGGCAGTAGCTCAGTATTAAGTTCCTGTGTTCAACCCTTAGTACTAAAAAAACAAAAACAAAAACAAAGCAAAGTGCGCACACACACACACACACACACACACACACACACACACCACTCTGCTTGTTCTCAGTAGTAAGTGCTCATGGGTCCTTTCTGAAGGGCCTATTAAAAAAACAAAAGCAACAAGCAAGCAAACAAAACTGCGTGATAAGTAAGCAATCCTGCAATATGTGAAAAACAATGAGATCAAAGGTATAATAACTGAAAAAGTAAATTGGTTTTGTCATATCAAGGAAGTAAAATTATTAATACTTGCAAAACCTTTCTATTTTTAACCTACAGGGCTGCTATTTGGCAGCATGCTTCTTAGGTGTGCTGGTATTGTAATTCCATTTCTAAGCCAATGTTTAGATCTTTGACAGAGAAAAGAATTGGTGCTTAACCTTCAAATGGCAATCCTGAGGCAGAAATGCTACTATCTCATGTAAGTTGGAGTGCTCTAGGAATGAAAGGGAACATGTTTAGAATGAAGGTTGTTACTGACTTACAGAGTAACTAAACATTTTCTATTTCAGTGCCTAGGGTTCCCTTTCATAGTGATAGAAATACTACTTTACAAGTGAGACAACTTATCTTCATGAACATCATTGTATAAAACAAGTATGAATGTAAAGGCTAGAGAATTTAAGAAGAGAAGTTTGGGGGAAAAAAATCCATGAAAAGGCTTTTGACTCAAAATCACTATGCAAACGGTAAACTAAAATGAAATCACATATTTTAGAGTATTTTTCTCTCAGTATAAATTATCTTACTGTATAGTTGAAAACTCAATGGTTACTAAACTATAGTTAGAAAGGAATAAGAAGTTCTGGCTTGCTATTGCACAGGAGGGTGACTATGGATAACAATGATGTATTGTATGTTTGAAAAGCTAGAGTGAAGGATTTTGAATGTTTTCATTGTAAAGAAACGATAGCTGTTTGAGAAGATGGATATATTTACTCTGATTTAAACATTACAGAATGTATATTTGTATTGAAATATCATAAGGTGCCCTATAAATATGCGTGATTTTTAATTTTATGGGCAGTTTTTTAAAAATGCAAATTTAAAATAAAATAAAAAGGAATCCCCTCATTTGATTTAAATAAATTATTTACAGTAACAGCAAATAAAATAGTTTTTTTAAACACTCCACTAAAATGTTCATAATTGAGTCTTACATTCATTCTTCTCAATTAGTGACCCTTGTAGTATGAATTGGTGGCAAGAACTCAGTCACATATTATGAAGAAAACAATTACCCTATGTGCTATGTTCTGAGATGGATCATATTTACCAAAGTGATACAGTGTGTTGCAAATAATAGTCAGATTTAGTAATTAAAATATCATGATGGTCTGCTGTTTTCCTGTTTTGTAAATATATGTACAAAATAACCAGTTATAATTGATAATTTATGGGTATAAAGAGAGCTGGGTCAGGTACAGTAATTTAAAGATGTCAAACCTTATTTCCTACTTCAGTTTCTGGATGAGAATAATATAGTCAAGAAGAAATAAGTAAAATACTGTAATTCTTAATTAATAGAAAAAGAACCAAAAAAATTTGCTTTATACTTAATTATTGAGAGCAATTTTCTGGAGTTAGTATGTAGTTATATTCACACAAGACTACCGACATTTAGAAATGGCTTACAACTTTTCCTATCAGCTTGCTCTTCTGGCCCTGAACCATAGCTTCCCACCCTTAGCTATAATGCATGTAAAACTGCCTGGGCTCGATTTCTAAGCACAAAAATATACAAGTGATTTTCAATTCAAATTTTAATGAATACTTTTTAAAAAATTGACTGATTATAAATAAGCTTCATTTCTGTTCAAGTAGCAATTTTATAAGGCATTTCAGTTAAAGTTAAAACACCATTTCTTAGTTGCCATAATAATTTGTAAAAGAAGTAATGATCTCTTATCATTATATATATGGAAAAGAAGAACAGAATTTTGTTGATTCTGGTTTTAAAGCTGTAATGTAATTCATTGCTATTCAAATATTAACTAGATTATATTGTATTAATATACAAGTAAGAACAATATTCTATCACAACAACCAAAGTTTGTGATATACCTAGAAAAAACTGATTTAAAAAATGTGATAATTGACAAAAGTAAAGCCATCTCATTAAAAAAATTAGCTCCTTAGGACTAACACCTGTAGAAAAATAATTTATCAATTTTACAAGAAAATTACTATGTACATACTGAAAAAAATTTCTAACACCCAAGTCGACATCTTACATTTGCAAAATGATATAGCAAAAGGAAGCAAAAGACATATTTACATTGGAGAAGCAAATGGGTTCATTGGAATCAAGAGGTTAGTAAAATGTAGTGACATTTTCAAAAGCTGTATTTATAAGGAAAGCTGAGGATTCCATGTGGAAATCACGTTTAATCAGCGAATGCAACGGAAAAATGCTGGCAAAAAGAAACTCTTTAAAAAGCTGAAATTTAGGTTGGAGTGATAAAAAGATAGGCATTCACATCAGCGAGTTGGCAGCAATATAGAGTGAGAAACAGATCTAAGACTCCATTTGTCTGCTATAGATCCCAAGCATACTACTTGGGAAAAGAATCCAGCATTAATGTGTCATATTACACAGATGTATTTGCTCAAGGAAGCTAGAGAACTGAAAAGTTTAAGAGAGCACCCTGCAGATGGTGGCCAAACATGCACGATCAGTTGTGGCTCAAGATGTTTGGAATTCTGTCTGAGGATACTTTGTTTTTCCTTTATTGCATAAAATAAAAACCAGAAAAATTAAGCACATTTGTAACAAATTGAGCCAGAGATAAAAAAAAGACAGTGAAAGAAGGGAATAAAACCACTGGGCTAAGGAACTACTTTGCTGTTTGCCTCTTGTAATTTCATACAGAAGAGTTATGATGATATAATTTGAAATTGACCAAAAATGCTGCCTATAAAGATCTCACATTTTTTATCCAGAAAAATCTTTAAAATATATAATGTATATAATGTAGAATCAAGTGTATCTCTTCAACCGGAGAAAACTACAAAAATAAACAGTTGTTATAAAGAGACACAGCTATCACTAACTTAAGTTTCCTAACATAAGAATCACTTGCATCACAAATATTTTAAAAATATATATTAATGCCACTGAGTTACCTACTGTTTGCTTCTTTCTTTCTGTATTAGTCTGTTTCTTTTGATTTAGATCCTGGACTTGCAAGTCCATTGTAAGCTCTACTTTTATGCTTATTTCTCTTACCCCTTATTTATCCATACCTAATTTAAATTTTTATGGACTGAATGCCCTATCAGCTGGAATTTTTTACCCTCTTATCTTTCATACCCTACTAAATTTTTTATCTATCAAAATGGTATAATTGGTACAATAGGTCTATGTTAAATATGTTTGTAATCTAAGACACTTACACCTCAATGAGATGGTAATGTACCCTGATAGAAGAAAAATGTGATCCATTTTTTACTTTTAACAAGGAGTAGATTAATTTCGCTGTTTTTACATAATATAGATTAAAGGAAAATTCTAAACATATTTTAAGTTAATTGCAAACTAAATATTTAATTTCAGGAAAAAGAAAATATATCCTTTTCCCCAAGAATAGCACCAATGAAAATTTTTTATGAAGTTACTAAAGAGAAACTACTATATGAATTAGAGATTTTAAAATAGAACAAAATTACTAGATTACTAACGCTAAATACTTTTGCAGGCAAAACAACAATGTAAATTTTAAGAGAACATTTTATTTTACTTGTAAATATTTTAGGAGAAATATTTTATATTTCAAGCAATTATTTACCTAAACATCAATATTGAAATGTGTAGTAACATGTTTTATCTCAAGTATGAAATTAGAAAGCCATATAAATGCAAAAACTATATAATTGTAGAGGGCTTGCTTTGCTAATAAAGAACAAGCTGAGTGATTTTGAATAGTCGAAGTAGTTATTATCATTTGACTGTTATATGTTCTTCCTTCTACCTTTCCAAGAATTTCTTGTATTATAATAATCGTTTCTAAAGAAATGCATTGCACACACAGCACTAGTTACTAAAATGTGTAGGTGGTAAGCACAGCATGATGAGCTCACATGGGCCATAGTCTCCTGATACCAGCATTGGCCTTAAACTCTATGAGATGCAGGCATCTTCCGCACGAGCACAGTCCACCCACATGTGTAAGCGGATGTCACGAATTCCAAGTGAGCCTTGGGGTAAAGCATGGCGTGCAGGCTGCATCTGATTCATTTTCTGAAAGCAAAATATCAAGTCAGCCAAGTTGTTTTAGATGAGGCATTGAAACAGGCATTTTAGAGGGGAAAAAGTAATCTCCCAGGGAAGTGTGAGGGGTGAGGTGCTGAGGATTTAAGCTCATCATATTCCATCACACAGCCCTTCCCTGTGCGCCATGATGCGACGGCCTGTGTACATCAGCAACTTCCTTTCCACTTTCGGTGCTAGCGGTAAATACCACGCCGAAGTGGAGTTTATAGCTATTCTGAAACCTTTTTACGTGTATTAGTCCTACTGGCCATTTTAAACTGTATGTCTAAAATTCTCAGTTTTTAAAGTATATAATTTATAGAACCTAGAATTCTGCAGAAAAAGCAATATAGCATTTACATAAATGATTCTATATACTTTCATAATGCTATAATTATTCATTTCTTTGCATTTGGCTTTATCTGTCTTCACCTTTTTGTCTTGTTGCTAAAATTTTGGAGGTAAGAAGTTTAGAAAAAAAACAATGAAATGGTAATTTCTAAGTGGGAGCACTCTTTGTTTTTAAGCAATCCTAGCCAAAAATGCTTGGTTGATCACTAGCTCAGGAATATTTTAGCTTAACATATATAAATCTCAAAAATTTCAGTACATATCTAAAAGAAAAGAATGAATCTGATTCCACCAAGTTTTTTTTCATTTTTTCTCTCAAAACATATTTATCTAATTGAAAACATAATAAGAAATCATTTATCAAAAAGATGGGTGAAATTTTTTATTTCTTTCAAAAAGTAAAGATTAGTTAGAACCCTCTACTTCACACCACATACAAAAGTAAACTCAGAATAGATCATAGTAATAAATTTTGATATAAAACTCTTAGAGTTTTTATATATTGTCTATTTTGAAATAGACATTGTATCATAAATATGACACCAAAAAGAGGCAACAACCAATTAATTGAACTTCACAAAATTGAAAATGTTATGTTTCAAAGGAAACCATTAATAATTTAAAGTATAACCTACAGAATGAGACAAAATATTTACAAATTGTATATCTGATATACATTTATCTGGCATGCATGAGATTTTTACAAATCAGCAATGAAAATATAAAACACCCAATTAAAAATTACACCAAGGGGCCAGGGATTTAGCTCATCAGTTTGGTGGCCTGCCTTGTAAGTGCAAAGACCGGAGTTCAATCCATGGTACCAAAAGACAAAAAACAAAAAACAAATTACACCAAGAATTTGAGTAGACATTTCACAAAAGAAGATAGACTATCAGTGAGCACATGTAAAGTGTTCAAGACAACTGTTCATTAGGTGGACACAAATCAAAATAGCAGTAAGTTATCTCTTTATGCTCATTAGAACGGCTGCCATAAAAATACAGATAATAAGTGTTGGTAAGAATGAGTAGTTGGGACACTTGTACACTGCTGGTGAATTTTAAAATGACACATCTACTTTGGAAAATAGTTTAGCAGTTTTTCAAAATGTTAAATAATGATTTGCCATATGACCAACAGTTCTCTTTTTAGACATATACCTAAGAGACATGAGAATGTGTCCATAGAGAAACCTGAACACATAATAATTATAGCTGCTAAAAGTGAAAATAGGCAAATATCCATCAAGTTATGAATGGATAAACAAAACAGTACATTTATACAATAGAAAATTATTTGGCTGAAATAGGAACGAAGTACTGATACATACAGCAACATGGATGAATATGAAATCTTTAGGTGAAGTCAAAGAAGCCAGATATAAAAGACCAAGTATTGGGTGATTGCATTTTTAAAAACCATATAGTAAAAGAAAATCCACAGATACCTTATGTAGACTCAGAGAGAGGAAGGCTAGAGATGCCTAGTGACTGCTAAAGTATTGGGGGTAAGAGGGTAGAAAAAACTGAAAAAGGGAATGATACGTCAACTTTGTTGACATAATAAAAAACTTATACTAAGTGGCACATTTTCAGAGAAGAGTTTTATAGTAGCGGATCATATTTCAATAATACTGTTGCTTTTAAAAATTGCTGCTGACAAAATATCAAAAACTTCCTTTTATTTAATTTTTATTAAAATATTTATTAATGGTGTACTTTTCTAAATTCAGATCTAAATGGAAAGAACCACATAAAAAATAGAAAAATTCAGTTGAAAAAGGATGGAAGAATTGGCTATGAATTTATTTATTTATTTATTGTTTGTTTGTTTTTTAGACAGGGCCTCACTATGTAGTTGAGACTGACCTGGAACTCACTATGTAGCACAGGCTGGTCTCGAACTCAGCGATCCTCCTGCCTCAGCCTCCGAGTGCTGGGATTACAGGTGTCCACCACCATGCCCGGCTGGTTTGAGTTTTAATTAACACCAGTGGAGGCAAGGAATATGACATATTGATAGACTAGGAAGTGCACAGACTGCAGCAAAAATAGGTAGAAATGTATAGAATAGAACATCATATGAGAAATAACACGGAAAATATGACAACTCCCTAAAAATTTCCTACTAATGGTTATTAACCAGACTAAGCACTGGAAAAAGTGTTGCATTTGACATGTATATTAATTCAAAGAAAATATAGTGATACATAGGTCTGGTGAAAGAAGAAATTCCAAGCAAGCAAAGATCTAACTGCATCAATAAAGAGTCAGGAATAGAAGACTACTGAGTGTTTATAACGGCGGGTATTTGCATTTTCCTGGACTTTAAAGCTCTCATAAAGAAGGGTCTAACCAAGACAGTGAATGGAGATCATATTACCAATGGTTTTAAAAACCATGATCTGATGATATACATGCTTAATATATAGACAAAGCAAATTCTTCAAACGGCCTGTTTTGGAATAGTAAGTTTAATTGATTCAATCTCATAAAGCTAATACGCTAGTATTTGGGCCACAGAGATGGATACTTTCCATTTTCTGCACTCAAGGGCAATATTAGCTGGCGAGGAAGAAAAGTGAACCAATAGCACACAGTATAACATAAATGTCATAATTAATAAAATCACTATGAATAAAGACACATAGACAGGGATCTCAACTCAGCAGGAAAAGTGGGGTTAGCAGTTGCCTTCAAGTGGAAATGAAACATGTATGCTTCAAAAAAAATGCAAAGAACCAAAGAGAGAAAAAGAAAAACAAATAAATAAAGAGTGACAATGTGGGGAAAATTGAGTAACATGACCCAGATAAACCAAACCTGATTTTATTATTTTTAAATTTTTAAAGGTTTTTGTTTGTACATGTTTGCAATGCATAATGATTACGCTCCTTGGGGAAAGCTGGGACGTGTACATAGAATTTAATTTTTTAAATCCCCATCTCTTATTATCTCTTGCAGCTCCCTCTATCTCTTTGTTCCTTCCCATTTGCAAAAGATCTATCTCTGTTTCCTATTATCTATCTTTATTTTGCTCTTTATTTATACCTTTGGTTGCTCATATCTGAGAAACCATGAGATATTTAAGCTTGTATGTCTGATTTATTTCATGTAACATAATGATCTCAAAGTACTTCCATTGTCCATCTGATTAAAACAAACAAACCAGAAAACCAGAAAAATATTAAAAGATACTTTTCAGATATTGAGTAGAGAGGCAGCGTAGGACTGGAAGCCCTGAGAAAAAGGAAATAAAAATGTGCTTCCTAAAACTGATCCAAGCTGCTGCCAGAAGGCAATTTGCTAGGCACAGAAAGAGGAATCCAAACAGAGCCCGGGCCTCTGAGTAGGGTAGACAGAGAACAGAGTCCAGGGAACCCAAGGCAGGTGTAACATGTAGGGCCAGTCCTGGAAAGAACTTTAGAAATTTACAGATAGTTCTCATCTCATCAAGTTTTAAATTAATCTATAATTATTTAGAGCCAGGGAAAGATCTACTAGACAGTCAGGAACTGCTCAGGGTTAGGAAAAACTAATGTTCCTCTCAGCTAGAAGAGAGAGACAACAGAAGAAATGGATCATTTTATAGATTTCTCAGATGGAGAATCACTTGAAATTAGCCCTAGATTAAAGTTGGTTTTGATTCTAGGTAACAGCACAAACGAAAATCTAGATGGGATAGAACTGATTCCAAAATGGAATACTATTTGGCTATAAAGAATGACAAATTTATGGGTTGGGGATTTAGCTCAGTGGTTTTGCTGCCTGCGTTGCAAGCACAAGGGCCAGAGTTCAATCCCCGGTACCAAAAAAAACAAAACAAAAAAAACCAAGAATGACAAATTTGAGACATTTGTAGGAAAATGGATGTAAGTATAATGTTGAAAATATAGATATATATTATATAGGTATTTAATCTATATATAATTTATATACTCTATATAATATATAATAGAAATATGTATATAATATATATATAAAATATGGGTGAAGTCAACCAGACCCATAGTTTAAATACCATATATCATCTCTCATTTGAATGAGGCAAAGCACAAATAAACAGAATAGCCAGGAGTGGTGGTGCACGCCTCTAATCCCAGCACTCGGGAGGCTGAGGCAGAAGGATCACTGTGAGTTCGAGATCAGCCTGGGCTACATAGTGAGTTCCAGGTCAGTCTCAACTACATAGTGAGACCCTGTCTCAAAAAAAAAAAAAAAAAAAAAAAAAAAGGAAAGGAAGAACAAAAAAAAAAAAAAAAAAGAAGAGGAAAGGATGGATACAAGGAGACAAAGGGATGATGGAGCTCTTGCAGTAGAGAGTGGTCCAAGGGAAGAGGGATGAGGATGAAGGAGGAGGGGAAGGGGAAATATGTAAAGTTAGGCCATAAACATGAACCTAAAAACCTTAATTAATGCCAAAATTATCTGCCATAATACGAACAAAGATTAATAATGTCAATAAGACCGAAAAATGAGGGCCAAGAGATTTAGCTCAGCAGCACAACACCTGCCTGGCAAATGTGAGGTCCTGTGTTCAATGCCTGGTACCAAAAAAAAAAAAAAGAATGAAAATGGGTAGGGGAATTGGAAGACTGAGGGAGAGAGAGAAATGGGAGGTAAGGGAATTATAAAAAAGGAAACAAGCTGTAGTACATATACTTAACCAATCCCCAAGATGATTGTAAATGTAATGTGCTCAAGTATGTACTAATGCAATAAAAAAATTAAAAATTAAAAAAAGAAACTTAACTGCATGCCAGAACAAGTTATAATAATTAAAAAAATTGTAGAGAAAAAGGAATACAATGAGATCCAGAATCAGAATATATAGCTTCCAATCCAAACTTTCTAGGCCTACCAAGAAAGGAAAATGGGACTCACATGAAGAGAAAGAAACAACTGATAGAATGAAAAATTTAGAAAAGACAACAGATGGGATTTTATGAACAGTAAAGTAACTCTTAAAACACATTCCATGTACTCAAGAATCTTTAGAGAATAGAAATATGATATAGATAAAGCAAATCTCTAAATATGAAAGATAAAACACCTGAAATGAAAAATACTGGATAAGATTAAGAGCAAATGATACACTACAATAGAAAAAAAATCATTGTCTTTAAAAATATTGAACAGATACGATGGAAAATGAATTGAAGAGAGAAAAAAGACTGAGAAAAAAATTGCCAGGGCGTTAATGACCTGTAAAACCTGTTTGACAGAGAAGTAATGTAGTTCTAGCAAGGGGAGGGGCTTCCAGAATTTCTTTGAGTAAATTATGGATAAATTTTTTTTTCCTTTGAGGAAAAAATTGTACTCTCCAAACTGAAATGAATTCAATAAATAGCAAACAAAATAAATAAAACCATACCAAACCACAGCATAACCAAGTTCCCAACAAAAGAGAAAAGCTTACACATGATCAGAGAAAAAATAGATATTGAGTATAGTGGAAGAAAGTAGAGAATGACAGATTTTTGTTGTTGTTGTTGTTCTGGAGATCGAACTTGGGTCCTTGTGCTTGCGAGGCAGGTGGTGGAACCACTGTGCTAAATCCCCGGTCCTGACAGATTATTTTTGAGAAAAAATATAAAAGCCAAAAGACAAAGAAAGAACATTTTAAAAAACTACAGATAAATGCCAATGAAACAAAATAAAAACCAAAATAATAAAAATTAAAAAGTTAGTCTAGAATTCTATTTTTAGTGAAAATATTTTTCCAGCATGCTTCTAAAACAAACTTTTGTATTTCTAGAAGCAAAATCTGAAAAAATTCATTTCTAGCAGATCTTCACAAAAACAAAAAATAAAAAAAAAACCCTTCACTACTAAAGGATGCTTATCAAGCACAAAGAGAATTGTAAAAACACAAATTTGGGTATACATAGAAGAATCTAGAAATGGTATATAGGTTAATAGAAAATAAACTTTATTCTTTGTTAAAATTTCTTAAGTGATAACAGATACTTTGAGACAAAGCATAGTAATAATGTATTATAGGCCTCACACCCTGTCTAAAATTACAGTGTGTAATGCCAACACAAAGAATAGGAGAGAGAAACAGAGGCACAGCATTGCAAGTTTTTTGCATGATGTGCGAAATGACCGATATTATTGTGAGCAGTATGTGATCATTGAAAGTAAAGATTGCAGGGCCAAGAATTTAGCTCAGTGTTTCCACCACCTGCCTTGCAAGCACAAGGTTCCAAGTTCTATCCCCAGGGGGGGAAAAAAGAAATTAAAGATTGTAGGTCATGAATGGACCCTAAATAATAAAATAACTATTGCTGATAAGCTACTAACATAGATAAAATGAATACTACAATTACTCATGAAATCCAAAGCAAGACAGGAAAAATGTAAAAGGAAACAATGAATATCTGGGCAAATGAAAAAAATATAGTAAATTGGAAGATTTTACCTAAACATGCAATTCAATAAGTAGACAAATAATTATATGCTAACGATAAACAAAGTATTTGAGCAGATTATTTTAAAAAGATATCCCCATAAGCATGCACACAAAACATTCAATAGTCATAGGAGATGTATAATAAAACCTCAATGAGATACCACTACCAAATCCCAAGGATAGTTTAATTGTTAAAAAAAAAACAAACTGGTAATACCAAGCAGGTGAAATGTGGTACAAGTGAAAATGTGGTAGAAGTGATATCTCATACATTGCTCATAGAACTAAAAATGTGCTAGCAATTATAGACAATGTGATAGTTTACTTTTAAGAGTAAATATACACAGCATAAGGCAGGGTTGTGAGGAGAAAGGAACCCTTCTCCATTGTTGGTGGGAGTGCAGACTTGTGCAAACAATGTGGAAATAAATATGGAGATACCTCCAAAAACTAGGATTAGAAGTTCAATTTGACCCAGCCATCCCTCTACTGGGTATCTTTCCAATAGAATTAAAAGAATCACATCACAGTGATATATGTGTACCCATATTTATAGCAGCACAGTTTGCAATAGCTAAAACTTGCAAACAGCCCAACTGCCCATCAATTGGAGACTGGATAAAGATGTGGTTTGAGCCAGAGATTTAGCTTAAAAAAAGAGATTTTTTTTCTATAAAATGGAGTACTACTCAGCCATAAAGAATGAAAAACTAGAGTCATTTATAGCTATATGGATGTATATTGAGGCCATACTCAAGTGAAATAAATAGGACACACAGGTGTAAACACCAAATAGTTTCTCTGGTGTGATAAACTAAAATTGAAAAACTAGAGTCATTTATAGCTATATGGATGTATATTGAGGCCATACTCTTAAGTGAAATAAATAGGACACACAGGTGTAAACACCAAATAGTTTCTCTGGTGTGATAAACTAAAAGTGTAAGTAAGGTTCAAACTGTATAATTGATAATGTGAAATAGGAAGAAAGGGGCTAAAGGAGTAGGGGAAGTATGAAGGGTAGTGGGAAGGAAAGAAGGGAAAAGAAAAAATATGAGAAAAGGAAATAATGGAAACAAAGTCTTTGTAAATAGGGAAGGGCGGAGGGGGTGAAGGGAGAGCAGGAGTATGGGGAAAAAGTAAGATCCAAGATAAATCATGTAAGGTTACAAGATTCCAACGATGAATGTAATGGTACTGTATACCTAAAAAGTACAAATAATGATAAAAAAGTAAATATACACAGTATAAGTCATAGAAATTTCTTTCTTGGCCCATATCCAAAAGAAATAAAAATATACTTCCATATAAACATTTGTATTCAAATATTCCTATCATCTTTATCCAAAATACCCAACAGCATGAATTGCAATGTAAGTGAGACTTGGTATGAATAAATAAAACAAATATATTCCTTCAATGTACTAATGCATATCACATGAAGAAATAAACTGCCCATGCACACTAGAAGGGGAGAAGACTTTGCTGGAAGATAGTGTCATACTAGACATCTGATGCTTCCAGAAGACTGGAATGGTGAAGTGGGTAGAAAAGACGTGTAGAGAGAGTAATCAGAAGGCCCCCAATTAAGCTGGGACCAGGAGAGAGAAAATACATGAAGAAGCTGATTGTACATTCACTGATTCCTTGTTTTTCCCCAAGTAGGATTTTTTTATAAAAATGCAGGATGGCATTTCTACCAAATACTTTACAAAGATGATATATTGCACCATTAATGATAAAACTGGAATATGGACTATTTGTCAGACATGGGGTTTAACATGCAAATTACAATATAAAATTTTTGGATTTCAGAAAATAAAATAATTGGCCGTTTTAGAAGTGGGGTTTTTGTATATCGATCAGTTTTCTTTCCCACCTCTGATGAGCAGTAATATTCTGTCCTGAACAATAATTTACGATTTCTTCTTTGCTTTAACTTCAATTTAGACTCTGAGTACTGAACAGAATATGTTATGTTGATTTTTAAGCTAACATTATATATGAGGATACAGATATGCAAGATTAAGACGTTAGTGTTCCTTTTATAAAGCAATTAGTTGCTGTTTGATAGGATTTTATTTAGGATTCTTTTATTTTTATTTTAGGATTCTTTGCAATATGAACTGCATGATTTCTTTTAAAATTTGCTTTCTTAGACAAATAAGGACATCCATAGCATCTTACATTATACAGATATATTTAATTTTAAATTTCACAACGAAATATGAGTAGAAATATGAAAACTAGAAAAAGTTGTTTTATATTGTTTTTGCCCAATAAATCAAGCCAATGTCACATCTAAAATGTAATTTTCTTGTGTGTAAACTTTTAAAACATTGCTGTCATTCAATTATATCATTATATATTACAATTTGAGAATAATAAATCAAATTCAATTTTATTCTCCTTTTAGAATCCATAGTCTTGATCTTTTCTTTGTGACTATTTCTTTTGAGGAGTTGATGCTTTTATTTTGAATATAACTCTTATGTCACATATAGCGTATCTACCATGTCATCCTGCAGAGTGAAAAATCAATGAAAACAGCATGAGGAGCTCCACTGAGCCAGTTTTTGATGAATTATGTCCTTAAAGATATACCCTGTATGCAGTTCAAATGTATTGATTAGGTACAACTGTTTCTGTAATATCAATAATGCACTATTCTCCTGAACTTGCCCTGAAGTGACAGGGTTTAATGGAGAGAGCCCTAAACAATAAATTGACTACCAAGAATGCAGCACAATAATGAAGCTGGCTCAACTCCAAAATAAATAAAAATGTTAATCTTGAGGAAAACGTATTGATGTCTCTGCTTCCACTGTCTTTTTAAAAATTTGTATCTTTCATAATAAGGTGCTTACTGAAGGAATTATCATATCACCGAGTTACAGCTTCTGTGTAGCCCTTTAGCACTTACCTTGCTATATGCTATCAAATACAAAAAAATTAACATGAATAGAAATACCAGTTTTGAAATTTTGAAATACCAGTTTTAGTGTTTTAAAATATCACAATATTAAATATTTAAAATGTTGTAAACTATTAACTTTTAATAAATCTTCCTATTAAATTTAATTCATTTTTTTCTTGCTATGCTTTGTTTTATAGACAATTAACTTATTTAGGAGCTCTCACACTTTTAATGACTCTAGAAGAAGAATGCTTCTGTATAGATGCTGTGTATTCGATATAAAAGTGTCTTTTATGAATATTCAAACTATAAATAAATTGTTCCAATACAGGAGACAGTGATATGAAGTCATTATTTTTCAGTATGTCTATCATCTTGTAGGACAGTTTAACTTTCGTGCTAATTCAGAGACTCCAGAGAAAGTAGTCTTGTAATTTGTACAATCTTAAAAATTCCTAGTATGTCATTCATCCAAAATATCTTCTAAAATATCTTTAAGAGAAACGTGGTTTTTCTATAAAATGGAATATTACTCAGCCATAAAGAAAGAGAAAATAGATTCATTCATAGGAAAATGGATACATATTGAAGATATACTCCTAAGTGAAATAAATAAGGCACACGTGTAAATACCAAATAGTTTCTCTGGTGTGAATAATCTGCAATAATACAGAAGATCCTAATAAGATTACTGATATTGAGAAATGGGAAGAAAGGAGCTAAAGGTGTAGGAGTAGGGGAAGTAATCAGGGAAAAGAAAAAATGTGAGATAATGAAAAGATGGAAATAAAGTGTTTGTAGATAGGGAGGGGAGGAGGGATGAAGGGAGGGCAGGGGCAAGGGGAAAAAATGAGAACCAAGACCTGTCATGTAGAGGTACAAGATCTCAACAATGAATGTAACTGTACTGTATACCTAAAATGTACCAATAAACTCAATTAAAGCTGAAAAAAAAGAGAAACATTTGAACAATTTGCTCTACTTATTTTAAATCTCACTCAAAACACATAATTTCTATAACTATATAACCATAAATTGCCAGTGCAATCATTTGATAGTACATAATTTTAGCATTGGTATGACCTGTCTGTTACAGCAAATCACAATTCTTCTTGATCAAACCTAATATGATAGAAGCTGGGCTACATTAGCTTAGAACCCTGCCTCCTACTTTGTCAGTCTAAAAAGCATCAGAAGAACATGACAAATTTTGACAAAATTTGTTTGAGCAGTCTCAATTTTCTGAGCTCTCATAAATCATTTGTCCTTTGCTCAGTTTTAAATTCTTAACTGCCTAATCTATGTTATGTCAACATCAGAATAAATCGGTTAGGAACTTCCAATGAACAGGTTAACGGTTCAGGGCTCTCTAGACAATCCAAAAATGAATTGAAGTTTCATAAGTCAGTGATTAGAATATTCACTTTGGCATCTGACAGAATTCAGCCTCAGTTTTGTCACTTAACATTTCTATTTTTTACTAAGTCAACCTTTCTCAGGATCTTTTTTATGACATGAAAATTGAGAACAGTAGTTAGTGAATGACGATTCAGTGAGATATGTCATATATAGTATCTGGAAGGCTTCTTGCTAAAGAAATGTGTTCAGTGATATAAGAACAGTAGTTCCCACCAATGTTATATTTGTTTGTTATTGTTAGGAGCGTTCCCATTCCATGATATGCTTTACCTAATTTTTTTCTAAGACAACTTGTCATTAATACAAAGTTATATACACTACTCATAGATTTTGAGCTCCATTTTCCTTTCGATTTTTTAAAATTGCAATGAATACATGTTGTAATAATAAAATACATCGCTTTAAAGCTCATAATGCTTTTTCCCATCAAATTAATACCACTTTTAACTATATTATAGGCAATAGCCTATATATTATTTAATATCATTTTAATTTTAAACGACTGAAAGTTTGGCCCACATGATTGGTTTCCTATTGGTTATGACATCTTAAAAGTGATTAATTTAAATAATAATACAACTATTAAACTTTGAAATACCAGGTCTTTTAAATGTGTGTCTTTGGGATTTAATGTTTTAAAAACTTTTGCCAAATGTCACTCAGATATTTTTTATCATGTTTGAAATATTTCCAGATTAAGAGCTCTGCTCAGCAGGCATCATATGTACATGTTAGAACTTTCATCATTTACAACACTGATCACTGTGATTCATAATTATCCCTCTTCATAGCCAACTATACCAAAAGCAGAATTTAAAACGGATGAAGAACAAAATCTCTGTCCTCCTTGTTCAGCCTAGGTGAACAGGCTGACTTTCTCCTCCAGTGGCTTTCTATCTAGAGTAATTTTAGAGAAAAAAATACATTTTAATAACATGTTCCCTTTTGAATTATTTTAAATTGAATATTGTTTAGCACGTACAACAGGCCAGGTTCTGTTTCAGGTACTGAAGATATTGTTAGATGAAGTTCTGTGTTCACCGTGTAGAGATTGAAGAGAATAATTTTGGATCTGGAAAATATGTGAGCAGATTTAAGATGAATATGGACACAGAACAGAGGGCACCTTGAAGGTACTTCAAAATATGTAATGTTGTGGAGAAGGAAGAGAAGATGGTCCACTATTGCAAGCCTTTTAGAATTATTTGAACTTAAAATAGTAGCCTATGAAATATATGACAAATAAATGATTGCAATTTCATCAGCATCTTCTTACCAAATACCTCATATATAGCAGGTGATGCCAGTCTGCTTTTCTATGTATGACTTTCATTAACTTTCACCACCCCACAGTGGAACTTTTTATATTTATTCCCATTTTATAGACGCGCAAGCTGATGTGCAGATTAACAACTCAAGGATCACCTGCTGTACAGTACAAGAGTAGTAGAGTCACATTTTAAATACAGAAGCCCCTGATCACTATGCAAAAGAGCCTCGTGTGCATTTCTTCTAAGACTTGGGCTATCTCTTTGCTGGCCAAGAGAAGTTAGTGAAAGACTTCACTCCCATAATTATTTCAGGCATTGCTATCAGACTAATGGGAGTAGTTAGTTGAACTGCAGGCTCGGCTGTTTCCTCTCAAGCCATATGACATAAACAAACACATGGAGCGAGACAAAGAGTGCTCCTTACTCCTTACATACAGGGCCTCCTTCCTTTATTCCCTTAGAAGAAGTGCAGTTTTTAAGTCTCATGTTTTAAGTCACATTTTCTCTTTGCTCTCTACTACTACAGGCTTCTATGTTGATTTAAGATTTGTGCAACCAACTCACCCCATCCAAACACTGTAATCATCAGATGGCATGATTTGGCCTCTTGCTTTCTTGATAGCTATATTTTTGGTGATGTGTTCCTGCATCTCACCTTCCACCATAGTCGCCCGTTCTCAGGGTCATAAAACCAACTCCACTTTGAAATCAAGACATCCTCGTGTTTCAGCCGAAGTTCTTCTCTACCTAGACTAATGGCTGTTGCTCTCTCTAAGTGTCCGCTTCGTTCTATCAGATATTTACATGAGATTCCTTCTCTTTGCTTCCTTTGCTGCCATAGTCAGTATCCCTCCTCACTCTTTAGTCACTCACTGTCTTTTTGTCTTGTATCCTTTCCCTCCTTACCCACTTACTAGGAAATTTTTCATCATAGATTAATGCAAGTATGAGAGTTTTCTTAGAGGAGAGCTTCTGAAGGAACTCAAGTAGCACTCTAACTACTCATCACCATTGACTTTATTAATAGCCTCTCAGTAATGCTGGGCAATCCCAGTGCAGTTCTTTAGTTGTTATTCTTTTCTACTCCATGCAATGATCCCTTGGAACATTCTTACTCAGATCAGCTGTATAATTGCATCTTTTCCCAGTACTGACAACACTATCTTCCTTCATACAGCAAATACTTCAACCTCCTGTCACTGAACCAAAAAAGTCTTTTAGTATCTGTATGTATCCTTTTCTCCTCTTGTGATACAATAGAAGAGATTCTCATTTTCCTTTTAGAACCACTCTGTACAGTGGATTGCTGCATCCCATCTCTGCCTACTTGCTCAATCCTCAGGAAACTTATGCTATTATTTTTTAAATGAATTGCTTATTTCACATCTGTTCCTATATGCATTTTCTATTTATCTCTTCGATTTCCCAGCTAAATATAGAGGAATTGCCTGCATTTGTTAGTCTTTTTTCTTCCTCTATCATTGATAGAACTTTCTTTAATACGGACTTTGCCCCACCTATCTCTCAAAATTCTTGTAAAGATGCCATGATGTCCTTCTTTAACTCAAGCAGTACTTTGTATCTTCATCTCACTGAGCATTAAGCATTTTGCTGAAATATCATCTTTTCACTTGGGGTCTAGGATACCTCCAGTCTCCCTCCATTTTATCTTATTTTGCTGTGTATTCTTTCTCAGCATTTTTTGCAGTTACTCCTTCACTAACCAATAGCTAAAGTTTGGAATTCTGCATGGTACTCTCTCTTCAGGACTCATGTTCTCTCCTTAAGGAATCTCAGTCACCATCATGCCTTCAGTTACCATCTAAAAGCCAATGATTCCAATTTTAGACATATGGCTCAGATTTCTAAGCTGCAAGCTGCAAATTGGGTTTTTAGGATATACCCGTTTTAGATGATTTGTTTCCATTTCAAACTGAACCTAACTGAGGAAATCCCAGCTACAAAGAGTCATTGCGGACCCTTCTGTTTCTCATCTTTAACTTCTTCAGTCCATCTTGTTTGTGAACAAACAGTAGAAGTATACACTTGTCTCCTCCTCATGCCTTTACACCTTCATCCCTTTTTTCCTTCTTGAAGTAGCATAAAATTCCCAAAACTGGCCTGGCTCTCCCCTCTTCTTTCCATATTTCTTCTATTCCCCACATATCCAGAGTGATGATTTTTTAAAATTTTATTGAGTTTATTGGTACATTTTAGGGATACAGTACAGTTACATTCATTGTTGGGATCATGTACCTCTACATGGCGAGTCTTGGTTCTCATTTTTTCCCCTTACCTCTGCCCTCCCTTCACCCCCTCCTCCCCTCCCCATCTACAAACGTTTTATTTTCATCTTTTCACTCTCACATTTTTTTCTTTTCCCTTTTTGTTCTTCCCCTAAGCATCACACCTTCCCTACACCTTTAGCTCCTTTCTTCAAATTTCTAAATGTCAGTAATCTTATTAGAATCTTATGCATTGTTGCAGAATATTCACACCAGGGAAACTATTTGGTATTTACACATGTGGGACTTAAATCTGACCTCATCACTCTCCTGACTATAGTCCCCCATGGTTTCTAAATAGCACTTAGAAGAAAAGATCAAATTTCTATAATGGGGTCAAGAAGGATCTGTAAAACCTTTTCTTTATTTGTTGAACCAGTGTTATCTCGTCCTATTCTCTCCTGTACTTGCTCTTTATTTTCCAAGCACACTGGGTTCCTGTTAGTTCCATCGGCATTCCAAGCAGTTATCTCAGAAACTTTGTCCATGTTTTTCTTCTACCTAAATTTCCTACTTTTTCTCACATTGATCTACTTTTTTCATGCTGATCAAGTTTATGTCTGCTTAAATATCACATCCTCCCTATGTCTGTTCTCCTTTTTCTCTATGACCATGGTAAGTTTACCTGCTACATGTAACCTTAGGTAAGATTCTGTGCTTTATATTTGGTATTACCCAGAGCCACTGCCAATGATTCACAGCAGAGGTTCAGTATGCGTTTCATGATCCTCAACACCAAGCAACAGAATTTCTGCTACATAAATATTTGTAAAGTGGAAGAATACTTCTCTAAAGACTAAACTTACTTTTCACAGGGTTTCTTTTGTTGCCACTCTTCACACTAATTACAGCCTATAACAAAATTAGTACAGTGACATATTCAAAGTGAGATTTTCATTCTTCTCAGTGACACCATAAATCATGGAAATATTGCTCTAGACCGATGTATCTAGGTTCAGGAATGAAGATTCAAGACATGAAATTTGATGATTTCTACATTTTCTACTAAGGAAGATTATCAAAACATGAACAGAAACTTTAAAAAGAATAGAAGAATAGGAGAAAGTGCTGAAATTTGAACAAGACAGGTCGCACTCAGATATGGATGTTTAAATTCCCAACAGGCAAAAGAATTCTGAATTCCACCTCTGTTTTCCCATAGTGAGTTATGATCTTGAGAAAATGAAATTATCACAGGGAAAAGAGCAGCTGTTATTTTTGTTTTAAAATCTTTTCTGTCCTAGAAAGCAAGCAGTTTTTTTCCTACAAGTGTTATTTTATTTCTGCAGAATTACACAGAAAGTGTTTGCAGTGAATATGTCCCAGGTAGATAACTCCAAACCACGTTACCCAAAGAAGCCCATGTATTTATTAATTATGGTATTTACAAAAATTATAGATTTGTTAATAAATGTTGCTGTTATGACAGCATCAGACAGAACAGACATATACTAGAACATGGTTTGAATATTCATAGCTTTCAGGGCTAAGATTTTTCTTTCCTAGGGACTGTCATTACTTCTCAATATGTAATGTAATATTCTTGAAGTTGATGAGGATATTATTTAAATAAAGCTACAAACATATTAGTAGCTCAATGATGACCAAATTCACTTAAAAATATTTGGTGATAAAAAAGTTTTTGTTAAGTCTATATAATAGATTAAACTAAAAACATAATCATCTCAATTTGGTCAAAAAGAAAATAATTTCTTAATTTTATTTAATTTCTGAAAAACTTAGTGAATTTTACACAATGAACACTGTGAAAACTGATTTTGTGACCAAAAGACTCAAAATAAAAGAATACATCTCTTCATTAATAACTGTTTTCCACTTTAATTTCATTGTAAAATAATTTTCCTGTGACAATTTTACTATTTTTTTCTTTCATCTTTATGTTTTGAAAGAACTAGATTGCCCAGATTAGTAATTGCCAAAGTCAAATCTCTTCTACATGGACAGACAGGAGCTTCATCTCAGGATTTCTTATGGTGTATGTTTAGTTCAGCTCAACCCACCAGCAATACTGAAAAATGATATACAGCATACAACTCAATGATAACAAAAGCCTACCTTTTCTTTATTTGTGAAAGCAATCATATTCTTAGTTTTATGAGGGTATTTTTAGTTTCTAGTAATTTGGAAAAAGGTGATAGGTGACAAATTCAGAAAATAAAGTGCAACATTATGGTGTAAAACTCTAGTTATATATAATACCTATAAAGTGTATAGAAAAGTGCATTTCTATTCCAATAACACCTGTGACATTTAGATATTCTATAGCATTTCTGCCTTCATTTCTGCCTATAATCACATACTGAAACTAATTCTCTCTAAATATACTCAGAGATCTTAAAACAGTTCAACGCTCAGAGGGTGTATAATGCAGCAAATCATACATTTTCATGCTTCTCTACTTTTTATAATTCTTGCTTTTAAAGTAGTTAATAAAATTATAATTATGTTTGGAAAAACCTTAGAAACTCGAAAACAAACAAAGACTCCTTTAAATTAGTACAGTAAAAAAGTACAGCTTTATACAGCTTTTACTTTATAATATATGTATATCATTATGCCCATAAATATTCTAATACAAATTAGATTTACACGTCATGTCTTCTGAAATAAACTTGCTTTTCCGTAGTTGGAAAAGACTCACTCATTAACACAGCAAATATCCTCGATTTCCATTTAACGATCTCACTAGCATACAACAGATTTTCATTCACATAGTTCAGTACACACTTGTTATAGATTTTTTCCCCTGGCAACATTTATCTTTCCTTTTTTATGAACCAAAGATGTTTTACATTTTCTACCTCTTCTCTATAAAATCATAAATAATTACTGTATTTCAAAAGTTCCTGGCAACTGGACACTTTCTAATAGCTACGTTTAACAGTTTTTTAAAGAAATATGATGACAAAGAAGGATTTACAAAATAGCCTTCTCTCTCTCACCCTCTCTCCCTCCCTCTCTCCGTCCCTCTCCACCTCTCTCTCTCCTTCCCTCCCTCTCTCTCTCTCTCTCCCTCTCTCTCATTTGAATTTGTAACATACATACACAAAGAGAGAAAATCAGAATCATTCATTCACAGAATTAGTATGGCTATAGGCAGAACACAGGAATGGTCAAAATAGAGAAGGCAGTTGCATGACAGACAGTATCACCTTCGGTTGGAAATAATGAGAAGATGAGAAAATCTGAAAAGGTTTGTCCACGAGCCTGAGCCGTCAAAGCTCCCGGCCTCACAGGGACACTCACCACTGCTGCGGCCTCACCGGAGGCTGCTCCTATGGTGCAGAGTAGTGGGGTGAACTTGGTGCGCTGTGTGAAGGCCCAGCGGCCCTGCCAACGTGGGGATGAGTGTCCACTTATCCTACAGTGTACGTCTCAGGCGGGAGGTCTTTTCCTGTAGAGAGAAGGACATTTCTGTTTGCACATTAATCAGTACAGGAGTGTTAGAGTTTTTGTTTTAGAAGAGAGAAACACGTAGTGAATTCTGACAACTGTGCACTTACAGGTATATGATATTGACTAAAGATGTAGACAAAACACTCAAAACTTATGGATGGCTATAGTTTAAAAAAATCCATCAAGTCTGGTTTTCTTGTTGACACTAGATTTAATTTTGTTGGGGTATTCCAGTTATAGTGCTTGAGTCTACTATGATAATGTACTTCAGTATAACTAGCCTGTTCACTTTATAACACACCATGGATTTGATAGAAGTTTTTAAAATGCCAACATTGTGTAAAGGATGCTTCCTTTTAAAATGATTCAGTCCATCATTATTTCAGCAGAAATGAGGGAGACAACACAACTTTTGGGAAGTTACTTCACCTCTGGTATTACTATTTTATAGTTACTACACTAGTACAGATAACAGAATTTCTGCCTTCTCATTTCTTTTGGTATCTCATTATTTGATGAGTTTACAAACAACAACAATAACAACAACAACAACAAACCTACAGTGATTTAATCCAGATTCTTCTTTTCTCTTTCTTTTGGGTATAGGGACTGCCTTATTGATTATGCCCAAAGCAGGCTATAAAGAGTTAACCCCTTAATTGGCTCATTTGAAGACACGAGTCTGAGAGACTCTTCCATGACTCATAGAGGCCCCTCATAAGCACTGCAGGAGTGCACAGGTTAGCACGACCTCCCACTAACACCACTGCAGAGACAGAGAAACAGCCTGTGAAGCTGTGGCTTAATGTGAGATAACGCGGTAGCTGAAGTTGGAGTAACTCAAACCCAAATTTGTTTCCTATGATAAAACCTTCTTAACTAGAAGGACAAGGTTCTAATTACAACTCTGTATTTTGTCTATTCTGTTTCTAATTCATGAATGCTTTGTCTTTTCCTTTGCAAGCCTTGGCTGCATTAGTACCCATAGCAACTGGACAATTGCATGTTCTTACACATAGTTCCCCTTTACAGCAATTTGATTACCAATAAAAATCAGTGCCTTATACTGATCAGGGCCTTTGCTGGTTGCTTAGCACTGGCTGCACTGGCTGCCTACTTTTATTTTCTTTAATTCTGTCTCTGAGCCTTTCTTCAGCCCTGCACTGTACAATGGGCAGGAAACTGGAACCTGCTGCAGAGGTCTCAGTAACTGGGAGCTTTTCTCAGAAAACCCATGTTCTTTATCTCTACCTTATATGACACAAGCTCATTCAGAAGCAGGTACCATCTATGATAGGACAGGGTGAGGAAGCAGAAGTGGTGCCCAGTGTCTGTTGCCATGGCCATGGCCCTATGTCCCCTATTCACCTCTCCAAACCCATCTTGTGTCCTAATATATAATCAGAGTGACCCTCTCCCGATTCCCAGAACACGCTCTAATTTAATATCTTTGTATTGACATTCTCCGCCCAGGATGTTCTTCCCATTAGTTTCTAAATGGCTGGCTCCTTTTAACTTTTTCATCTCGATGTGAATGCCATTATCTCAAGTCATCTTTTTAGCCACATGACCTGAAATCCTACTCTACCTCTATCAATAATATTACAGTGCTATATTCATTCTCTGTACTTTGAACTCAGTCTCATTTTGTGCAATCATTTTGTGGATTTGGCTTCTCCCTCAACCCTGACTCTGAGCACAGCAATGGCAAGGATCAAGGTTGTTTCATTTATTACTGAGTGTAATAAATAGAAGCACTCACCTAACATTTCTAGAATAAAGGATTTAAAAAGCATTAATAGACAAGAAATATTAAACTTATTTAATTTCTGGGAAATAATGAGAGATATATTAGTTTAAGATCATTGTGAAATGTCTGTGGCATGAGTACAGGAACCGCAGGGTTGAATGATAACATCTCTAGAGATAAAACAAAATAATACCCAGAAAAAATTAGAAATGTTTTTCTGTGCCATACAATGTGAGCGTGGTATAAGAAAATGAGATGGTTTGTGCCATTTATCAACATGTGCTACTTGGGACAACTGCAGAAAGTCAATGTTATCACAGAAAATAGAGTGTTCACTGAGTTTTATCAATAAAGTCTAGCATTACAGGACGCTCTAAGGTATTTCAAATAGATCAGCGGAACACTGAACAATCACCTTCAGAACAATTTTTTGGAGAGTCTGATGTGCCATGTGGAAACAACTGAAACCTAAATTTTCAGGTGAACAGAAAGATTTGAAAAATAAAATCCTTTATGCAGTTTTCATTATGAGCTGTTTTTCATGTTAGACACAGTTAAAATTGTGATAATAGCCATGAAGACCACAGCTCCAGTGCCAATGGTTACTGATGGTCCCAAGTAGAGGACAAAACACAATTCTTAATAAGTCATGGGTAATTGGTCGTAGTTAATGCAATTTATTTTGCAGATGAGTTTTGAGTAATTACATTTACCAAGAAGTGTTTTCTTTGCTTATAATCAACTTTGTGTCCTCTTGTAAAACTTCTACTAACAGGAAGAATACAGTGGCAGGATATCTGAAAACAAATACAATCTGAAACTTATTACTGAGTAACCTCAAGTTAAATAAGAAAAGAACAGAGCCACACATTTGCAAACTGATGCCACTGACCAGCAGCTGCCTCATAAAAGTCAGCCTCAGATTCTGGAGCTGTCATTAACATTAGCTGGGGTTTGGGACCTCCTTTCGTACCACAGTGGTCTTGATAACAATGCAATGCCGGAAAAATCTACAAAGGATGATTTGCAGGACATGTGAAACAGGGTGAACACTGTCCCAAAGATAACAAACTTGATAAAGGGACTCGTGATGCAGTCTAGGTAAAAGTCCCTGAAAAAGAGCCACGGAGATACAATGTGCATTTCTCTGTCTTTGGATCCTGTTGGGGTTTAACAAATGCCGGTTAGGGAGCAAATTTATGCTAGAAGGTAAGGAAATTACAGCCCAGGACAGTCTTACATTTCTAAGTGTAAAACTCTGAACATGTGCCCCACTGTAGCTCCACCCACTTTATATTCCATAGATACTTGCATTACGAAGAATAATAGTCACGTTAGTATAAATTTAGTGCTTTTTGTAAGCTACCAAAATAACAATTATTAGCAGATGGTGGCTGTATACAATACAATAAGAGATAATAATAATAAAAATAACAAAATGTACATATATAAATAGAAACATTCATAAAATGTATTTGTAAACATGAAAACATTTATAATATAAGAATATATGTATAGATTTATATTTTTAATTAATATAGAATTGCACATTTCTATGAGGTACAGTAAGTTGTTTTGATACAAGTAAAGAATGCATAATAATCACATTTGAGAAGACAGCATATATTGCACCTGATTTATCATTCCCTTTTGAGGAACACATTCAAAACTTCTCTTCTACCGGACATTAGAACTTATTTCTATTGTCTCCAAATTTGTACCTGTTATCCAAGATTTCCCTGCTTCACTTTCCCCTCCATCTTTCCGCAGCCTTTGGTGAGACTCATTCTACTTTCTTTCTTTCTTTTTTTTGTACCAGGGATTGAACTCAGGACCTTCCACTTGTGAGGCAGGTGGCAGCACCACTGAGCTAAATCCACTACTCTATCGAGAAAAAAATACATAAATATTCGCGAAAGCAGAAAGATATATTTTTGCTCTGCAACTGTGCACTTCAGTTCCTCTCTGTTATTTTTCTCAAAATATTGAGTTTATCTTAAAAGTAGCTACATAAATATAATTAGCTGCTCCAAATTTATGCAAAGTTTTAAGATATTCAAATGTATAATATCTGAACTAGTTTGAGATAATGTATTTCATTGCATGATCTATGTTTCTGATTGTGTGCATATGGGTGCATACATAGCACCTTAGTATGCTTCATTTCCAAAATGTGTGTTCCTAAAAGAGCTCCCGCCAATAGAGTGAGGGGCAATAAGATATCTGGGTGTTCGTATCGTTCTCTCAGACCTTGTGTGCATTGCTGGCATGTAATAAAGATTATAGCTAAATAAGTGACTCAGTAGTCAACCTTCTAGAAATGGTTGTTTTTTAGCTTTTAGGGTAATGTTAACATCACTGTGGTATTAGTAATCTCATCAACTTTTTGGTTAGGGATGGATAAATAACTAGCTTTTAGTATGTAAATTACCAACAAAAACGTTTTGCAGAAAATGGGTCAGGTTAGGGATGTAAATGAGGCCTAAAATGTCTCATTAGGTTTTGAATTGCCTTTTTTTCCCCAAGCATTATAAATCTTACAAGCTTTTGGGGTAATTTTCTTGCTTGAATAAGCTAGTAAGGTCTTTTCCAATAATAAATGAACTAAAATACTTCTCAAAGCTAATTCTGCCTGAAAAGATAGAACAAATTGAATATTGAAGTATAATTTATTTGAAAGTTACTCAATGTTTCTCTCTCCTAATATTTTTGTATAATGTGTACAGACCACATGCACAGATTTTGTAATGGGATTAGTGTTAGCTATAGATATCTCTGTCAATGGCTCTCATTTAAAAGCAGTTATATATTTGAAGGGTACTTATCAGATCTTGGGACAAACCATTAAATACAGGATATGAGTCTATCTTTTGTGAAGGAATGGGTCTTCTCTGATGTAGCAAGATGTTTCTGCTATTCTTTTGACAAGTCGTATTTGTAATGCTCATTACTACACTGCATTTTCAGAAATACTACAATGCAAAACATGATCATGCTTACAGCACTGTTCTTGGCCAGCTGATATAGTTAAACAATAACTGCAGATGCAAAAGCCAGGCACAACTGCTTTAGAACTTATGAGACACTAATAAAACATTGTCACATCACAGAGTGAGATTGCTACCAGGCAGTTTCACACATCTTACTTCACCCACATTGGTGTCTACTCACAAAGCACTAATTTACAGCAGTCTAAATTAGCCTTGTGTGACAACGTATGAAGTGTTTGTTGGTTTTGTTCATCTATCACAGCAATGTGATAGGACAGTTTAACATATCAGGCTCATGACAGGGAGTTGGATTTTGTCACTGTAAAAGCTGCAAAGGGAAAATAGTAAATATGCAATTATAGCAACTGTGTACCTATATTTAGTTTAAAAAAATCTAAAAGGGAAATCAATCAACCCATTGTCATCATTTGATTTGTCTCTGTGTAGGACCTAACTGAAGATAAACAAAGTCAATGATTCTGAAACTGTTTCAGGTGAGCTTTTCATTTTAATCGTCAGCAAATGTGTTGTTAAACACCAAAAGAAAATAAGCTTTTTTGAAAATACCTTCTGCATTAGTTGCCTGCTCCTTCATTCATTTACATTAATATTTTGCTATCGCAAGCTTTGTAATGGAGAAACCATTTTCCCTGAGCAGCCCAAATTACATGTCTGTATCCATCACACACTCTCACGGAATGGTGTATGTTGTTTCATTAATTTTATACATGAAGGAAAGATGTGAGATTATGTTATGCGCACAGGTATTTAATTAAAACAGGTCTGCAATGCCTACTAAAGTTTAACAGGTAAATAAAAGATGTTCTCATAGGTTTTAGCAAAGGATAACTGGAAAAAAAAATGACAGCCAATACTGAGAATATTCAGGCCTAGTCTCAGTGGTCTAAAATAACAGAGCTACTCAGGTGTTAGGTCGCTATTTTATGTCATGTTTTTTGATGGAAGATAATTCCTCCAGATAGACAGTCCAGACAACCTGAAAGAGAAATATGAGTCCCAGCATGTATTTATATGGTCTGTGTACTGCCATGTCGCCTTTTTCTGCTCACTACTAAATTTCATTATTGCCTTCCCTAAATCTTGCACAGCTTTTCTTGTCTTGCTTTAGTCTACTGGGTGTTCCTATTTTCATTTTGGTTACATCTTCTCATGGATGACCTGGCATCCTCTCTATCAAGACAGACTATGCATTTCAAGGCTGACCTCTCTAAGGCTTGAGGGGCTCTTTTGGTGAGAAGTACTTACTTATTTTGGTCACAAATACAGAAAAGATATTTGATGTTCACTTTGAGATAATAATGACTAGAATTCACAGAATACTTATCATGTTTCAGAAGTTCTTTCTATCTTCCAAACAATTCATGTAGGAGGTATCATTATTAGCCACAATTTATAAATGAATCATAAAGTACTGGTCCCTCAACCAAGTTATACAGTATATGGTGATATCAAAATTTAAATGTATGTAGAAAGACACCAAACTCAATACATCATGTAGAATAAACATAGAGCCAGTTAAACTCATCTTTTACATGCTTGCTATTCTCCACACTGAGGATCCACCCTTGCAATTGATTATTGGTGAACTTACATTGTGATTAGATCATAGAAACATCTGAATAATTCATCTTTGTATACCAGGCATCAGATAGAATACTAGACCCATGTTGGAACTTCAATGCGTATTTGTTGATCGATAAATTCTCCTTGCTGACAATCAGTTCATAATCCAGGGAAGTAGATACATGGAGAAAATTTTTTATCCTCTCCTTCAGTATTTTGCTTGAGATCTCAAGATGAATTGTCATGCTCTTGTAATATTAGGAAAGAAGCTGTGTCTTTTTTTCTCATTCACTCATTTAGCTCTAATGTGTGATTCTATCAGCCCTTAGATTGCAAGAACTTTCCCCTCTTCTACCGACCAGTGTGAGAACTGCAAGCCCCATAGGCAGGTTACAAACTTTCATATCTGGCTCTGTACTTGTAACTATTCTTATTTATAGATCTTAAAATTTAGATTTGAGGGAGAATGTAGTAAAATGACCAATTACAAGCCATGGTTTTGCATCTATCTGTGCAGTTCAAACTATTTTGATCCTTATATGATTCCTGTGCATATTTCTTACTATTTTTCACAATGCAGAATGCATAATAGACCATGGCTAAGTGATTATATATGATACAAACCTCACAAATCAACATGATATATCCTAAGAGTTGTTCCTTTTTTTCACAACATGTTGATTTGATTTGTTGCTCAATGGGCAGGCTTATGCATTTAAAGGTTATTTCAAATTATCTATTTTGGTCTTTGAAAAAAAA
This sequence comes from Fukomys damarensis, assembly GCF_012274545.1. Taxonomy (NCBI): domain Eukaryota; kingdom Metazoa; phylum Chordata; class Mammalia; order Rodentia; family Bathyergidae; genus Fukomys; species Fukomys damarensis. The sequence goes on from NW_022900930.1 coordinate 24,766,168, forward strand.
ACAAATAGTTTAGCTTTAGTACAATTCAAGTACTCAAAAATATTTCACCAAAAAATTTTTTTTTCACCTTCATTGAATTAGAGTTCAAGTCTCTTCCTTCCCAAGTCTATTTCAAGCCTAAGTTGTACCTTTACTTCAACTATTATACATCACAGTACTAACTTTTGAGATTCCAGGAAGCAAGCAGTGATTAGAATTGTAACAGAGTCATTCCTGGGAGTCAGTTCAGTTGCTGCAGAAGAGAAAATGGGACAGTGACTGGACTAGAAGTCAGCAGATCTGTCTCTGCCCCATTTAGGTTCATGACCTTGGCCCAGTCCTATAATTTTCTAAGTGTCAGTTTCTTCATCATAAAATTAGGATGTTAGACTAGTTAACGCCAAGATATCTTCTAGTTTTGACATTCCACTGTAGGAGATTCAAACTGTGGCATAAGAGAATAGAAATCTCTAATTGCTTCAAAATTGCATTGACAGACAAATTTGTGTGGGATTCAGAATACAGGCTCACTGTCCACAGCCCTCCCTTCCTCAACGCACCTGTTCTCATCAGGAAACAACAAAAAGAAAATTAAAGCTACACCCTAAATACATACACTGTGACATTTTGACATTAGACTTCAGACAAAGATATACCCACGGATTTACTCAACAAGACAGCTTTCAGTCACAGATTATACTTAAATCGAACACCATATTAAGGGCAACCCAAAATGCTTTGCTTTGTTTAATTCTTTTTAGCAGGAGAATTAAAGGCTAACATTTTCTTGTTTTCCTAATATGTGTGTGCTATTCCTATGTTTTTTAAAGAATTGTGATTTGTATTTGGCCTTGGTAATGTTTTTCTGGATTATAATTTTATTTTTAAGTTTGGCTACATTGTAAGGATTTCATGAGTTCTAAAATAGTTTAAAATTGATCAAGAAAAGAGATGTAATAAACATATCACTATATAGAAATTAAATGTATGTATATTCCAATTTTGTACATGCAAAATTTGCTTTTCTTTTCAATTACTGTATTTTTTTTCAAACAATTCCAAAACGAACAATTTTGGAGTGTCATGCTTGAGATGAAATATCTCACAGAATTACACATTAAGGGTTAAGGAAATTTTTTAAATTTGACTTTTTGTTGTTTTGCTTAAGAGCAGGATTTTGGGAATTAATTAAAACTGTAAAATCACGGGGGAAGGAACATATGTGCTAAGGTCCACCAGCTCATTTGGGTAAGGATACACCTATCACACGCTGAAGAGTTTTGCTTTAGAAGATGATATATTCGTCAGCAGCAGATTGCCATAACTTCAGACCTTCTAAATACGCTGTGGAATCTCCCTCTCAGCAAGGTATGCAGTCTGGGTGTGTACGTGTATGAGTGAGTGTGCGCTGGCCCTGGAATTATTACCATGTTACATAGAGACTATGCATAATCAGAAAGAAAAGAATTGAGTGTCCTTTTTATAAAGCAAATAATAGAAGCTGGAAAAGATGGAGATGAAAACTTAAATCCACCTTCACCCTCACAGTAACCCTTCCCTCTGAAGGGGCTATCCAAATTTCTCAATGCCTTTATTTACAGCTGTATGATCTCTAGAAAGTGGGCAGGCAAGAAGGAAACAGAGAAAGGTACCCCCTTTCTAATACTGTAATGTGCGATAAGTCTCTGACATGAATTTATAAAACATGTACAAGCCCATGTCCCATTAACACTAATTGGATTTTGTTACCATGATTTATATGTGAGTAGATACTAGTCATGACATTCATTGATGTTTTTCTATGGTCAGAAGCAATGTGTCAAAGCTGGAAGCTGGTAAATATCTTGAGAAATAATAAACAATATTTATTTCCCTTTATGGATATGTGGTACATGAAAGGAAACGAGTCATTCATTATATGACAACTTTACATCTTCTAAAATCTTAAAAACTTGCAAATTACTCAGAGAAACAGTTATATATGGTAATTTAAGACTCATCGGATGTTTTCTGAGTGTACTATTTTAAAACAGTCCAAGCCTCCAGTACGAAAAAGTCTGCTATATTTTGTACTTGATGGTTATTTCTAAGTCATTTTTCTGACCCTTTTCAGCTTTGATTTCAAGTGCTTAAAACATTGTAGTTGAAGTTTATCCCCACTACTCCAAGACCAAGACCTACCCGGATTTCAACTATAACACACGTAGAGGACAAGAGTCTCACTCATTACAAATGTTCCTTGCAGAGGCTGGTGTGGTCTAAAGCACATGATCAGAGTAGCAAACGTGAAAGAAGACACGGCCTTGATCTAGCTGTCACTGGAAGGTGGAGGACAAGGGGAACTGTTTACCAGGAAATGGGACCTGGTCACAACACTCATTCACACTCTTCTCTGTCAAGAGGCAGCCCTGCAAATGTCACCAGCTACGAAGGCATCTCACTCAGCTGACACAATGACCAGTAAGAAGAAGGAGAGGCTGCAGGGAGTGGGCTGATGGCCACACTCTAAGGACAAGAGAGGAACAGAGAATGAAGAAATTGAAAGTAAATAATGCAACTCACTCTCTGATGTAAAGTGCCAAAGATCTCAGAAGGGAATGCAAATCCAGCACAAAAGACCTTTGTTTCTTTCTCTTCTATTTTGACATTTTCCTAGACTCACTTGATAGCACTCGCATTAAGCTTCATTTCAGATTCTCATCCAAAGTCAAACTGAAAGAACCAGATTCAGCAGAGTGTAACAAAACTTCCCGAAAGACCAGAATGAGCATTTGTGTTTGATTTTCATTCAATGCATTCCAGAAAAGACCAATTAAAACACTTAAAGGTCACATTAAAAAGCAACTTCATGCTAATAAAGTACTTTGTCCTACTATTATAAAAATATGAGACAGAATGTCTAATTATTACAAATTTTTCAGCTGTCCTTGTAATTAAAGTTATCTAGTGTGTGTTTTTAACCTCATCATCAATAAGTAAGTCTTTGCAATCTGAAATGACTCTAAGTATAAATATGAACACTACTAGCAAGAATCAACTATCAGAGGGAGGAGAATTTCATGTGTGGAATAGGGCAAGGCTGGAACCGCAGTGCACGCTATACACCTGTAATAATTGTATAAATGCAGTCTCTTTATAGAATAATAGCACATTTTAATGCATGCAAATGCGTGTGGAGGATAATGCTAAGTGGCATGAGCTATATTTTCCAAAGACTGCACATCAAGCATCTAAGAATACATAAAATCCAAAAATAAAGCATGTTAAACGCTTGTTCCTGTTTGAGATTGCATTAGTTATATATAAAAAAAAGGAAGGACAGAATGAAAGAAAAAAGAATAAAAAACAGGAAGGAAATTAAGTTTCTATTTTCACAGGCAATAATGTGTTGTAGAATTTGCAATTAAAAATAAATTAGGCACAAATTCTGCAACAGATTGTTTTTAAACTTTCATTAAACCTCTTGAGTTATGCTGCTAGATGCAATGTGCTAACAGAAATGCTAGGGTTGAAATGAGTTTCTGGCATATGAAATAAAACTATGTCTTCAATCTACAAAAATTTAATTTACAGCTTAGCTGATTGGATGTAGCATTTTAACACCATTTTGGAGGTTTAAGAACAGCAAGTGCCATAATCCTCTGAGTATTTTGATCACTCGCACACAAGCATGTAACATACTTTGTGTTCAAGGGGAACCTTTATCCAGGATGCAAAGCTGGTGCTGAATTATAATCACATTCAAAAAGATTGCGAGCCTGTGGGTATTAAGCTTTGCACTCTCAAGTTTAGCCAAGAAGATTTAAGCAACCTACTCTGGGACCATACGGTTGATCTGATAAGAGTATTCTGAGACCTTGAAGTTTATTTTTATCAGAAGTTTTGCATTCAAGGTCTCAAACATTAGACCTTTTTAGTGCTAATCAAGTGTGTTTCCTTGCAAGTTCCAGCAATGACACTTATAAGCAGATGGAATTCATAAGAGAGGTGGAATTCATAAGAAAAGGGGAACAGACATGATTGCTTTACTGCCTAATAAAAGGAAATCTTGAAGGCCTAAAAACAACTTCTGATGCCTTAGATGTTATTCCAGATTTCTTTGGTGTATTTGTCAGATATTTTTCACTACTCAATTTAAATAACCTAATTTATTGAAATGACAGATACCATCTGTATCAGAAAGCAGTCAACTATTTTGATGAACTTTTTCTGTCCTGATGAGTCAGTGAGTTATTTATGGAGCAGGTGTTGCTCACATTCAGTCTCTAATATGCTGTACAAGGATAAAATAGAGTCAGAAAGTAGTTTTTTAAATTCTTTCATAAAATGGCTATTAAGCATTTATAAATCAAAATGTGGCTGAAGAATAACATCAAATGATTACAATATCAAATAATTATATATTTTTCACCTAGGGTGGATGTAAGAAAATACATATGTAGACACCCAAGGGCCCCTAATACACAAGGAGCAAAAGTCTTGAGCCTAACTGCTTGTGTCATATCTTGATCTTTCTTGTTCAGTGAGTACTTCAGGAGTTGTTTCTCTCCCATTTGTGTCACTTTGATGAAAAGATGAAGGTCTACGATAATTTCACAACAGTTTATAGTTTCAACACAGAGCGTGAAAGAAACAACCACATTTATTTGTGGTCATTGAGACTTAGCTTGATCTGGATAGGTCTGTTTTGTCCTTTTTCATCAATAAATTATATGACATGGTTGTAGTTTCTGTATTTGGTAGCCTCCACTGCCTGCGCAAAACAGTGAGCATAGCTTGGTCAGGCTGAGGAAGGGGCAGGGTTCGTCCTATTCTGGATTATCCCGGGGAAAGTATCAGAGTGGTGCACAGATTGCATGCAGTATGCAGGTGATCGGAGATGACTTTAATGATTCTTTGAATCTGAACTGAAAAGTTCAAGTGTGCTGTCATTTTCGAAACTTCTCTTATCTTCACACCTAACATCCAACATGATAAGTTCTGTCAACTCAACCTACAAGCTGATCTTGGGTCTGCCATCACTTCTTTTGTCACTTTGCTCCCACTGTAGTTCCACTCATCATGTTCCCCTTGGGATAACTCTGGCATCTGATTCTTCAGAATAGTGGCAATTAAAATGTGGCCCCAAGAGGTACAGCATTGCCAACATACCTGTTAGAGACAGGACAAAAAAATCTCAGGCCACGTGAGACCTATTGGCTAAGAGACTCACGCAGTGGGGCCTAGTAGTCTGTTTTTTAAAGATATTCCTGGTGTTTCTGGTGCCCAGTAACATTGAGAATCACTGATTTAGTTGTTCCCTGCTCTGCTGGCTGAAGATTCCTTATATAAGAAATCCAAATGTTTCCCTTTTCTCATGCAAAGAGCCACTGGTTACTCCTAAGATTAGGAAATGTTTTCAGCAAATCTCGTGTGGTGCTTAATAGCTCTATTTTCCAAGTTTTTCATTTTCCTTTGGAGAACATGCTAGGATTGCTGTGCTCTGCCCCACTAAGTTAAGTGTGCCCATGTACCTTGCTTTGGTCAGCAAAATATGAAAGTTAACAAATGAATTTCCTTTTTACATAGTGTCTTTAAATAATCAGAGTATAACCTGCCATACTGTTCTTTCCCTATCATGTTGTCTAGTAGCTTTCAGATGGCAGAGGATTTGTTGGCTCAGGCCCTTGGCTGAGGGATATAAGGAACAGACTTCTGAGCTAATGAGGTAGCCACATAGAATAAGAAAAATCATAAAGTCATATTTCAAGTTACTGAGTGCTAGACCAAGGATTTAGCTCAGTGGCACTACACCTGCCTCACAAGCGCAAGGTCCTGAGTTTGATCCCCAGTGCCAGAAAATGTTACTGAGGGCCTAGGAGTATTTGTTACAGCCGCATAACCTATCCTATCCAGGATGGTTCACTTTACCTTGCAAATCCTGGCTACTGTTCAGTGTTTCTTCTTTCACATGACCCATGAATGAATAATAATTTACTGTTCAGTAAACCTACCAGGCCTCTTCATAACATTATGGCTTTGCAGATGCTATTCTCTACCTGGAAGATGCAATTCAATCTTTTAACCCAGAAAATTGAACCCGTTATTTGGTTTTCGACTCAAACACTCAATCTTCTGGCTTTCTTCATCTCTGCATATCTCTCATAGATTTTATATCACGTCTTACTAAAACGGAATAACCCCATTTTTCTATGCTCACCAAAGAGCAACTTTTTCAGTAACTGGGACTGTGATTCCTTTCAATCTTTATTCCACCAGCAGAATTAGCCTTTAGGAAAAATTTTAACCAGATATCTGGCATAGTTTTCTAGAAGTAAAATACCTTAAAACTTCTACAGCTATTAAAATTTTACATATGTTAATATTAAATACTTATTGTATTTTTACAATACTAAATGTACTGGTTTGATGTTTTACCCAGTGTCGTGTTAGATAAAGACCTACAGGAAGCCGTGTGAAATAATCTCCACATTTCCTTAGGTGTCAACAACGAGTTGGTATAATTAACCCCTTGAATAGTGAAACTACAAATTTATATTGCAGATGTGACAGCTTTATGAGTGGACTCGCCATGCTAAAATTATAGTATTTATGTCTTTCACTTAAATGCATTATCTTATGTGGCTACAGCATCGTTTATCTGCCACTTTCTGCCCACTCCACAGTTTTGAGAAGAGTTTCTTCACTTTATTGGTGTCACTTTCATATGTCACCATCCCAAGTAGTTTAAGTTCCGTGTGCTACCAGGCATTTCATTGTGGATTTGCCCTTCATAGATCATAAAGAAGACCTTAATACATATGCCCTGGTCTAATCTTGCCCACTGACTGCCTCTCCTGGATTTGGCCCTTCCTTTTGATGATGGCATCATTTTTTCTGAGACAATCCGTATTATTTGACCCTTTTCATCTTCTTGGTTTTCTATATCCAATCTAGTATGCAATGTATTTCACATTTATTTATTTTTTTTCATTCGATTTTTAAAAGTCATATGAAATTTCACTGACCCCCCAGTTCTAACAACAATAAAAACCACACCAATTTTCTGAAAATAATATCTGCTCATAATTTTCTTGCCTTCAAACTTTCTTACCTTCAGTATAAATCCCAATCTCTTTAGTGCATTAAACAACTCCACAAATAGCCTTTATCTTTTATTGGACTTTCATGTTCCATATGCTTCCCAATTTTACTATCTTCAGTTTAATACTCTGCATTGCAATCTAGAAGCCAAACTTGTTCATTCCTATTTTTGCTCGATTTTTCATAGGAAGTCCCTGTTTTCAAATTCTTTTCGTTGTCTTAAAAATCACTCATACTTTGAGATAAGGTTCGTTTCCAATTTTCATTATGTGCTTTCTGATCAATAGAACATTTTGCCCTCTTTAAACTTCCAGTGCTGTAGAATATATTTTTCATGTAATAATGCTATAATATTTTTATCTCTGAATATTTTTTATCCTTACTTAATTTCCTCTCTGATAATTGGCCCTTGTACTATTTGGTTGCCTTCTAATTTTATGTTTAGGAAGTTTTTAAAAATACTTGATACTCTTAATTAGATCAACAATGTATTGAATGCACAGTATAATAGACAGGCAATACAAGAACACATCAGACGTGTTACTGTCATTGTTCAAACGCCTGCCAAAGGTTTCCAGACCCTCTGCTCTCCCTGCTTTTCCCAACATGACACGTAGGTATATGCCACCATCTAGAAGGCAGCCAATCTGTGGGCTGACAAGCAGCAAAGGTCCATTAGAATTTACTTCACCTTGGTATTCAGTATTGGACCAATGGAATCAATCTGATCCTTTTGTTCCGAAAGATTTAATTTAAGAGGTGAAGAAAAAAGTTATTTAACACAATAGGCCACTAAGGCAAATACAGAACACAGTTCACTTACAACAAAGATAGAACTCTAGAATCAAGAGCAAATCACTGTTGTGGAAAGGGAGAAAAGCCAGCAGGGTCAACTGTAACCTGATCATGGTTCCAGACTTTGAGGCCTGACCAGGGGCTGGTCATTCCTTTATGAGATACTAAGCTAGGGATGATGAAATTTTTAGAAACAAATGCCCAAGCTGCAACCCCAAACCCACTTATTTATTGCAAAGTGCTAACACTGCAGTAAAACCTGAATACTGTGGTTTTAGTTTAGAAAAAGCAACTCATATATTTACATCTTTCGTCTTAAAAATGAAAAAGAAATAACATGCACACTATACCTTTGCCATAACATTTGTAATCATTTAAACTTGAACGTGTACAACTGTGTGTGACTACAAAGAATTCCAATCTTTAAAAAAATGCTCAAAAGTGCTAATATAAAATTTATGTGAAATACTTTAAGAATTAGTAAATATGGTATCTGTAATAAATTTGTTATTCTTCACAAAAGATTATAGGCTAGATTTTCTTCTTTGTTAAGCCCCCTTAAGCAAAATACTGTATATTGCCAATTATAAATTAGAAGTGTATAGCAGAGATAGATAAATAACAAAATTATAATACAACAACTTTATCTAAATTTCAGTTTTACTTTCCTTGGTTTCAGTCACTTACTGTCAACAAGAACCCAAAAGTATTCCCAGAAAATCCAAAAATAACAGATCCCTAAATTTTAAGTCTCTTGATCTTCTGAATAGCATGATTGGACTCATCCTCTGACAAGCATATCTACACTGTATGTCCTACCTACCTGGTCGTCAGTACCTGCCTTGCTATTCAGATAAAATGCAGTTTCAGGGTACTTGTATTCAGATAAACCTTCTTTTACCTAGTAATGATCCCATAGTGCAAAAACTGTGATGCTGGAAATTCAGATATGCCAAAGAGAAGCCAAGGAGCTATAAAGTGCTCCATTTAAATGAAAGTTCTGACTGAATAAGAAAAAGAAGACTCACATGCTGAGGTTGGTATGATTTATGATAAACACAAATACATCTGTGAAATTGAGAAAAAGAAAAAAGTTGTGCTAGTTTTGCCATCACACATAAAACTATAAAAGTTACAACTACAGTGCATGACAAGTGCTTGGTCAAGAGTGAAAAAGCATTAAATGTATGGGTAGGTACATACGAGGGGGAAAGCATGGCATATTAGCGCTCAGTACTATTTGAGCTTTCAGGCATCCTCAGAGATTTCTTGAAATGTATCACTTATAGATAATATACAGACAAGGGGACATCGAGCTTTACAATGAATATTTAAACTAAAAGTACATTACCTTAATAAAAGCCACATTGCCATTAAGCCCTGAAAAAGATTCACCCTTCACTTGCAACACACCTATCCCAAGATTCTTGCCACTTTTTGAAGGAGTTCTGAAAATCCTCTTTATTGAGCGTTTTTACTCAAGACATGTGTGATTAAAAAAAAAAAAATGCAGTGAATTCTGCTACAAGCGCCACCCAAAGGAAAGGCAGGCTCATAAAACATTATGGTATGGTGTTTTTCTCACAGTTAAAGTGTTTATGAAAAATATAAGTTTTGAGTTGATTCAGGACACTGAAACAGCCACAACAGGTACATAATAACACTCATGAAGGAGAACTTCCAGAATAGCTTGAATTAGTGTATTCAAGACAGGATGGGAGGGTACATTAAGGGGAATTAAAAGCAATGTGGTTTAACTGTAATAAAAAATGCTTTAAACACTGTATATTTGGACAATGTACGTGCATATGAGAGATGTATATGCATACTTAACTACGATGAAAGTTAATTTACCAGTTAGGTATGTAAGAGATTAATGACAACTATTATACAGTACTGTTAAAAAGTTATAAGAATCTGAACTTTTTCTCTTAAAACATCTTGTCGTACTTTATCTTAGTTAAAGAAAGTGCTTTACATCTTTTTCCTGGCCTATCTTAATAGCCAACATTTCTACTTTTGTGCTTCGAAGATATTAGTAAGTAAAATGAGAGCTTGTAAACAAGCATGGCAATGCCATCACCGTTAATCTGATGATCAAGGTGGCCTTTATGTGGGTAGCAGGTGGGGAGTGTGTACCGTGTGTATACATTGGAGGAAGGGATGACTCACATCCCAGGCAGGCCTAGTGCACTGGCGTAAGGTTTCTTCATGCTGCTCTTACTGACCTGCATTTTAAAATTAAAGAATTGTTTATTCCTGAAAATTTCCATTGAATATTTTTAAACTATCATTGACTGCAGGTAAGTGAAACCATGGAAAGCAAAACTACATTGGGGGATTACTGTATCCAACAATGAGCTATTATTTCCCTAATCCAATAATAGGAATTCGATGTAATTATAGATAGCAATGTCTCTAATGGTATAAATTTTAGGAATAGTGTAGGATTAGAGAAACTGAGATAAGGCAAAAGTTAAAGGAGAACAGCTCATGTTGAGGATATGTTAAGGACATAACAGGATCACATTCCTAGATTCAAATGCACAGTGCTCCTTGGGCCCTGCCCTGCCTTGGTTTTAGCCTAGAAATCCACCCAAATGGGCTATTAAGGTATAAGTAACCAGATTGATGTAAATAGTGGGGTGTGCTTTAAAAAGAAAAGGTGGGCAGGGTAACTCATGCCTGTAATCAGCAGTTGGGAGGTTGAGGCAGGAGAATTGCTTTGCTAGGAATTCAAGGCCAAAGTGGGCTAGATAGTGAGTTCAAGGCCAGGCTGAATTACATAGTAAGACCCTGTCTAAAAAAAAAAACATACACACACACACACACACACAAAATAAAAGGAAGTTTTAAAAGAGAAATATATCAGGAAAATGGACAGAAGAGAAGAAAGCTAGTCCTACTTTGTATAGTCTTGAAGAAAACTAAAAAGAATGATAAACTGATCATCTGTGTAACTGTCAGATATTTTTGTTTGATAGTTTGCTTAATTTTTTGTTTTATTGCTTCCCATTGTGTATTTGGGTTTTTTCAGAGTTTGTTGATATATAATTGACATAAAATTGTACATACTTAAATTGTAAAATGTGATGATTTGACAGATTATAACTACATTGTAAAATAATTATTACATTCAAGTCAGGTCATAGCACTTTCGTGTGAATGCCACCTTTGTGTGAGTGCATATGGAGAACATTGTTTTCAAAGGGCACAAACTCTGTTACAAGATTAAAAAGAACTAGGTAGCTAATGCAATGTGCAGCATGGAGACTAACACTGTGTGGTTAATAATACTATAGTGTATACTTGAATTTGCTAAACAGCAGATATTAAACTAAATTCAGGTTATTTTGTTCCTGACCTGGTTGCTACGCCGTTACTAAATCAGAGAGTGTAGCATTGTTAAGGCTGGAGTTTGGACCTTGCAACAGCGAACATGAAGGCATCAGGGCCCACGGGCAGTCCAGATAAAAACTACAAACCAGTACTAAAAGTTAGAATCATATCCACATACTCAAAAAAGATTGGTTGCGAAATGAGTTAGAAACATCAAGTTAGAGGCACTAACTCAGAGCTGGAATTCATGAAGAAAAGTCAGAAAAGGAAATGTCAACAATGGTTCAGGAACTCAGAAAAAATTCTGGGCAACAGAAACAGACCAGCTGCATCAAACAGATTTCCACTGCAGTCACAGAACTTTTATAGATTCATGACGGGAAATTATAAGCAGCATAGGACCACACTCAGAGAGGCTTCCCAACCGCTGCAGCATATGAGAATCATTTAGGAATATTTTTTAAAAACTGACGCTGAAATTCCATCCCAGAAAATCTACGTCATGTCCTGTATGGGGTAGGATTGGGCTTTGCAGGAATAATTTTTAAAGTTTGAATTAGTTCTAGTTTATCTAATCTAGGAGATAGGATCAATGGGTTAGAATGTCACTGGGAGAACTAGCCAAAGGGAACATGGTAGGAAATGAAGAAGCAGAAGTAGTTAGTAGCAGGTGGAGATTATTGCACTCCCTTTATTACTGTGATCACTAAATTGTAGAAACTGTTTAGGATGGCAGCGTCATCTATGTATCAGACATTTCTCTCCATGGGCTCGAGTTCATGACTCCCTCCCTGTTCTTCCCATTATATTTTAAGCAACCAACATAATGCCTGGCCCATAATAGATGCTCAATAATTAATTTTTGGTAAGAATGGATTCTAAGCACAAGTTGGCATTTGCATTTCATGTTGACTAATTTTAATATAAAACCATGAATTGTTAAAGTACTGGGCTAATCTTTTTTTATTAGTACAGTTTAGGTATACAGTAGAGTTACATTTATTATTGGGATCTTGTACCTTTACATGACAGGTCTTGGTTCTCATTTTTTCCCTTGTCCCTGCCCTCCCTTCACCCCCTCCTCCACTCCCCATTTACAAACACTTTATTTCCATTTTTTATTTTGTCATATTTTTTTCTTTTCCCTTATTGCCTTTCCCCTACCCTTCCCACTTTCTGTACACTTTTAGCCCTTTTCTTCCTATTTCAAATTGTCAATTATCTCATTAGGATCTTATGTACTATTATAGTTTGTCACATCAGAGAAACTATTTGGTATTTACACATGTGTGACTTATTTATTTCACTTAGGAGTATATCCTCAATATGTATCCATTTTCCTATGAAAAAATCTAATTTTTTGTTCTTTATGGCTGAGTAGTATTCCATTTTATGGAAAAACCACATCACCTTTATCCAGTTTCCAACTAACGGGCAAATGGGCTGTTTCCAAGTTTTAGCTATTACAAACTGTGCCATTAATAAACATAGGTGCACATATATCACTATGGTATGATTCTTTTAATTCTTTTGGAAGATACCCAGCAGAGGGATGGCTGGGTCAAATGGAACCTCTAGTCCCAGCTCTTTGAGGTATCTCCATATTGATTTCTATAGAGGTTGCACCAGTGTGCACTTCCACCAACAATCCCCCCATGGGCTAATATTTTTCAAGTAATAATTTAAGTCAGTTTACAGAGAGTTGTAAAAAGAGCACAAACTCATAGAGATAGAATTCAGAGTTAAATCATTGTTCTACTTCTTACGAAGCAGGCACTTAGAAACTTTAGTTATCCTTCCTAGCTCCATTTTCTTATCTGTGAAAACATGTCATAGCATCACATTTGCAGGGCTTTTAGAAGAATGTAAGATAAGTATATAAAGGGTGTAGAGTAGCACTTGGTGATGAGAAAGTATCAATAATAATAATAATAATAACCTGTACAGTAATAAAAGGAAAACAAAGAAGAAATGGACAGATTTTTAGATACATATGAATTACCAAAGTTGATCAAATAAGGTAAAAAAGTTCTAAACACCTCAATTACAATTAGTGAAATTAAAAACGTAATTAAAAATTTACCAACAGAAAAGCCCATAGGGCAGGGGATTTAGCTCAGCGGTTCGGTGGCCTGCCTTGCAAGCACAAGGACCCAAGTCCAATCCCTGAAATGGACAGATTTTTAGATACATATGAATTACCAAAGTTGATCAAATAAGGTAAAAAAGTTCTAAACACCTCAATTACAATTAGTGAAATTAAAAACGTAATTAAAAATTTACCAACAGAAAAGCCCATAGGGCAGGGGATTTAGCTCAGCGGTTCGGTGGCCTGCCTTGCAAGCACAAGGACCCAAGTCCAATCCCTGGTGTCATCAAACCAGGGAAAGACCCAACCAAAAAAGTGAACTATAGGCCAATCTCCCTAATGAACATAGATGCAAAAATCCTCAATAAGATACTGGCAAACTGAATTCAGAGGGTCATCAAGAAGATCATGCATCCTGACCAAGTTGGATTTATCCCAGGGATGCAAGGATAGTTCAACATACATAAATCAATAAATGTAATACACCATGTAAACATAGTCAAGGACAAAAATGATATGATCATCTCAATATATGTAGAAAAAGTATTAGATAAAATTCAACACCCATTCATAATAAAAACCATGTAGAAAACTGCAATAGATAGTCTTTATCTCAACTTGATAAAGGATATCTATGAAAAACCAACAGCTAACATCATACTAAATGGTCAAAAAACTGAAAACCATGCTAAAATTGGAAACAAAACAAGGATGTCCACTTTCACCACTCCTGTTCAATATAGTTTTGGAAACATTAGCCACAGCAATTATACAAGAGAAAGAAATCAAATCAATAAATATAAACTGTCATTATTTACTAATGATATGATACTCTACATAGAAGACCCAAAACATTCCACCAAAAGACTTCTAGACTTGATAGATTCAGTAGAGTAGTTGAATAAAAGATAAACACCCCAAAACCAATAGCCTTCTTGTACAAAAATAACAGACTCACTGAGAAGGAAATTAGGGAAACAGTCTCTTTCACAATACCATTCAAAAAAATGAATATCTAGGAATCAATCTAACAAAGGAAGCAAGAGACCTCTACATTGAGAACTAGAGCACTATGAAAACAGAGATTGAAGAAGATATAAGAAAATGGAAAGAAATTACTTGTTTCAGGGTAGGAAGAACCAATATAGTGAAAATGGCTAGACTTCCAAAGCTGCTGTACAGATTCAACCAAATACTTATTGAAATTCCAACAGTATATTTCACAGAACTAGAGAAAAAACTACCCAAAAAATCATTTGGAATCAGAAGAGACCTGGAATAGCAAAAGTAATTCTAGGCAACAGAGACATGGCAGGGGTTATCACAATCCCAATCTTGAAACTATACTACAAAGCCACTGTGATAAAAACAGCATGGTACTGGCCAAAAACAGACCAGAGGATCAATGGAATAGTTAGAAGATGCAGAAACAACTTTAGGCATACTAAGCTGCCTCATCTTTAACAAAGGGGCCAACCATCCTCACTGGAGGAAAGATAAATTCTTTAATAAATGGTGTTGGAAAAACTGGATTTCAACCTGATTAAAAATTAAAACTAGACTCCTATCTTTCACTATGCACTAAACTAAAATCCAAGTGGGTTAAACATTTAAATCTTAAAGCAGAATCACTAAACTTGCTGGAAGATAAGTTAGGTAGAACTCTTGAAGACATTGGTATAGGAAATGTCTTTATGAACAAATCCTCAATAGCATAGGAACTAGCACAAAGAATCAACAACTGAGATCTCATCTTTTAGTAAGCTTCTGCACTGCAAAAAAAAAAAAAAATCACCAACAGAGCAAAGAGATAACCTACAATGTGGGGAAAAATATTTTACCAGCTGTTCCTCAAAGTGCTACTATCTAAAATACATAAAGAACTAAAAAAAAAAATCAGACCCCTCAAATATAAAGACCCAATTCAAAAATGGACATCTGAAATGAACAGACATTTGTCAGACAAAGAATTAACGGCAGCAAACAAACATATAAAAAAATGTTCAACATCACTGGTCATTCAAGAGATGCAGATGAAAACAACACTGAGATCCCACCTCACCCCAGAAAGAATGGCTGCTATCAATAACAAATGCTGACAGGGTTGTGGGGAGAAAAGAGCCCTTCTTCATTTTTGGTGGGAGTGCAGTCTAGTTCAACCCTGTGGAAATAAATATGGATACCTCAAACAATTAGGATTAGAAGTCCCATTTGACCCAGCCATTCCTCTGCTGGGTATCTTCCCAAAAGAATTAAAAGAATCATACTACAGTGATATGCTTACCCATGTTTATAGAGGCAGTTTGTAATAGCTATAACTTAGAAACAGCCCAGTTGCCCATCAGCTGGAAGCTGGATAAAGTAGATTTGATTTGGTTTGTTTGTTTTGTTTTGTTTTACAAACTGGAGTACTACTCAGCCATAAAGAATGAGAATCAAGAGACATTAGTAGCTAAGTGGATGAACACTGAGGCCATACCCTTAAATGAAATTAATAGGATACACATGTGTAAATACTGAATAATTCTCTGGTGTAAAAATACTAAAAGTGTAAGTAAGGATCAAAATGTATAATTGATATTTCGTAATAGGAAGAAAAGGTCTAAAGAAGTAGGGGAAGTAGGGGGAGTAGGGGAAAGCTAAGAAGGGAAAAGAAAAAATATGACAAAAAAATGGAAACAAAGTTTTTGTAAATAGGGAAGAGTGGAAGGGGTAAAGGGAGGGCAGGGGAAAGGGGAAAAAATAAGAACCAAGATACATTATGTACAGTTATAAGATCCCAATGATGAATGTAAATGTATGATATGCCTAAAAAGCACCAGTAAGCTAATGTTTAAAAAAAATGATGGATTTTAATAAAGAAGGAAAAAAAGGAAGGAAATTTTACCCATATTGATAATTTAATGGGAAAATGTACATACAGAATTAATTTCACTGTGAAGCTGTTTCCTTTATTTTCTTTCTTTATTTACCTGTTGAAAATGACTTAGGATATTTACTTTGTTTTTCTCAAAATCAATTCTATTAAAATGTTTGAAATTTGAAAATGCACAAATAAATTTTTAAAATTAAAAAAAATAATCATAGCTGTAATTATCAATGATGATATCTACCCAGCAGGCCTACACTTGGTGGTTCCACCTCTATCAGACCAGAATTGGCAGGGATTATGGCCAACAACACATTAATGAAGTTATAAACTGGAAGAGTAAGAGCCCACACCCAGGTATATTTTTACCTTTAAAGTATATGTTGTACAAATTCCCTATGATGAATGTTATCATCATGTGTGTCTAAAATGAATCAATAAAATAAAAAGTATTTACACAGAAAACAAATGACTTCAAACAATTGGGATATAAATATTATCTCCCTTCACTGCTCATGCTATAGAGGCAAACATTCTTAACAAGAAATAAATCACTTACATGTAGTGTGCTCTAATCCTAGAAAGATATCAGAGTAAAAGACTTCTTGGATCCTTTGAGTTGGAAAACATTGCAGAATTATGTTTAAAAAATTACAATCAGGCCATTTATAAAGGTGTGAACATGTTAAAATTTATAATACTCTATGAGAGTCATAAAAATGAAATAACTAATTAAGCGCAAATCTTAAGATTCAATGAAGATTTTTTTCTCCCATTAGCCTTAATTAGCAAAAAAAAGGCTATGTTTAAAATTTTATAAATAAAAGTATGTATTTCTTAGATATGATTCAAATCCTTTTACTACTTCAGTATAATTTTTGGTTTGAGCTTGTAATCCAAATTTTTGTAATACTTATGTAGACTCTTCTTAAATTCCATTTCAGAGAAAAGTAGCAAGCAACCTCAGTGGCCACACAATGATTGCTGGGGTGCTAAAGTCCATATTACATATCACTTAGTAAAAACCTGATTAATTATAACACTCACATCCAGGAAAATCCCAGGTCCCTCTGGCTGCCTAACCAAAATAAGATTGAAAAATAGGAGAGAAATGGCAGAGCGAGGGAAACGTGCTTGCTTTCTGGAGATTCTTTCTAATGTCACTGTGCTATGAAGCTAGTCTACTCTTTATACATCTATGAAGATTGATCAGCGTTAGATCAGGCCAGAACCCTGTGTTGGATGAATCCCACCAGACAGATAAGATGGCCTGGGACATTAACATGAGCGAGGCCTGGGCATTTGGGATGATAGAACAGTGACAGTGGCTTGTATGAAAATGAATACAGCAAAGGAGGCTCCTAACAATTTAGGCTAAGATGTGTTCTTAAAATATCAACTGGGGTGGGTGGATGAGAAAAAATGAACAAGCAAGATATATCATATACAAGTACAAATTCCCTACGATGAATGTTATCATTATGTATATGTAAAATTCATCAATACTGTTTTTTCCTTAAATAATTTCCTACCTAAAAGTAAAATAAAAAGAATGATAGTAAAACATCCACAATATAATTTTTAATAATGTAACATAAAAAAGATAAATATCAGTCAAAGCATGGTTAAAATGTGGTATTTTTGCATGGTAGATAAATAGCATTAAATTATTTTATTTTTCAAAGTAATAGCATGCACAAAGGCTCACAATCATAAATAAAAAAGTACAGTTATTTTGTGTACCTAATATATTTAATGTTTAATATGGCACTGTTATGGCATCTACATACCTCCCCACAGCCTCAGGTGGTCATAGGTGGGGCTTTTTCAGAGGTGAATGAATCTAGAGTGTATCACTGATTCTTGCTGCAATGCTAGGTTAAGGGTACTGGGATGAAGGGAGGGTGATTACTAAATCAGTCCACTGGTTGGTTTGGCATCACCGTAATCCTGGATAGAATAGATGGGACAGAAAGAGGCTTGCCTTGTCTCTTGCGCTGCTACCTTCTGCCTGCCATGAACTGTTTCTCCTCTGCAATGCCTATCTACCACACCAAACTGCCTTGAAGACATCTGATGATGTACTGAAACCCCTACAGACTGTTAGATAAATAAACCTTTCCTCCTTTAACTTTGGATATTGGGTATTTGGTTTCAGCAACATGAGAAAAGTAACAATTCAGGCATAAAGCACATGTAAACATAAATATATATATTATTTAATCATGAACATATTTATGTATGCAGATAACAAGAAAAGGGTATCTTATAATGCAAAAGGGATTTTTTTTTCAGACAAGGAAATTATGTGTATCTTTCTCATTTTTTTCCCTAACAAATATTTTAGAGCCAGTACCTGAAAATTGGGTAGACTTAGGGTCAAATCCAAGCTACAGAACTGTGTAGATTTTTCTCGTTTTTCCCTAACAAATATTTTAGAGCCAGTACCTGAAAATTGGGTAGACTTAGGGTCAAATCCAAGCTACAGAACTGTGTAGTGTTGAGATCATGGGAAAGGCACTACACCTCCTTGAATCTCACTTTCTTTTCTCATTGACAAAATGAGAAATAACATTTGCATACAGGTGGATTTCCTTTGGAGGGGGAAATTATTTAAGATTATATTTGCAAAGCACTTTTCATGAAGTCTGGCACAGTATGAGTGTTTTCTTCTTGCTAAGTACTATTATGATTCTCCCTGCAAAGAAAAAAATGTGAATTGTAATTTGAAATTACATGGTTTGTTAAAAATAAAATGAAAGACAGTGTGAACAATGATTGAATAACAAAGTGTGGGAAGAGAGCTAATGAGAAGGAACACAGTGAAGGCAGCGTCTGCTGTGTTTGGCCAGATCAGAGTAGGAAAATGAAGTCAGAGTGGCCCCTGCCCACAGCACGGGGGTGATTACAGCAAACAGCTTCCGAGTCCTTTACTCTTAAATCAGATCATACAGATACTGAACCAACGTCATGTAAGAGAAAGAAATGGACAAAGTAAAGTGAAAGAGGAAGACAAAGATGTTCAAGTATAAGAATAAGACCTGAGATTCCGCTGGGACAGATAGGCATCACTGTCTTGTGGAAGAATTCAGATTTATTGAAATTCCATGTAGCAAATGCCCATATAATTTCTCTCAAGCATATTTGGTTACTCCATGATAAGCCCTAATTTCTTTGTTCCCAGAGATCCCACATCAACCATCCGTTCCTGGTTAGTGCAGGCTGCACGTTCCTAAATCTCTTTCCAAACCCTGGTACCACTGCAGATGACTGCAAAATTCACACCCTGGGCAGAGAAATTTCACTAGCATCCTGACTCTATTCCTCCTGAATTATATGGATTCAAAAAGTGCTGCTGTCATAAAGAAAGGCCTAGACCATTTTATCCCTTCATCTCTGCTTAGCAGGTCAGAATGCCTCCCAGGATTGATACCCAGAGTGAAATGCTTTGGGTACACGAAGACCTAAAAATGATGAACTAGTATAAATCAAATGAACAATCTAAAATCCTTGACTACAAATTTTCTGACACCTCCATAACCAAAAGCAGCTCCCTGTGAAGTTTTAACATCAAAGATCAAGTTTAGAGTTGTCCGATATTTATGAAATATTTTTCCTAGGGGAGTTTCCTTTCGTGGATGTTCAGGAGACAGATACTGTTCAGACAGGTTGCATGCAAAAAACAGAGTGAGCACATTACTTCAGGTTAGGAAGTGAATATATTTTTTAGCCTCCAAGCAATGATATGTTAGAGGCTCTGAACATGTTTCTTGGATCTTCAGTGAAAACAAATAAAATACTACTGTTGATGAAGAGTAGTTAACTCTGAAATATACATGGCATTTTTGCAGTTATTCTTTTAATTTTTTCTGCTTAGAGGAAACAGAAAAATAGAAAATAAAATGTAGCAAGACAATATATAGATGTAAAGTTTATAGTCTCATAAAACAATCCAAAGAGTGCTCTGGCCTCATGTTTATTTTTATTGGGTAACAAGCAATTGCTTTCTTTATTTCTCCACTATTTTTATCTGTCTACAGTGAAACCACCCAGGAATAAGAAAGCATGCATTTTTTTTAATACCTGACTTTAAAGAACCAATATATGGCTGAATCCCACTATTGCTTAAAGTTTTTTTTTACTCAATTAATAAAACTTTATTCATTCATTAATGCACTCAATACATATAGTGGAAGACTACAGCAAGTTAAACATTGGCTGAGAAAAAAGATACAAAAGTAAAAAAACAGAGACTTTCAATTGCAAGTTTTTAAATGATTAGGGATGAGGACATCCATAAGAAAACAGTTGATGTGTGATTCGGAAAGCATTAGGTTAGATTCAGGAATACTCTCCGTTCTCTGGGATATGGAGGACAGCATAGATGAAGTCAAAGTATACAAAGAATGGTTTCTCAATTGAAAACTAAGAAAGTTAAATCTTCTTGCAAGTAAAAGCAATCATGGTTAAGGTGGAGAATTAACCACAGACATTTAAAACTGAAACAAAAGGTCAACTTTTTATTTATTGTATGCCTAAACTTACATTGATGTGGATAATTGATAATTGACTTAGCAGACCTGAGAAGGCTGGACCTTGTATCAGCAATTTAACAAGTTGGAAGGGGCCTGATTTATACCACACCAAGTCATCAAAAGTCATAGCTATGCTGACAGTGGTACATGACAGGTTAGTTGACAGCTATACAGAAACAATTGGGCCAGCTGATTCCCTCCCATAACTGGGAGATTACTTTGAATACCTCTGTACCTTAGGAGTATGGGTTTAATCTCCAGAGATAGCAAAAAAAAAAAAAAAAAAAAAAAAAAAAAAAAAAATCAAAGTTTAGATGGGAACACATGGGTGATTGAGAAAGGAGGTAAAATATAGGAAGTAAACATTTTTCAGATCAATTTGAAATTCTAGTCTTATTTTACTTGACCAAGAATGCTGGCAACAAGACTTAAAATTTACAGATAGGACCATGGAAGACCTTTTCTGGTGAATCTGACAATCCCTAGAGACAAAACTCTGATGCTGGGGGCAGTAGAAACTGCCTGGCCAGGTCAAGAAAGGAAAGGATCTACAGCTTACAAACCCAAAAGCACCTAGAGATTTTTATAGAGTCCTCACTTTCAACATTTTTAGACATAATTGAAGCAAAGGGTTTCCAAACTTTAGGAATATATAACAAGAAAGAGCAAGTTCAAAAACATAAAGCAAGGCTATTAAAAAGAACAGAAATCACATGAAGGCAAAAATCAGACACATACAATAAATGAAAAATGGATAACAGTAATAGTATATTTAGAGAAAAACAAAAGTTAATAGATGCTCAAAAAAAGAACAGAATGTTATAAAAGAAAAAAATTTAGAAAACTTTTCTGACATTGCACATATATAATAGGAGGAAGCTTGGAAAATAAAATGTTATTAGAAACTGAAAAAGATGACATGGTAAATGCAAAATATTAAAAATTAGAAGACATATCCAGGAGGTTCACTATGTGCAAAATATACATTTCCTGGAGGAAGAACTGGGGAAAATACAGAAGAGAGAATTTTAAAATAATAAATTCAAAGAATTTCTGTCAAACTAATAATAAGATTTTACAGATGAAATTTAACTCATGCATGCTCAGCATCATGGGTAAAATAGATTCGTAGTCATCCATCAGATTCATTGTTATAAAATCTGAACATATTCAGAATACCAAGCAAAACAGAAGATTCCATAAACTAGCCAAATGAAAAAAAACCCAATATTTTGAAAATTTTGAGGGAAAAATATTTCAAGTTCAGATTCTATGCCCAACTGAACTGTTGATTCAGTCTGAGAATGTGGTCACATGCATTTTCAAGACGAAGAAAATAATCATATCGTTATTTCAGAATAATGAAAGAAATTTACCCAGTGATGAAGACCTTCAGGTTGAATTAGTGATATATAAGTAGAAACTAAAAAAAAATTTTATTTGTTAAGAGTATATTTAGTTGTGCAAAAACCTGCCAAACTGGTGTCCAAAGAGGCCATATTGTTTTGTATTCCCACTGTTAAAGAACAAGAGATCTTACCCATTGCTCTGCATCCTTCCCAGAATTTGACATCCTCAGTATTTTGGACTGTAACCATTCTAGTTAGATATGCAGTGGCATCTCACTGTCGTAACTCACCTCTCCCTAATGGCATTTAGCTCGAGCATCTCTTCATATAGATGATCGTCATCTATGTGGATTCTTTTGTAAAGTGTCTGTCCAGAAATTTTACCCACTTTTTAATTGGGTTGTTTTCTTAGTTTTCAGTTTTTAGGAATGTTTTTGTATATACTTGATGCCAGTCCTTTATCAGATATATGTTTTGCAAATACTTTCTCCCAGTTTGTAGCATGTCTTTTTGTTCTCTTAACGGTTTTTCACAGGGCAGAAGTTTTTGATTAACCAAATTTGCTAGAAAGAAGGGATAATTTTCAATTTTCAAGGAATATCAAACTTTGTAGGAAAAAAAAGTAATCATAATTTAATTCTCTTCTCTGTAGTGTTTATACAATCCAATTAATTTAAACAATATTTACATAAGCATATCATGACATAAAATATATTAAGAGAGCTGGGGAATGGTAATGCTTATATATGTGTGAGGTATTTATGCTAATGAAATAAAGAAATCATTTTTATTTTTGGAAATTGAAGGGACAATGTTTAAAGTGTAATAACAAGGAAATGATATAATCACATGATTAAAACTTACTGAGGGAATGTAATGTACTGGAAAACTTGAATCATAAATAATGTAGTATTTATAAAAATACGTGGGCTATTTCATATGTACAAATATCAAGGTCCACAAAATTCGATAAGTTGAATGAAATGACAATGCAAATTATCTGTAGAAAAATTTAGTGATGTGAATATGTGCCCTTTTCTACTGATTACTAATACTTTCTTGAAAATGAGAACCATACTTAATCGATCTCTGTCATCTTTTCCATTACCAGCATGTAACCATTGGAGTTGAAATATTTCAATAGTTTGCTTATAGAATAATTTTTGTCTGTTTTCTGAATTACCTTGCATAAAAAGTATCTGATTTCTATCAATGTAAAGAAAGAAGGTCAAATAACTTTCAAAACAAACATTGTATTTGGCCAAAATTATTTCCCAATTCATACCTGAAAATAAAACAGTAAACAATAGCTCCAAAGAATCATAAAACATTGGCCATATGATTCATGGTTTCCTTTTTGTTAAATTCATGTTTATGTTACCTTTTCTATCCATTCTTTTGCTTAAAAATACAAACATTTAAGTCTAAAAATAGTTACTAATTTTAACAAAGATGGCACATTTTAAAATTATGATTCTTTATAAGGAAGGTCAACAGTTACACCAATTAATCCTCATTTTTCATAATAAAAAATGTGGGCCAGCTGCTGAATCAGGTATTTGGACAGACATTGCTGCCTATTTTGTAAAATCAGCGATAGCACATTTGTGCATGGAAAGAGTAGCTGATTTTGCAAGATGTTGAACTATACAAGCTACATATGGCTCAGTGTTTTTCCCACTGTATTGTTATTTTCAATGAAGAAAACACGGTAGGCATTTGTGCCATCCCTCCTTGACTAATGTTTTCTTTATGTAAACTGTAGTGCTAATGTATAGCATTTTACTTCTTTCTACAAGGGAGAAAAAGAACTATTAACCCTCAAGCTACATTCTAAATTACTAAAATTTTAGCGATAAGGACAAAATATTTGTACTAAAAATTACAATTTTTCATTTTACAAAGCGAACACAACCTGCCCATTAATAAGATACTGCACTTTCTTCTACCAATTCCTCCTCCATAGGTCACCCTACCACGTGGAAGCACTGAGGCATCAATTTGCTCCTCTTTACGTACAACGTATAGTATCTTTTTGTACATCAGAAAATTACATTTTAGAATTTTAAAAATTTAATGTTAAAGGGGGAGAACAGTGCAATGCCAGACATTTATTAAAAGTAGAAAAGTCAGTGGTTCTGCTGCTTGTGTCAGAAGGGCAAGGTACCAAGTTCAATCCCCGGTATCCCCCCAAAATGTAGAAAAGTAATTTTACCGTATTTATCAATGAAATTTCTCCTTTTATAACATTTTCTTTTTTCTTCTTTAAAGTAGATGTCACAGTACTTTCTTTTTACTATTTATATATTTTATATTGATTGATTCAAGTACATATATTTAATATTAAGACTTTTCCTTTATATTGTTAAGGATAATTTATTTCCTTGAAAAACAGAAGTGATGAAAATTTTGAATGTCTTGATATCATAGGACTTGAGATACATAAAAATTAAATTAAATATACTATTCCTGAACAAAGAAAGTTAAGATCAGTGGAAGAATAATGTATTAAGCCTAAATGCTATAATCATAAAACAAAATTTTCACTGAAGAAATACTTGTAGTAACAGTAAAATTCAAAAGGATAGTTTTAACATGACATAAAAGCATCCAAAACACTGAGGTATTTCCCATCAAAGGTAAATTTACCAGGGATTTAGCTCAGCGGTTTGGTGGCCTGCCTTGCAAGTGCAAGGACCTGAGTTCAATCCCCGGTACAAAAAAAAAAGGTAAAATAGAGAACAAGAATTTTACAATCTACTATTTAACTATTTTAAATGATGGAGGAAATGCTTAAAATGATCAATGGCTCTTGTAATTTTTTTCAGGGACTAGTAATTAACATAAAAATATTTAACAGAAGTAGTAACAGGGCTGGGGATTTAGCTCAGTGGTTCCACTGCCTGCATCGGAAGTGCAAGGACCTGAGTTCAATCCCCAGTACCAAAAAAAAAAAAGAAGTAGTCACAAGAAAACATGGAAATACTCAAGCTAAATGAGAAGAAACTTTATTAAAGGGTATCTTGACAGTTGAAATACCCTTATCTTCACAAAGCTTAATGCAGCCTGCCCCAAAGGACCTGATACCCACTGAAGCCTCAGATCTATTCTTAGTCCTTGAATTTCGCATAGAACTTTGTCATAAGGCAAAAATGACATAGATATGATATTCCTATGTATTGTTTTCCATAGATGTATATTTAATACTCTGTCAGGCAACATTTCCTAAGAAGTCTTACCTGCATTTGGTAACTTAGTATTATGAAAGATTCATTTTGGTTAGTAGGTTATTTTATAATGCTTTGAAAGTTAAAAGTGTTGAAATTTTCCATTGGTGAACTCATGATAAGAAAACAAAATATGAGAAGAAAATGCCAAAGAGAATCTTAAGGAAGCATGTATCTAAATACCATGTATGATAATAATAATTTTTAGCAGTACAGATGTAACTCTGGTCATCTATTTTCCTACATATTATCCATCAGGTTACCTTATGTGACATTTTCAAATTTCACACATGCCTTTTGATAATGTTAAGGAAATAATGCAAAAAAATTAAGCTGGACAATTTTTTTAAATGGAGAACTTTTGTCTTTAATAACTTTTTACTAAAACTTTTAGAAATGCTTTTAACTATCCAAATAATCCCATACTCACATTCATTTTGCTTGTTGAAGTGTGTATGTTCAGTTACAAATACTCTATCAATTATAAACCATACCTTTCAGAGAAGTCAGGCTAACTCATCTCTTCTACAAAGTCCTCCCTAACATCCTAGCCTAACTTGATTTCTGTTTTTCTTACAGTGTCTTTTTCCTTTTGCAAACATTTAGAAACTTTGTGTTTTGGCCTTTTAAAAGCATCATTGCTGGAATGAGGTTTACAACTTCTCCATTTTACTAATGACTACTTTCTTTGCCTAGGTAATCAGAGAGGTGGGACTGGCAACTTTCTCATTGGTCCAATTTTTAAAATAGTTTGTACTACACCTCACAGCCAATCCAAGATTATGTTGTTATTAAGTGTTATGCTATACATGTAATTTTTTTCCACTTACCAGTTAGTTACTTCAGGACAGAAGTCACGTCCTGGATTTTTTTTTTTTGCATTATGTATACTGACTAAATAGCATAGTGCATGTAATGCCAATTTGTTTCATTTATGCTGCTAGTGTATGTTAATGTATTGAAAACAAAGTTTTGTGTTATTATCTGTTCCTTTTTTTTGTAAGAACCTTCTTGGTTTATATCTTGTACCCTGAGTAACTACATTGAAGATATTGATATACAATACATTAACATTAAAATATGGATATTAATAGAACTATTATGATATAAATCTTCTAAAAGGTTTTCTCCATTATTATGGATTATTAATTAAATTGCTTCAATTATTGTATAAACTTTCAAGATAAGTCAGTATTGGGTATTAGTAGCTATAAACACACAATATTATAAAATATTAGGAAGCAGAAAACTGTCTTAGAAATCAATTTTGAGGACTATAAAATTTTAAGAATACTTTACACAAGACAATGTAGTTAGCTTTCAAAAGGGCAGTTCTGGGATTCAATTGTTTTCTGAAACAATTACACCCTCTATCCACTAACCATGAAGCTGGGGCTTTTTCTTTCTGTTTCAGACTCTTACAGTTTGTTGCTTATTATGCATTTCCATTTGTACCTTTCGTGATTCTTTCATGTCTTAAAATCAATTGAAAAAATCCTTTGTCTTAGTTTGTGTTCCTGAGTCTTAAAAAAAAACAAAGGGTATTACCAAACCTGAATACTAGTCTGGAAGCTTTGTGCCTTCGGTTTTATTATATCTTGTTTAAAGTTACCACTGAAGTATAGTTGAGAGAGCTATTTCTCCTGTTAATCAATGTGAAAGTAACGGCAGCATGACCTTATGATTATGAATGCGGAATACAGGCTTCTCTGGGCTCTACCTCAAATGTGTCATCCCCCATAATAAGATGTAGTTTTACTTCTGGAAAAAAATGTAAATGTGATCACTAGCTTATAGTATAAAATAGTGCAAACAAACAAAAGACTCTGAAAGCAACCTACCCCATAACTGTTCTGCTGTTTGCCACGATGTTTAGAAACAATTGGGCCCTCTTTTTTTCTTTTGAATCTATGTAATGAAAAAGGACAAGCGATTAGAAAGTTCAGAGGATTGAATTTTGTTTTTTTTTTTTTATTTGGGAGAAGGGACTGCATTTTTAGCATTCAAAGCTGACAGGTTAGAAGGCTGACAGCATGGACCCCAGTTCTTTGGGAATACAGTGACCAGTCCACAGTCCACAGGAGGCCCCCTGTGACTTGTGATTGATCTCGCTCATACTGGGGGAAAGTCTCAGGCTCCTCAACTCAGACTGCTGAAAATGCAAAAGTCTAACTTTTGTATATGGCATGTACACAATTGCTTTATAGCTGTGTTCTACAATGTCTTTGAACTTGAAGTGGAATTAGATGAATTGTCTTGCTTGTTTTGTTTAGGAGGCAAACCAAATTGCCTGCAGACCAGGCTGAAAAGTTATTTTTGTTGTTTTTGGTTTTGGGGTGATTGCAAATTGTGCTGCAGAATTATTTTCTACTGACTGGAAAATTGTCCTCAGTTAATTACTTGGAATACTACTGGCAATATTTAAGGTGGGGGTAGAGGGCTCAGGGTCTATGTTCTTTGTCCTTCAGCAAATCTTGAGGAGGCTCATTACAAAGGAGAAGACCTGCTCTATACTGCTTTGCACAGATTTCAACATATGGTCAGTGAGTGTGTGAGTGTGTGCATATGGCATTTCCGTGCTTTCTTTACAGATAAATGTGCAGGTTGACTAGAGACAGGTGCAAGCAGTGTGCTAGCATCTGGCCTCCTACTCTGGCTCCAATCATATAGGTAGCTTTACTTCAGCAAAGTAAATTAGTAAAAAGCCACAAGTCTGACATTCAGAGAAATTAGGCAAGCACAAAAGAAATCAGGAGAAAAAGAAAAATACCAGTGGAGGTTAGGAGCTCCCAGGTTCCCCTGCTGCTATTGAGCTGTTATCATTGTTTGCTTGTCCAAGTTAAGGCCCACACCTGCCCATTCTCTGTGATATACTTTGTTTCCCTGACTAACTGGGTGGCTTCTGCCTAAGTCTAAAAGGCAATAGGTTCTGCGTCCATAGGGTGCTTACCACACTGGTGAGCATGACTTTTAGTGTCTGTTTATTTATTTATTGGGGATCAAACTCAGGACCTTGTGCTTGCAAGGCAGGTGGCAGAACCACTGAGCTAAATCCCCAGCCCTCAGTGTTTATTTAAATGTTATTGCTAAAGAGTTTAGAATTCTTCTGGCCTTTCAATGGAAAATAACATGCTCAAAGCATCAATGAACTCTCAAGTGCATTTGGAGGTATTGTGGTGATCTGTGTGCCCTGCAGCTTTGGTTTTGACTAAAGTAGCATAAGACAGATCATCGGAGACCGTTTTTGCATAAAATAAAACATAAGTAGTTTTAAAAATATTTTTAAATGAAAATTTTATAGAAGAAAGACAGGTGTAGGGAGGATTTCTATGATTCATTTTCCAAAAGTCATAGACTACCATCTTACATATAGGGAATCCATCAGATCTGCTCAGACATCTGGAACATGAAAGGAGATGAAGAAGTGGCTGGCAGAGCTGTGGCTGGGGTAAGAAAGATGTACAAGTAAAATCAAAGGACCTTTGTTGTTTCTGGGTATTGTGGGAACTACACAGCTTTTTGGATTTGAAAGAGCTAAGGAGAATGCAGAGGATGAAAGAAAAGCAGACTAATACATAGTTGTGAATGTAGTTTTCTAGAAGGAGCAGCATCATTTTGTCAGTGACAAGAGCATCTATTTCTTGAAGTGGAACAGCACTCCCGGGCACTGTCTAGCCGTGGCCCAGACCTGCCTGTAACGGGTCTGGCTACTCTGCAGATACTTGAGCATCAGCTGTTTAATAGTGGTTGAGTAGGTGATTTGTAAGCAACTTCAGCTCTAACATAACTGAAGTTTGTGAGTTCAGAAGTGAGGGGAATGAGTTTAATTGCTCCTGCCTCTCGGAAGAAATTCACTGAGATAGAAGAATAGACGGATGTCTGCTCCTGGGGATTTAGCTCAGTGGCACCATGCCTGATTTGAAAACGCAAGGTGCTAAGTTTGGTGCCCAGTATCAAACAAAAACAAACAAACAAAAAAACAATAGAAGGTAAAATTTGACATTTGTTTTAAAACCTTTTTAAAAGAGACCTGAACCATCTAAATAATTTCCAATGAATTCTAAATTTTAAAAAGGCAAATAAAAGAAATATTACATTAACCACCCATTTCTAGTTGATGTTCTGAACACACCATATTTTAAAGGGGGAAAAATTCTTTTTGGAATATCTTTCAACCCCCATAAACTTGGGAAAGTTTTTAAGCATTATAAATTACATTTACTCAGTATTAAAACCAGAAAAAAACTTGTTTTTTAGAAAAATTTTCTGAAGAGTTAGTAAAATGGTGTCTGCAAAGCAATTAATGTGTTTATGAGAGCACTGGTTCTCAGTCACTGAAAAGTACTTGAATTTTTATAACTATATGCTTATTTCATAAACATGAGCAATATTAAAAAGTGAAGTAAGATCATTAATTAATTCTATATTTGATGACCTGAAGCATAATTTATATTAATTATACACTATATTTCATCACATCTAATTTATTATTGACTATAGGATGCATGATTATATTATGTATCATTGGGAGAGAAAAAAACTCTGGAATTATGACACAGTACTCAGCAATGTCATTGGTAAGATGAATTTGAATGTCAAAATGACAGAATTTTGCAGGCACAACCTTTAAAATAATAGCATACCAGCTGGGCGTGGTGGTACACGCCTGTAATCCCAGCACTCAGGAGGCTGAGGCAGGAGGATTGTTGTGAATTTGAGACCAGCTTTGGCTACATAGTGAGTTGCAGGTCAGTCTCAAGTACATAGTGAGACCCTGTCTCAAGCCCCCCAAAATAATAATAATAATAACATGCAGTAATATTAGGTGTCTCATTTTAAACTTTAAGTAGGATATATTTTTTATGTACAATTGCCATTGACTTATTTGGGCCTTATGTTCTACTCTGTGAAATATCTAAAATATTGAAGAATATTAAGTTAAAATGTGACTATCCAGCTTATTCTTGGTTGCCTAATACTTTGAACAGTAGCCCATGATCTATACTCTTATCACTGTGAGTTTATCAAAGCACATATCTGTTTTTTTTACCCTCCCAAGTAGAAGTAAGCTCTTTAAAAGCAAAGATTGTATGAATTGCTATCTATTATTTCTATCTTCCTACACAAGGAAAAATCCAAAGTAGATATTCAGTATTTATTTATAATCAGCTTCTGATGAGTATGGAAACATTAACATTGTAGCCATATAGCAATCAGTGAACTGTCTGATTGTAAGCTGTTTTTTACTATTTTTGTTTACATTTGTTCATTAAACTACATTATCTTTGTGATAACTGATATATCTTGTTTGACTCAAGTTTGCTGAGAGATACTAGATCCTATTCATTTATATTTACAAAGGTAAAGCAGCATTTTGTGACTATAGAAAAGAAATAATATTCTTCACGCATTATCACATGATTTTCAATTTAGTATGCTTCTGTAACAGATGTAACATCAAACATTGCCTAAGTGTACCACTGAAATAATATATTATGCGTAATTACCTTTTAAAATACAGTTTCCAGAGGTGGGGATTTAGCTCAGTGGTGCTGCTGCCTGCCTTGCAAATGCAAAGACCTGAGTTCAATCCCTGATACAAAAAATAAATAAATAACATAGCTTCCAGTGGCTTTATCTTCTATGTATTTTGTATAGTTCTCCTGTTAATGTCCACTGGATTTGGGAGGGGTAGTTTTTATAGTTATAGCTTCAGCTTGATGGAAAGACTACATTATATAAATACTGAGTTATTATTTCTTTGAAAGTTATCTTTATTGCTTTATCTGTTTTTCAAAACTTGAATTAAGAACCTGAAATTAGGACCTGAAAGTAATCCAACACTAACAGCATAATATAGAGATACAATATTTGGTATTTGAACTCATTTTCAGTTTGATTCTTAATGACATGATCAAAGGAATTCAACTTGTGGTAAAATATCAGCGAAAAATGTATGTAAATTTAGTGGCTATGAAGTAAAAATACAGCTACAAATTTGGATTATAGTAACCAACACTGTTCATTTGTTCTTAGGCATGTATAGAAATGATTATTTAAACATACAATTTTATATTTAATATGATAATTTGAAAATATAAAGTTAATTTTAATTTTAATTTTGGTAGAAATTTGACTTCTCCGTCTATGGTGAAACTGCCAGTACAGATTATTAAGTCACTCAACCTCTCTATATAAATACAATTATATTATTCACTTTAATGATTTTAAAAGGATAAAGTCTTTCTAAGACGTTCTTTTCAATATAACATGATGCATATTTTTGAAACTCTTAAAAAGGGGAAAAAATTGCCTGAGGAAGTAAAAACTGAGACAGTTTTCATATAGGCGTGCTATTTCATGACCATCAGGTGGAAACTTTTCAGGTTTAATGCTTTATAATTCTCCCAGCTGAAGCTTTAGAACTTCAAAGAGCTGTAGAACATTTCAAATTTCTCTTCTGCCCATGAGAAAACCCTTTGCATTGAAAGTCGCTTTCAACTGGAATTCTACATTTGGTATTACACAACAGTGACATATTTTTATGGAGATTAAAATTACCCACCAAGAATGTAAAGTTGCCCAAGCAAAACCATTTCTCCTATTAAAAATGTTCCCTCTATACTCTATGAAGAGCTATGACCTTCTCTTGTCCATAAATAATGCTTACAATCATAAATTTTAAAATGATTTATAAATTCCATATTTGCCTAAGAAATACCTATCTGCTAACCATCAGCAAATTAAAAAGAGAATTTACTGATGCATAACTATGTTTCCTTTAACTAGTAAACAATAAATCTACTATTGATTGCAAAGACAGGCGATCATGGGTATTACAAAGAAAATGACATGAAAATCATTATGCATTTCCTGGGAAAAGGGCACACTATACTTTTAATTTGAAATCTACCAGGGGTAAGTCATGAATATAAAACTTGCCTCTGTCAAAATAATTTGTTTGCTGTAAAACTAGGAATCATCCTTGGTTATCTAATACTTCAAGAAACAGTGTATTAGCCCCTCTCAGAATCTGTGCGAAGCTGGCCCCCTTTGGCAACTAAAAGAGCTCTTTGAACCATAGAACAGATGTAATGAAAATTGGTTCCATTAAATGCAGCTGGCAAATTACAAACTGAGAAATTAATGCACCATACCATGACTCTAGGGGCTGAAATGAATCAAGGTGTGGTTGCCAGATGCTTGTATTTCCTCACTACCTCCCCCAATAAAACATTTCTGTGTATAGATTTGTTTAATAGAATGTAAATTATTGGTACAGCCAATACAAATTATGAGATCATGATTTAACAGATATAAATCACTGAAATAGGCAATACAAATTATGAGGATTAATCAACTAAAACAATAACTGTATCATATGTAATAAAATTTACAAAGGAGTAAATCCTGAATTATATAATTCCTGTATACTCGTTAAGCTTGGGAAATGTGCTGGATCTCCAGAAGCGCTCACTATTCTATGATATACTCTTTCTAAATTCCCATGGGAAGGGAAGTTGATTTGGCAAGATCCATAAACAGCATGCTCCTCTGTTGATTTCAATTCAGTTCATCCCAAATTGATGTGCTGCTGATGGCTCTGGTAGCAGAACCTGACAAAAGTCCATTTAACATCTGTTTTGGAGGTGCTCTTCAATGGTTCTAAGTAGTCCTCTTGAGTCATTAGCTAAACATTGTCTCAAAGAACTACACTTGCAAAGACCCCCTGTGAAGACTAGAGGGGAGAAAACTGAAAGCCTATTCCCAGGTAATTCAGGCAACCCCTAGGATGTCCTTCTCTTCCCTTCTCATCTTAAAATAAATACATAATTAAGGAGTGCTTGCTTCCGTTAAGAATTCTATTCTGTTACAGATGTACCAGCAAAATATTCTAAAATTAAGATGGTAAAACCTTTGTGTATTTAAAAACTCATACCATAGGTTTTCACTAGAATTTGAGAATATTACTTGATTATTTCCAAAGAAAGCTGAATTTGGTCATTGGAGACATATTTTTATAGTACTTAACTGAGTCCAGGGTGGGGATAGAGGAAGTGACTGAAAAGGATTCAAAAGTGGGTCATATTATGGGCAACATTTTATTTTTTTATGCTGATTAGTGGATATATGTTTGTATTTTATCTTTTTGTGTGTGTAAGATGCTCCATAATTATGTTAAAATTTTTACAAATATTTTAATGAGCTTATAGTATAAATGTGTGAAGAGGAGTATCTTTTTTTTTTTCCTGGTTACCAGTATGGTAATTTACTTTCTTAATCACTAAAGTAGCTTTGAGTTTTCAGGAATTCAAACAACAAAATTTACTGGACTTTGAAAATCAACGTTTGAATGTTTTATTTTTCTTTGCTCAAAATGTGTAATATACATATAGAGTTGAACTGTTTTATATATATTAATGAATTCATGTTATTAATATCTTGCTATAAAAAGCTGTCTCATAAATATGTAATCCACAAAGGTGAGCTGAAGTACATGGCAGGTATTCTGATGTAGAAATTGCAATAATAAATAATGACCTAATTGTTTAACAATGTGTTCTCATTGCTAAAATATATGCCAATGATTTTTATTTCATAAACATTAACAATTGTTTTAAAGTAGCTGTTGGGGAAGCAATATATGATCACCTTCAGTTGATATATATGAAGAAAAGTATCATAGTAAAATTAGGAAGCATAAACATTTTAGGCACAGTCAAATACACATTAGATATTCAGTAGCAACCAGTTTCAATGTGTAGGTTGGAGTAGCCTATTTACTTTTCTGTCCAATAAAGCACTTCTTATTAGAACAGTGCATCACACAGAATTACACTACTTCCAAATAAAGAACTTTTTCTAAAAGTGCACAGATATTGCAATATGCATGTTGTATGCTTTATTACTATTTTAAGCATGCAGCATGACAATTTTGCATTGTTTTATAGTAGCATTATTTCCCTATCTATCTATATATACATATGCACTAAATACATGCAATTGCCCACATAATCCATACGCTTTACAACACCTATTTTAGACCATTACAACTTCTTCTATGAATTAAATTGAAATCGTTTTCAATGTACAGAGTACTTATTTCCATAATTCTATAAAAGGTAATTTCTATACAAATGATTAAAGCAGTTGATTATATATTGAATGGTCTGAAAGAGTAAGAAAAATCCATGCATACCTAAGTATTCTTTCTTCTTTATTCATTTGAGAATTTTTTAAGGAGAGATTTTGATGTGTGGTAATTAATTGAAATAAATGAAAAATCTGCCTGATATCCAGACTAAGTTTGCTTCAACAGCTGCTGATCCTCCAGCTCTGAATGTCAGCCAATTAGTGGAGAAGTTTTGCATGGCTGTTGCCCTAACCAGGCTTTCTGTCTGACAGCTCCATTTGCAGCCACAACCAGGGAGGTAAGGCTTTGTTATCTTACTTTTTTTTCCCACACAGAGGTAGAATCAGCAGATAAAAGATGCTGAGTTTTTTCAGATTAGTCACTCCGAACAACACCATAAAGCACAGAATAACCAAAACCAAGAAAATAATATTGGGTTTCTATGATTTGCATAAACTTTGCATAACATTTTGGCTGCAGACTATTAATTTCATGCATTATATTTAGAGAATTTTTTCCAACCTAGTAAAACAAGAAATATATATGAGAATTGTAAAGATGAAGATCTGAACATTTTAAAGCACTTAGAAGTTTAATTTATCTCTCCAGTATTTTCCTACAAGAACAGGCACTACCTTTTGGATTATATATAATTCTACATTAAACACCATTTTTATAGATTACATTATTTTAATTTGAATTTCCATTTTCTAATCTGATAGGAAAGACCTAACATATTACTCCCTTTGTACAATCCAATCTGCTACATTTTTATTTTAAACTAATGCCTGTATATAGGCAAATTGAACAGGGAGATTATAACAGATAAAGACCATACAATAGCTTGAATCATTAGCAATAGGTGTAGTTAGAAAATTGCTGGTTTTCTACTTTTCTGGTGCACTGAAATACATAAATCCTGGGTACTAAAATAATAGTCAACAATATGCTATATCCTATATCTATTTTGTCATTCAAAATACAATATACTTATATCTAATACACTGAATCCGGCCCATTTGGCAATAGTCAGCCTATTGTAAAATGAGAGGTGAGATTTAGCCACATGGAGAAAGCAAATATGATTCAGAGCACAATGAAGTTAATTGGAAATAAAATACATAACATTTATTGGACTTTAAAACAGTGAATTCCAAAATAATTAAGTTAATAAAAGAGTCTCACTCTTTCCTGAACTAAATGAAATGGCTCTAAAATTAATTTCATTGGTTTTTTTAATTCACTGTTAACTCAATATAATGAGCTTTTAAAATTAACTTCTTTGTTTTTGAACTCACTGCAATGAAAGTCCATAAATGAACTTTTTGAAAATCACAAGTTAAACTTTTCCACATTTAAGCATTACTCGTTTGATGCATAGATAACAAAGAAAATCATACTATATAGGAGGTTTTACTCATCTGTTTAGACTAAGATTTTAAGGAAAGTGTTTACCCTTATTACATAATATATAGAAATGAGAAATGTTTCTCCCTTCTGAAAAGGTATGACAATTGTGAAATCAATTCAAATAACTATCGAAGACATAAACAAATAGTAAACAAAATTGAGCTTTCCAATTCTGGTAAATGACATTCTAAAGATGACCCCAGCTACAGAGTGACAAAATAATTTGAAAATTATAGAGCTAAAACTCTGTTTGTTCAGTGGCCCAAATTGTAAAGTTTTTATTGTATCTCCAACATGGCAAGTATTTTATAATGTCCCATTAATTTGTAAATTCAGTAGGAAAATGGTATTTGTATGAATTCTATTGGCATATTTGAATAACAAGATTATGGTAGAATTGCTATCTTTTTTGCCACCTAAATTTTAATAATAGAGTTCTTTGCATTTATATATGTAGCCATTTTTGTAAGAAAATTCTAATATTTGTATTTTACTTTCATTTCTTATTGCTATCAATTTCCCATTGACTACTGGCTCATGCTTAGGTGATTTTATTTTTAATTTTAAGAGTCCATATCATTTAAATAAATATTGTATTTGTATTAGTGTATGTTTTTAGTACATAATGATTAGATTCCTCGTGGAGAATTGGTGCACGCACATAACCCATCTTAATTCTTTTCATCTCCTTCCCCTTCCTTCCTTAAGAGCATTAAAGTTTACCTTCCTGCCTCCGTTTCTATTATATCTGTAACTTTAGTACAGGTTGGTGGGTCCCCTCTCCCTAACCATTCCATCCCTATAAACTCTTTCCTGGCTAATTCCAACTTTCTGGTTTTAAAGCAAGTTCACATCTCCTGGAAGTCTTCTCTGAAAACACTTCCCAGAGTGGATTATGCGACACTTCAAAATGCAGGGTTCATAACATATGTCCT
Source organism: Fukomys damarensis (assembly GCF_012274545.1). Classification (NCBI taxonomy): domain Eukaryota; kingdom Metazoa; phylum Chordata; class Mammalia; order Rodentia; family Bathyergidae; genus Fukomys; species Fukomys damarensis. The sequence continues at coordinate 24,802,911 of NW_022900930.1, forward strand.
TTGCCACTTCTGGGTTCTGGGCCTTTGGGTCAATGAAAAATGGGTGTCAACTTGTTACTATTGAATCTAAAGTGCTTTAAGGATGCTATGCACAAAATGTTTATTCAATAACATTTCTTAAATGAATATCCTTAACCACACTCAACAATAACAAATTATTTTCATTTGGTTACTTTTTGTGCTTAAGAAATTTCTTTTTGGTTGTCTGATCAAATTTAAATAGTTTCACTTTATTTATCTTCTAGATTTTTTTCATCAGACTCCCCAATCTCTTTTAAAAACTTTCTTATGTGTACTGTACACTTAAAAAGTATCAATAAACTTAATGAGATTAAAAAATGCAGTAATATAATTTGTATGAAACAGGCAACACACAAAAGTACTTGAAAGACATATGAACATATATTTGATTATATATATGACTGTATATAATACAGTAAGGGGAAATGTAAACATATCCTCAAAAAACTTGCTAATATTTTTCCTAGCTGGATTGTAAATGCATTGGGCACAGCAACTGCTTGATAATTATTATAGGAATATAGGATCATAAACAAGGAAATAGGATTATAAAGTCATAACAGGTTCCACTGACTATATCATCTGATTGAGATTCCTACATTTCAAAGAAATATGTCCCTAAAGCTACAGAAAGTGGTTAAATCACTTGAAAATTTAGAACTCTGTGGTAAGATGACTGCCATACACAGCCCCTGTCTTATAATGCATTGGTTATAATCTCATTGGTTGTCTCATACCTGGGCTTGTACCAATTATCCATTTCACTTAAATATCTTCATTTGAAAACCCTTTCTATTACCTTTCCATATGCCCATCTTGCGATTTGCAGTCGTTGATACGCTATTACTTCACACTAGTTTATAAGCAGGCCTTTTCGTATGATAGAGACCTTTAAAGATGACTGATTCTAACTTTCATTAGAGGATATTAAGAGAGAAAATACTGGGAATCGTTAGACACAGAGGGCTTTCAGTTGACATTGCAGGCTCTGAGGAGGACTGCAGCAGGAAGCTATGAAAGGTTCTGCAGAGTTCTGTACTGTGAGCAGCCTCAGATGTGTCACTGTCTATGTCCTTCAGTGTATAGACGAGACTGAAAATGGTGAAGTCTTCAACCAGCATTCCATACTGACAGGGTGGTTCCCATCTGGCCTCCAAATCCTGGCCTTTTTAAAAAACATTTGTTGTGGCGTCACCTTTTTGGATCTGTATTTTTCCCCACATACTGTATCTTATAATATATGAAAAAGTATTCTCTGTTGATGCTTTCAGTGAATTATATGTATTATTTGAACATTTCTCCAACATCAAGAACAAAGTTATACAAGGCCAGATGCTATTTTGCTACCTTACTTTATTGCTTAAAATCTCTCATTATATTTCATTATATAATATCAGTGCTTTGACTTCATTTTATATTTTTTAATTTTAGTCTTAAAGTTCTAAATATTTTAAATCATTCTTATTGTCACTCATTTTACATTTGAAGTAAGCCTTTATATTTCTGACTCAAACATTTGTTTTTCATTCACTTTCAACTTTTTGTAGAAATCTTTCTTAAATAATGTAGGAGTGAGGACAAGTTTTTCTTAAACTAAAGCTTAAACAAAGATAATTTCTAATAAAATTCACATATAGCTTCCAAAAATGGCCAAAAACTGGGAAATGCATAATTATCTGCCTTGCTATTTGTGGTCAAATATTGGAAAAAGATTAACTTGTGTGGATTTCATGAGAGTATTTAGCACGTCATTTATTAAGAATATTTTTTCTCAGGCACAAACCTTGAAGTGAAAAATCTCTGTTTTACTATACTAAAATGATATTTGTCACTGCATAGATAAGACAGAGCATAGTGATGGTCTTCACTAAATAATACAGACCTGCAAGGTGTTAGGCCAGGTGCTTAATACAGCTACAGCAGTGGTCATGGGAGAGGTCATTAAAAAGTCAATCCAGCTTTTCTCAATTTAATATAAAGGTACAATCTGAAGTATAGGCCTTAAGGGTGGGGGAGAGGAAATGCATTTCTTGTGTTATTTTTCATGAGTCATTCTGAATCTTTAATGCTGTAAAAATTAATTACATTAATTATAGTAATAGGCTGTTTATTTCTTTAGTACGGGGTTACATTGTGCTGTCAACATGAAAACAATCATTACAGAAGCAATTCAGGTTTCTTAGCCCCCAGACTGTAACATTAAAACACTACATTTGCTATATTAAATTACCTAGTTTGGGCAAAATAAGATGTGCGTGTAAAACAATAGAAAAATTTAGTGTGGGTCTAATTAATTTTTATATTTTCTTGGTTGGGGTTTTCCAAATAATTACAGTAATTTCTATGTTAATGCTCATATGTAAATGTTTATATCATCTCATGGTTATACTTTAGCATGGTTAAATTTCTAGGAGTGAATGTATTTGTTGAATTCTAGGTAAGCTATTTCTCTCACAGGACATATATTTTAAGAATCAATTTTTGTCTAAAATCTGTTATGGCAAGGTTTTCATAAGTGAGAACATTGCTTTCAGAGACCCTTCTGCTTGATGTTTACTTTTTAAAAAGTAAAGCAGTAGACTGAGAAGTTTTATATAATAAAAAAATTAAACATCACAATAAGCAATGGGAAGGCAAGTTTAATTCAGATATTTAATGTGGAAATCAGGCAACAATTAACTTTCAAAGTAAGGCAAGCTTACTATCTATGATATTCATATTTGCTATGCAGAACTAAAGTGAATTATTGTACAATTTAGTGACAATACATAGTGCATTTTGATATTTTTTTAGGACATGCCACCTAAAACTTTTCTGATATTACTCCTAAATATAACTAATATGCACACTATTGGCTCATGACTTCACACATTATACAGAAAAAGTTAACTTGAAAGAGAAATCCTCTTTACATGAAACTTTAAATTACGGTGCTCACATCATGGTACTAAAAATGAAAATGATCACTTCTGTATACTTATTATCACATTGTATGTGAAGAATTCACATGCTTGTGTTGTCAGAAAACTACGTAGCTGAAAATCCTAGGTGTATGCAAAGATTTTACATGTTTAGGCATCAGAAGTAAATAGTAGAAGTGGATAAAACGTTATTCTCTTCTGTGTCTTTGCTACTTCATGTCTTACATTTTGAAAAAGTCATTTAGTTACAGGGGATTAAAAAATAAACTTGACTCTAATTATACAAATGCACCTTTAATCCATAACACAATTTATTCTACCAACTAAAATATAGGTTTATTGATGAAATGATCATTAATGATCACTTTGATATAAATATATGTGCTACATAATACTTGGTGCATAATAAAAAACATTATTTGTATCGACCCAGAACACTGGTCTGTATGAGGTAACATTGTACATATTTTGAGGTTTGCCTGTCTAACTACAAATAAATGTCTAGGACAGAAGAAAACAAGAGACTGTCCCTGTAAGTCAGGCATCTGGTCTGTTTTTCTCACTCTTGCATCCTCTGACTCCTATATACCTCCTGGCAACAGCTTCTGGAAGTTAAAGTAAAGGGATTTCAAGAGGAACAAACACTCAGGGGTGTGTGATTTTGAATGTACTGTAAACAATATTTCACTGATAGCAAAGAATAGTAGATGCAGTGGTTGAGAAAAATTAATTGGAAGTTTACTTTCAGGAAACAATTTTGAGTGCTTTCTTTAAGTATTAGACAGAAAGCAGTGAACCAAAAAATAACGTTTCTGTGTCAGGGAGACTTTTATTGTGGGTAGAGATAGACAAATATTGAATCAATGTTTAATCTGTTTTGATGTAAATATTGAGAGGAAAAATAAAGCAGAATGGAAGAGAGACCCTAAAAAGCTGTTGTATATATTTTGACTATTTAATATGTGATGTGTCGGGTGATTGTGCAGATATTTGACCCAAATAAGGTATGGAAGCAAACCATGAGACCATAGGAGCAAAGTGCACTCCAGGTCACAGTGATAACAGGAGAAATATGTTCTGTTCTGCTACTGAATAGTAAGGTGATTGTAGATAGCACCTATGTACTGGGTGTTTCAAAATAGCTAGAAAAAAGTATTTTTAATGTTTTCAATACACATAAGTGATGAATGTGTGAGAGCTATGTTTACCCTGATTTGAATGTTTCACAGTGTACAGCATATGTGTATCAAACCATCACATGGCTCCCTGCAAATATGTATGTTTTAAGTGTCAATTTAAAAAGATATATTTAAAAATTTAGAATTAAAGGGGACAATCGTATGAAAACTTTGAGATAGGAATCCTTTTAGACTGTCCAAGAACTAGCTCAAAAGGTCCATTGACCAGAGTAGATGGAGAAAAAAAAAAAAAAGATGATGCAATGGAATTCCTATCCCCTATGGCCTCAGGGGAACATGGGAATGAATGATGTGGAACTTACTGGTAGGATGGGAGGAGAAGGGTGACATGAAATGAATTCTGCTTTTATTAAAGTCTCTGGCTGCTGTTGAAATCATACTATAAAGAGCAAGTATGAAATCAGGTTAAGAGTACTTTTGATAATTGAGGAGGGAGAAAATTGTGATTTGGGCTATGATGGTATTGTGTCACAGCAGGCTTCTGCTTAGAGTAGAGTTGACAGCACTTGCTGATGGATTGGTTGCACAGACTAGGTAGGCCTGGCAAGGATAATTCCAGAGATATTTATCTTGGGCAATACATGAAAAATGTAGTTTTCATTTATTGAATTCTTTTGAACTATCAAGTTTGTGGGGTGAAAAATAAGAGCAAATGTTTAGTTAATGAACTGAGAGTACAGTCTAAAATATGTCTCCATTTTATAACCCAAATAGTAAAGATTGATATTTATAGGCGGAAATACTTTCTTTGTGACTAAGTTCAGTGGATTACCAGCGTGGGTCATTCAGGAGCAATTCACTGAGTCAAAGTATGGGCTTAAGGAGGCACTTGACATAGTGTGGTACCTGATTAAAATTAAATAAGTCATAGTTATAAAATTTAACATCAGCAATATGGATCTCTGAAGTTAAATTTTCATTAGTTTTATTAACAATATGGCCAAATCTACTGAGGAGAAAAGCAAGTAAACTATACTCTTTTAGACATAAAGCAGTCTCTAATTTGAAGCAAACTACATTCTTCCATGTACCACATAGTCATTTATTATTGTAGGTGCTCAGATGAACTTTAATGTCTAGAGCTTAATTCATATGTTGACAACAAAATGATATTGCCCATGGGAGGCAAAAATTGGTTCAAAGAGAAGGTTACAAACATTCTGATATTATATGGTTTTTCTGTCTCCAAATAGCACAGTTCATAAAAAGTATACAATATACTGTATCTTTAGTATTAAAATCTAGTGGGTGAATAGATATTAGGAAAAGAAAATGTCTAAAAAGGCCCCTTTGCGAGGGAAAATGAGAAAAGATTTTAGCGAAATGGCCAGTACCAGACTTATATGCAAGGATGACACACAGAAGTACTTTTCTTAAGCTATAAATTCAAGTGGTGTTTGCACCAAAACCAAACTATAGTTGGAAAGAAAAAAATCTGACAAAAATGACAGGAAGCAACTTGCGCCTACTGCCACTGTCATCTTTGTCCCCAAAGGAACAAGCTTGTTTACTTGCTTAGTCTAATAGTCAGAATCACTAACTATCCTCACGTGCACAAAGAGAGAGGGAAGTCAGTCACTCAGAACCTTCTGGTCTGCAGGGACCGTGGGTCAGGTCTAACAGTGACAACCACAGATATTTATCATACTGGTCAGTTTACTATACAGTAAAGTTATGTTAGATTCCTGTCTAAATGTTGAGAGCCAAATAAAAGGCTAGATATAAGTGAGAAGGTATGAAATGTACATGTTGTTATAACAATCAACATGAGTAAAGAAGGATAAAATCTTACCGTGATTACCTTTATTAGCAAGCGGCAGACTTGAGTTTTGATACAAAAAAAAGAGTTTATCTTTGGTTCTTTCCTGAATTCACTTTTCCTCTGTTATGTTTCCTGGATTCCCTTCTGGAACCATCCATGTTCTTAGCACAATGAAATATTTCTGATCACTCCAAACTAAATATTCACTTCCAGCCTCTCTCAATCGCTCCTTTTCCTACTATTTATCACCTGGAATTGTGCCCTGTGCACTCTCTGACTTCTCTCTTGGCCCATTTTAGTTATTTACACCCTTCTTTAGTCAAACTTAATCCCAAATCTTAGGAGTATATGTTCTCTGAAGAGTTTTAAAAATCTGTATTTCCAACCCTGACCTCTTTGTCAAACTAAACACTAGCACCTGTATAGGTCTTCCATAAAATGCACTATGTCTTCTTTCAATAGCTCCATTACTTCCCTTTTCTATGTTTCTTACTTCCGCTAATGACTTAACTAAAGCTCTAGTCCACATTGGAGACACTGACAACGATTTCATATGCCATTTTCCACTGTCATTGGAGTAAAAGTCATCCTCCAAACGGATGCATCCTATGCTCTAGTCCCTGTAACCAAAACATGCGAGTTTATGGAAGGATCTCAAGATAAGATTCATCTGACTTATCAGAGTATTCCCTAAATCCGATGACAATCATCTATATAGGATGAGCAAAAATAAGACAGAAGACACAAAGAGGAGAAAACCATGTGAAATTGAAGCTACGCAGCCACAAGCCAAGAAAGCCTTACAGCAACCGGAAGCTGATATCCAAGAACAATTTTCCCCTGGGAAATCCCATAGCATCTTCATAGGGAGTCTGTCCTTGCTGACAGACTAGATTTCAAATTTCTGGCCTCCAAAACTGTGACAGACTAAATTCCTGTTGTTTTAAGGCATCGCGTTTCTGGCAATTTGTTATGGCAGCACTAGGAATCTAATCATCTCTTAGTACTGAGAGCCAATCAATAAATAAATCAGGTTTACAATGAAATATATTTATTCATTGTCTAGCTTAGGCTGTTACTCCCGGATGTGCTCTTGTATACAATAGCTCATGTCATACTAGAACGCAAGTGATAAACATTTGAAGGGAAAATAATAGCCAAAATATAGTTCACTACCCAGTTTATCAAAGCCCTGTAATTATTCCCTGGAAACCCCAATAATGTAAAGAAAAATTTTTTTTTCTCGATTGAATACAAATATTTCTATTTCAGCTTTTGAAAAATAGAACTTGCAATATTTCTCAAATATATTCTATTAAGTGACATTATGGAAATTAATCATCAAATATTGATGGTTGATGGCTTTAAGAATATTTTGATCAAAATAACCTACGGGTTAAAAGTGAGCTTTACACTGCCTGCCTGGGAAGCTCAAGGTCCAGAGTTTGATCCCTGGTACCAAAAAAGTAAAAAATAGAAAAATAAAGGGTGAGTTTTGGAAGTTAGATTGAGCAAAATTATATTCAAGGGTGACATTTTCCATGTGATCTTAAACAAGTTACTTACTTCAGATCTGAGTTTCCTCATCTGTATAATGGAGATATTAATAGTATTATTTTTGCCTATGGTTACTGAAAAGATAAGTTAATGCTACATTTGTAAAGTGCTTAGTTCAGTCTCTGAAGCATAGCAAGCATTCAAAACAAATAGCTGCTATGATCATTGCTACTAACAATTGTGTCCACAGTTGGATGTGAAGTCAAGGTCAACGAGAAGCCTCAGTGACTGTAAGACGGCTAAAGTTCTTGGAGATTACAAGAAAATTCTATTACTTCTTGCTGAATCATTATATCCCTGGCTCTGGGCAAAGATATCAGAAGAAAGGATGATCAGAAAGCTAAAGATACTATTTTTCAATATAATTTTGTTTTAGATAGTGTTGATACTTTTAGACTAGATACATTTTCCAAATAACATCTAAATTCTAATATTTATGTAGACTAATTAAGTTTCTGGCATGTCAACTCCCCTAATGCTCTGTAGTTAAACTGAAGCAAGGAAAAAATATTAGTTTCTCCCTAACTCTTCCAAGATAACCTGAAATTTGACATTTGAGAATTTTGTTAAATGTAGGACACCATGCATGAAATATCTGCCAATACTAAGCTTTCAGTAATAATGTTTAAATGACCACTTAAAAATTTTCAATATTTATGTAATTTGTAAATATCTGAATGCAAGAGATAAGTGTCTTTTACATCTGTAAAAGCTTTGCTTAGGTCATCCTCCAGGAACTGAGGATAGATTCTGTTTCAATACTATTCAAAGAGAAATCAGAAAAAGAGTGGGTCACCATGCAGTTCTTTTGTCAACAGCTTGTAGGAAAAAATGTGCTACGAGAACATATCACTGATTACAATTACTGAAAGTTAAATGGTTTTTCAAGTGTTTTAATTATATTTCTTTCTAGAAGCAGTTTAGTGTAACTTCACATTCATAGTATGTTAAAAATACTTGAGATCGAGATTTTGTTTTGTTTTTGTTTTACAAAAATGTATGACTTAACCAGATGGGTTTTGCCTGAAGAACAAAGTCCACAAAAATAGGTTTATAATTTATGCTTAGGTTAGGAGGTTTCAGAGCTGAAATTTTGTTAATTACCATGTTGGCAGGATGGTGGCCCTCTAACCTTGTGTGATTATAAGGCATTGCTTGAAACGTGACCAGCTTAACTGTAATACCATACAGAGAGGCACCTACTACCCAGCAATTTGGATGTAAAGAAGAGTCATCCAATAAAAAGAAATTTTTCATGAGTGTGTGACACTGAGTCCTGGCCTTCATGTTGCTTTAACATATATTCCCCTGAAATGTCTATAACTGTAGAACATACCTTAAAATGTTCACCAAAATAAAATTTAACTTTAAAACATTTCCTTATAATGATACAAATATACACATACTACAGGTCCATGTAGGACTTTCTCTATTTGAATCTTCGCTCACATTCATCACACATGGGCCTTGAACACATGACCTAATTCTTCTTTGCCTAAGTTCTTTTTCTACACAATATAAGTGAAAATAGTATCACCCATTAAGAAGACTAAAATGAGTTATATACATAATTATTTTAGAACAGTATTTGGAATATAGTACTATGCTGTGTTTATACATTTGCCATCAGTATTTATTTCATTAGAATGTTGCTCCCCAGATCATTCACAAGAGAAAATGGAATAAATCATGGGCATGGTAATTTGGAGTGGATATAATAGGTACAGAAGAAGAAAGTCTATTTCTCCCATGTCACCTGCATATTTCTTGTGGGAATAAGGGGAATTAAGTTATGGAAGACACAAGCAATTCAGGCAAAGAGCTGGCCATTTGAACAAGAAATTACACTTGGTCCTTCAAAACACACATGAACAAAGTGGTATTAGTTTCATTTTTAAGCATGAAGCAGAAAACAGTAAATAATTTCTCTAATCAATAATGAATGTGTAAGTTAACCTGAATGCTTTGCCTATACATGCTGCACTTTTAACTATTTCAAAAGATATTTTGGCTTTGAAATGGATTTATGCAGCAAATAAGGCTTATAACTGTCTTATACATAATTAGCACTCTGTAAATGCTATTGAATAGACATACACCAGCCTTAGCTATTGATCTATAATTCAGTGGTAATGAACCTACAGCATATGTGCTACAGTATGTTGTTTTATTGTTGAAAGTCCTTAAAGGTTCACCATCACTGGGCTACATGCATTTCTTTTGTTTTTGTTCAGAACAATGATTAAAGCTTTTTACACACACCATTTCCTATTTTGTTGCTCTCTCTGGGAAAATAGCAAGAAAGTACATTGCTCAAATTTAAGGACTTATTTTTTCAAGGACACATGTTATACTTCCCAGTTCTCAGCATACTCCCTGAGCCCGCTCCAAAAGATTGAACCATGAGAAAAGAATGCAAGTCATTCTTATTGACCTCACACTAGAAAGAGAACACTATAACCTGAGTCATGCATCCCTATAAAGGCAGTGAAATTCATCTCTTGGGCAACCTACCTCCTTACATGAGAGAAGAGGAGGTTGGACAAATGACACGATAAGGCAGCCAAACCTTCACAATAAAAAAATTTTGCTCTGTGGTTAAGGGAAGAGACATCAGCCTTTTTTCTATCCTCAACATCCTCAGTCCTTTTTACCTGATTCTTATTTTCTGTGAATTGTGTTTTACATATAAAATTCTCTTTATATTTGCATCTGTAACTCATATCTTATTATGTAGTTTATTAATTACTACTAGTCATAAAGGTCCCATAAGGCCTCAGATGATTGTTATATTTCTAGGAATTCTCTGTTACAAGAACACTGTCTAGTATATGGAAGTAATTAAAGTTCACAGAAAGAGAAGATGGGATGTGTTCTTTTGTACAACTTTGATCTCTCAGCACTTCTGTTATAGAGATGTATAGTTATGTCACTTTTAAAACACATTTTGTAGTGAATTCCAGGGCTAGATAACAAGACAAGTGATCTCTGCTTCCATAAAGAATGACTAGCTGTCTTTTAACACTGTTAGGAAAGAATGGCGCTTTTTAGCACTGCTGGATCATTTTGTTATACCACTCTTAAAAAAAAAAAAACTGTGTTTATGATTTGTGATTAAAAATATGGTGACTGTTTTCTTAAACATATTACAGTGAAAGACACATAGCCATCAATTTCCCTCAAAATACTTTCTCTTTCTTTGAAGATATTAATTTGTACTACTTTCTGTAGCAGTTCTGGAATCCTCTCTCATGACTGTCTTTAGCTGCACTGTTGTGGATACCTTGATGTCTTGAATTCATGTAAAACATTTACCTTCATGCTCAATTTGACTTTAGGAAATATCTAGAAGTTTCAAGGTGCCAGCACTAGTGAACAAGGTGAATTATGACAACTCTAAGGGTTTTAGGATCTTTCCTTTGGATGATACTCAGCAGTAGTAGTCACCATATTTTATAACACCTTATAAAGACAGTCATGAAAGAGAACTTCAGAACTCTTCAAAAAGTGGGAAGAGTCATAAAATAAGTGTATTTGAAGTAAGGGGGACAATTTTGAGGAGAACTATAACAATGTATAATTTACTGTAATACATTTCTAAAACTTTAAACATTTACCACATATTTATATCATATCTCATATTTGCAGCAATTGGTCCAATTACCTCAAGTTAGTTGACAACATTTCCCTGCTAAATGGCAGTACTTTTCATCAGGAAATCACAGGACAGAACATGCACTGATGACAAGAATGAAAAAGAAGTCGGTGCAGGGATTTAGTTCAGTGGTTCTGCTGCCTACCTTGCAAGTGCAAAGTCCCGAGTTTGCTCCTTGATACAAAAAAAAAAAAAAAAAATTTCAAAGGGAAGAAGTAAAAATTAGGAGAGTAAAGCAGAATTCTCCTGCAGATGGTGGTATGAGATTCCACCTAATAAAATCACTTCTCAGGAGAGCTCCTGGTAGACCTTACCTAAAGGTGAATTCTAATGATATTTTTCTTTTTTCTCTCTCTCTCTCGTTGAGTTTATTGGTACATTTTAGGTATACAGTGTAGTTGCATTCATCATTGGGCTCTTGTACCTTTACATGACAGGTCTTGGTTCTCATTTTTCCCCTTGTCCCTGCCCTCCCTTCACCCCCTCCTCCCCTCCCCATTTACTAACACTTTATTTCCATTTTTTCATTTTCTCATATATTTTTCTTTTCCCTTGTTACCCTTCCCTTTCCTTTCCCACTTTCCCCACACCTTAAGCCCTTTTCTTCTCATTTCATATTGTCAATTATCTAATGATATTCTTTTGCCATTATTAATGTAGTCTGCAGTCTTATCTACAAATCCTCTACAATCTTATGGCTACAATATTTGGTCTTTCCCTTTCACTTAATTGAATCAAAATTATAGGTAAACTTTCATTTAGTAGAGCAAAGTGCTTTTTTTACCCATAGAAAGATAATAAACAAGAATAATTACAATATGAGTCAAAGTTACAAGATCCACAGAGCCTCGTTTGGAAATAAATTCAATTCTTAATACCATTAGACTAAAACAAAATATGTAAAGAAGGAAATGCATGAGAATCAAGGTCTAGTTTCAAGTGATATGCAAGCCATTTTGATTTTTCCTTTCCTTTATGAAGGACCTCGATTTGATTCTCTCCTCTGTGGCACAAGTGGCTAGCAAAACAGTAAAGTTGGTGTTCTCTTAGAAGGAGCACATGGACGATGTCTTGGCCAGTGGATGAAAGACCAACAGAATCCCTGGTAGCCCAGTGTCATCTAACAGTTGATACAGCCTGATCAGGCTGCTTCTGCAGTAACAGAATGGGAATAGTCCTGAATGAAAAATTAGAAAACAGTTCTTCATGGAATACAACAAGTATCCTCTCTCTTTCTCTCGTTGCTTCTTGCTGTTTTACTTGGCTTTAAGTTTGCTCAAAGCATCTCATAACAGGCGGCAGTGGTGAAGATAGAGAGTAGGGTAGGGATATGCAAGAGAATCAATATTTGTAAATGAAACAGCAGAGTCTTCTTCTTTATCCTCTTAGTAATTGAATCTCCCTGCTCACCTCCAACTTCTGGGCAAACATAGGGTCATCTGAGTGTGGTTTTTACATATCTCTAAACTCTTGACCTCACTTGCTAATGTGGGCTCAAATTCCTCAGCATCATCTATTTTTATAAGGATTTGATTTCATATCAGAAATCTAGGGAATAGTATAATATGATAGTTAAGGGCAATGGGAGATATTCTGCTTTCACAAAAGAAAAGAGAGATGCAACTTAGAAACTCCAAGAACTATTACGAGAATGGGAGAGGTGTATGAAGGAGGAAAGTGCACACGAAATACAAAATTCAACAAACGATAGGAGTTCAAAGGACTTGTATCACTACAGAATGAAGCCTATTTATATGATTCTCATTCTCAGGGTTCAGTCATTTACAAGTAAACTACTAAATATAATAGATTACAAGTTCGCTGAATCAGAAGAATCCCAGCTTTTGGTATGATTAAGTTTTAATTGTATTTCTCCTTCGGGATCACTAGTAGCTAATAAGCTCATGAAAATAGGTCTTTAAATAGCAGGAGCAGTAAAAGTCTCTCTGTGCACTATATTTTGCTATGCTTCATTGCCTGAGGCATTCTCCTGCCTGTAGTCTCAAGTGCTCTGTTTTCGTATCAATGAAATATGTAAATAATACTCAAAAATCCCAAATTTTGAAATGAGATACAATCAGATGCTCAGCTTAGGTTTCTTTCAAGGTAATCAAGCTGATTTTAAAAATACTACTAAATGTTGTTTACAAGAAAATTACATTTGCAAGACACAGTGGTACAAAGGTACATGTTTGTTTTAAATAATTATATTAGTCTCAAAAAATCCTTTCTGCTTCATCTTTGATGATGTAAAATACAGATCATGTACATACACATTAATCTATCTATGATAAACTCTAATTTTAACCTATCCTAAACTCTGTGGTCAATATACTCAATGTACTATGCAGTATTTTTTCATATCATCGAATAAAGTGTTGAAGTCTGTTGGTTTTAGCAAGTAAAAAAGACTGCATCAGAAGTATGTAAACTCCTTCATGACAGCATTAATTCAAAGGGTATGTGTGGGGACTATTTATATAATTTTCCAAATTGCTCACATTTTTCATATACATACATATATATGTATGTATGTATGTATGTATGTATGTATGCATACATCTTGGGGCAAATTAGTAGAAGTCTTCAGCTGAAAGTGTCCTGTGGTTAAATCAGCTCTATTACAGTCACAAGGCTAACTCTGTCTTTGCTTTTGCCTGAAAACTTTTGGTAATGACCCACTGCCTGTAAGTAAAGTCAAGTTCCTTAGCAAATACTTAACAACATTTATGACTTTCCTTAGATCCAAATTTATCCTAATTTCTCTTTTCTTGCTCAAGTCACCATTTATGGCCTAGTATTATTGAACTCCATGAAGTAAAATTTCCATGAAGTTGGTCTTCTTTGGGCTTTTGCACAGGTGTTGTCTTTATTATTCTATCTAGGGAAAAAGGAGTAATAATTTTTCTACACAGATTTTTAAACTTATTTCAGATGGTGCTTCTTCTGGGGGGCTTTCCTATGGTTTTCTTCATGTATGTAAAATTGCTCTCTCTTCTTTCATGGATTATACTTGTTTTGATGGATACATTATAATGTAACACCTAAGGGTAGAGTGTAGGATATCTTAAAGGAAAGGATTGTATAGATAATACCCAATTAATGATTGTGTGGCCTCATAATTTTTTACATCATGATAATTTGATAACAATGAACATTAAATAGAAACCAGAGTTTGAAGTTTGAATTTTAATTGTTACCCAGAGTAGCAGTGTGTAGTAAGATCTCTCACAAGATGCTGGTCAGTGATCAAGAACAGCATCCCCCAGTAAACCACACGATCACAAGGAGAAATAACTTGTTCTCTATAGTGTACTATGCTGCTAAACTCTGAGGTTCAGCAAAACAGGTGTATTAAATTCATTGTTCAGCTTATGATATGTTCAATTTTTGATGGGTGTATCACGATGGAACAATTGAGGAGCATCTATATGTAACGCATTATCTTGCAATCCTTAGCACCTAGCCCCATACCTACTATACCGTAGCTTGTCAGCATTCTGTAAGCATAAAACGGATATTGTGCAAATCTTGCTATAAATGTAGGTACTGATCAATATGTTTCCACATATAGAGGAAATTTCGGATGGCCACATTCTTGCTTCAAAATGCGTAAGAAATGTAGCTTGATTCTTTTCTCCGAATTTGAAGTTAAGAACTCTCCGTGTCTCCTCTCTCTGTTATTTAACAAATGTCATTTTACTTTTTAATGATGCCCTTCATGGGTTTAGTGCCCCTTGGCTAAAATTCAGTGGAAAGGATGTTCTTATGGTATTTTTGACCTGACATGAAGTATGTGTCACCAGAATCTTTACTAAAAGTAGCTCTCCAAGGATTCCCTCCCAATTTTAAGAAGGCAAGCGGTCCAAATAAGCATGTCAAAGGTGAGACTTTTGAGGTTAGTTCATCATTACTATATTTTCTGCCCCAGTCATTTTTAGGCTGTAACTGTCATTTTATTGATCACATCCCTTTGGCAAAAAAAATCAATAGCATTGAGTACCAAGAGAAAACATTTGTTATAAAAAGGTATGACAGATCTCCTGACCACAACTGAGCAAAAATATTTCAAAGCACATTAAGCATAGAGTGATTCCTTAAATTTATTTTGGTTAACAGGGATAATTTAAAGTAGAGAGATGGCTCAAGAGAGAGATTATTCACAGTTTTATAGGTTTACCAACTTCTCTCTACTTAGGAACCCTAATTTCCCACATGCTCTCTGCTCTCCCTGGAGGTTACCTGCGGTTTAATAACGTGTGTTGCCTGGAGGGCTATGGAAGAGCCAGGGAATCATCTAATCCAACCTTCAAATGTAGGAATTGGAAAAGGGAACGCTCCATTTTATAATGCTGAAAATAATTTCATATAAAATTCTAACCCTCCCCAGATACACAATAAGTCTAAAGATTTCCAAAAGGATGAAGTGTTAACAGAATTTATCAGAAGAAAAAAATTTCATCTCTAAGAAAAACCTTCTTCACCCTAAAACTTCTCTAAAAATGTACAAGTATTTATGCTAATGAACAAGGTATCTTTTTCAAAAAAATAAAAAATGGGAACAGCTTGTAGAATTTCCCACTAAAAAACAATCTATTAGTGTCATGTTTATTAATAATTCAGCTTTTATCATCTATTCCAATGTAATATTTGCATAGTATAATAAAAATAAAAGTGAGCTCTCAGTTTGTCCTCATATTCAAGCCAGTTCTAATCTCTCAGCTTTTCATTAAGAAATCTGCTTTTCTTTGAATAGTACTCAAGTTGATTTTTTGGGGAAAATTCCTTATAGATTTGGTTCCCACGTGGTTGACAATGACCTGTCTAGGGTTAGAGAAAGGAAGGCCCTCACGGAGGCAAAGACAAGCTGAATAGATGTTCATACCAGCCAACAGTGGAAATGCACGCCCTTGGCAGCAAATTTAAAGAGTGAGCACATTCCCACACAAAAAGCAAAACCGAAGATTCATGCAATTTTTTTTACCAGAATCAGAATTTTTTAAAAATGCATATACAAAGGGAAAAATGAAAACCAAGACCTGTCATGTAAAGGTACAAGATCCCAGTAATGAATGTAACTATACTTTCTACCTAGAATGTACCAATAAGTTCAATAAAGAAACACATATATAAACATGCACGGGCAAAATGAGTACCCACACAAACACATACACAAATTTTAAATCTGTGATGACCAGAATTTTCTTATATTTAGTTTCTGTGGTGCACATTGCTCTTTATTGACTAGCTGAGTATGTTACCAATGAGCTGCACTGTTAGGTGCCCCCAAAATGCACTGCAGGGAATTTCAGTAATGCTCATCCAGGGAGGCACATCTTTCTAACTATGAAGAGCCAATTCAGACCTTTTGCTTAGCTCAGTTTCTTCTCTTCTCAGCAGGGGGTGCCAATTGTGCCAATCAGTGCTGAATTAATTGGGGTTGTTTGGCTCTGTCTCCAGATATATGAAAAATAAAATACAAAAGAACAAGAAACGGAAAGAAATCACCTTGATTTTTAAAAAATACCATCTATCTTTCTCCATCATATTCTTGACTGTTTAATAAATTGACCACTCTAAAGCTTAGGAGCTTTAACACAATACAGAAAATTACTTGTTTACTTATGATTTCTCACTAATTATTCATTAAATAACATTTTGGATAAAGTCTTGTTGGTGTGGCTCATTCTGAATCATTTCATTTAGTAAAGATACTTACTTCATATGTACAGAAATCAATTATAATGCAACATTAACATTGCTAGGGGGAGGCTTATACAAGAAATCACATACATTGTGACAAAATAGCATCGAGAGAAACATTTTGAACCATGTTGACCATGGAAAGGAGACACTACTTTGTGGTATATCACTTAATAAGCCTTAGATTTGCTGATTACCCCCCCCCCAGATTCTATTTGACTTAGAAATTTCCATTGGTTTAAGAATTCTTTAGGGTTGAAAGTATATTTCAATATATATTCCAGGATCTCAAATTAATTTTTCTTGTTACTACGCAACTTGATTTTTATCTTTTTGCTAGCATCAAAACATGTTTTCAGTCAATATTCTTAATATTTCCTACTGTATGTACCTTATCAATTTCTGCCTTCTGCCAAAGGCTTCCTTCAAGGCCTGCCTCAAGCCCAGCTCCTTTCTGATGCCTCCTGCTCCTGGCCCATGTGTGGCTCCCCTCTTTGAAGTTCTCACTATGCTGAATGTTTTACCAGAAGATGTGGCATCTGGTTGCATTTGTGTTCTGATATTTTCTATGCTTTCCACCTGTGTTACCCTTGTCTGCTCAAACAGATGGTAGGAAATTTAAAAATACAAGTAAGACTTTACACTTCTTTTGTATCATTTTGAGGATGTTATTAAACACATAGTAGATTTTATCAAAATTAAATAAGGATACCTCACTACAATGTGAATTTTCACTCCCTGGAAATACATTAGCTTTAGAAAATACAACTCCATCAGTGTAATATTTGAGCGAGGATTAGATGCACAGACTATCATATATAGGATATACTTTTATATGGTTCATATAATTGCTCCAAGTACTTCATTAGATACTGCAATAGCATCTACTCCTGCTTTTACAGTACCTTTAGCTATTAAGTATACTAAAACTAGTTATAACTTAAATACAGAAATATAGAATAGATAATCTCCTGGATTCACATAGAAAATAGAGAAAATGCAGATAATAGAATGTTTATATTCTGGTTTACATCATTTATAAGAAAAAAAATTAATACTAAGCTAGGAATTGAAATGAAGACCTTACAATTGTTAGGCAAGTGTTCAACCACTGAGTTGGCCCCACCAGAAGACCTATTTTGACCTTCAAATGTTTTTCCTTCTGTCTAAGCAAAATTGACATTAGTTTAATTTTCTAATCCTTTATTCACTATCCACTTCTAATTTAATAATGATAAGTGAGGTGTTACTTTCAGGAATCTTTGTATCTAGATATTATCTCCTCAATGTCCTTAGCCTTTAGTATGAAGTGCAGATGTTTCAAAGAAATGTAAGGAAAGATATGAGAGGCACCACAAAATCCACCAGCAAATTTACACAGATTATTTGTAGCAACAGGTTTATATCCTGAAAAACATCACTACAGAAGAAATCAAATATCAGAGAAGTTGACTTTTTCTGTACATTTTGATGAACATATTGCAACATATACATGGTTCTCCTTTCAAGTTTAAAGTAACTGAAAAGAGAAATAACTTCAATCTCTTATAAAACATTGAGCCTAAAATAAATGCTGTTCAGAAATTCTAAAAAGGCAAGAGGTACAGACAAGCTTCTCACAGCTAAATCTTTTGCGGTTAGATCACCATGACTATAATCACTTTGGAACTTGCTGCACACTGCTGCTTAGAAACCAAAACTTCAAAATTTTGTCTGATTTCACTCAGTCATTTGTGTACTTTTTTACTTAGGACATGAGTTTGCTACAAGGTCGTCTAATCTCCTTATCTTTTTGTAACAAAATAACAAAGAGTCCATAAAAATTGCTAATCAACTTAAAATGTTTAAAATGCTTTAAATTTTTCAACAGCTTTGTTGAGACATAGCTGACATACTATAACCTGCACATATTTCGCTCTTCCCTTCATTTTAAAATGAAACAGTGAATGGATCTCCTTCCATTAGCCTCAATTCTCTACTTGTTTTTTTCTAATTTCTTTTGCTGCTTATTTTTTGCATGAGTAAAAATGGCTTAAATGGCTGGGCATATTATCAAATATTCTAGAATCTACAGCCCTCCCATTGGCAAATTCTAGTTATTTAAACTCCAGGAACGGACCATTAAGAAGTGTCAGGAGGAGCTCTATTAACATTTGATCTTTCTGTAGGTTTAGTGCTATCTTCATTGAACATACAGTATTATTCCATTCCCCTTAACAGTAATTTACCTATCTGGAACTACTTTGTGGTCATCAGTTATTTAGGATTTTTGAGTGATTCTATTATTACACTAGAATGTATTTGATTTTTCTTACAGGTGATATGCACATTTGAGGAATTTGAGATGACATTTATTACTTTCTTGAATACCACCCAAAAGTTTTACTTCTACAGGTATATCCTGCTTTAGAAGACTGGGCATGCAAGTTCCTTTTTGTTTTAATGATTTACAATGTTTTGAAACTAATACCTGTAAAGTAAGTAGAGAAGAAACTGGTAGGCTAAATTGAAGTCAAAGAATTAAAGACATTTTAGGTTTGTAGTGGAATGCATAAAGCTCTCCTATTATCTGATATTCATTTTACAATGTATTTTTTCTAATATTTATTTGTGATACAAAAGAAAAATCTATGCATAAAACTCATACCCTATAGATTACATTTCATTAACAGGCAATACATTTTTTCATGTATCATCCATTCATATATATTTTTTTCTTATTTAGCCATGGCATTAGTAAAGAAAACATTTGATATAGATAAGATGTAGAGAAAACTTCAAATACCACTAGATGGAATAAGTCTGATGCACTATAATTCTGCTACATGCATTGTGTCTCAGCGGTCTGTACAAACTAATGTTTTGGGTATAATGAATACTAATGCTTTCTGGAGGTAATTGTCCTATTATATTCAGAGTTCAGTAGTTAGGTTTATTAATATTATGTGGTACAATGTTTTAGCTAGGCAATCAAGTTTTCTTCAAAGTGAGCTACTTCAGGTTACAGTGTTTATTGACTGTTTGAATTGCAATTATGAAAATATCACTGAATTTTCAGTGTCCCTGTGGTTAAAATACTCACTTATCACAGAATTGAGCTTCTACTACAAAAAAGCTTAAAGCTGCTGACCCTCATTTAGCAAAGTTCGATTTGGAGAATGTGTATTCTTTCCCACAGCTTCTGCAATTATCAAGGCAAAACATTCTATTAGGTTCTTTAATCAATGTTTGTTTTCTCCTTGCAGAAGCAGCTGCCAACACAGGCTATTTAGCACCTTTAGGGCTAATTTTAGGCTGTATTTGACTCTGAGGATTCCTGGGCTTTTTGATGGCAAGGGCTATACAAATTCTCTGGCTCTCCCTGGGCACCCTTGACCCCAAAAGCGTAACAGGGAGTGTGCAAATGAGAGGTGAACAGACTTAAAGAATAGCCTCGTTCCTCTTCCTAGCAAATCAATGCTTATCCATGAACTCCAGAGGTTGTCTGGAATGGTCTGAGAGCCTTGAGGTTAGTGGGAATGCCTCTAGCTGCTCTTACTCTCATACTACTTTCTCTGCTTTTTGAGTCTGAGCATTTACAGTTGTGAGAATTCCCATTAAGGGTGGCTAAACAAATAGCATTTTGTTAGTTTGCAATTCCTCTGATAATTTGTAAAAATTTTCAACTAACTTTGCATTACTGACTCAATTTTAAGTTGCTGTGCTTTGTTTCTTGTGGGTTTTTTGTTGGTTGGTTTGGACTTTGTTCTTTAAATTACACATCTCTATATTGATAAGAAAATAGTCTATACATTGATTCTCTTCATTCTTGTCAAAAGTGGAAATGGAAACAAAGTTGGTTAAATTGATTTTATAGAGTAAGTGTTAGGTGGTCACTGATATTAACACTTGCACATTAAAACTATAATAGCTGTAGAATCTCTTGTGCTGAAGTCTTTGCAACAGAAAAAGTAACATGAAAATACTTTAGATAATTGAGAAGACTCTTGATCCATAGTTCCTGTAATTTTCAAGTACTTTCTTTTAATAACAGGGAAAAATAGTCACTTATGACTTTGAGAAAGAAGAGAAAAAGGGAATAACGTAGTAAAGATAGTTGAGATTGTCAGAAAATATTAGGGTCCAAAGGGCCCAGTAAGGAGGTGCTGCATAATAGAGAAGTCTAACTGTTAGAATACGATTCCAAAGCAATCAAGAAAGGGAAAGTGCAAGATCATGGAAAAATGGGATAGATAGTGAAACAAATGGGAAGGAGAGAAAAAGAGAAAAGGAAAAAGGTGGAGGGAGGGAGGGAGAAGAGGGAAGAGAAAAGAATACAGCAAGAAAGAAGACAGCTGAAAATAGAGATCATTGTGAAAAACATATATATGAACTGAGAAGAAAATTGAAGGGTTTAATTTTGAGTAATTTTTCAAATAGAGGATCAAGTTATAAATTATATATGAAGGAACCAAGGAAAGACTTGGGTCCTGAAATAAATAATAGTAAGGGCAAAGTCTTAAATATATCATATACTTTAAGAGTATATCTCAAATATCACTTTCCAACAGATTAAAAATAGTCAAAATGTCAATTTAAGATATAAAAATAAATATCATATCTGTTACATAATATTTGAAATTTATACAAATTGGGGACAATCCATAGATCCAGTCATAAGTAGTTAACTCCAAGAAAAATAAAAATTCAAAGAGAATAGGTCTAAAATTCTACTTGGCACTCAGACAAAATACAAATATAAATGGAGCTAAAGGATCCATAATCTTTGTCAACTTGAGTTTATTCCATGAATTAGAAAATATTTCAAATCTTTTTGGTTACTAAATTTAGGTAGAAAAATGTATAATATATGTAAATTTATAAGATATTGCCAATTGGCATGTGTGTCCATCTGATTCAGTATTTGGCCACAAGTCTAGATTCACCAAAATCAGTAATTCAAATAAGTGTAAGATAATTAACATCAAGATCACCTTATTTATAAAAAATTTAAAGATCAGGGATTTAGCTCAGTAGTTGCACTGCCTGCATTACAAGCAGAAAATTCTGAGTTTGATCCCCTGTATCTCCTCCCCCAAAATTAAAATATCTGATATGAATATTTAGCTTTTGGTTTAGAGATTAAAGGCATAAAATACAATGCTTAGAATTTTAAAATTGTTCAAAGTTTATTGTAAGTCAAATTAACCTATAAGGCACAAATAATAGTAATATCATAAAGAAATCCATTCAGAGACAACTGGAATTATTTTGGAATATAAAGAAATGGATTTTAAATAGGAAATTGTCAAAATGGTTTAAATTTTAAGACACTTAAAGATGAATTTTCTAAAACAATGTTAATTTTTTAAAAATTAGCTTGAGGTACATCTTAAATATGTAAAATGCTTTTCTGCACATTTTATTGCTGTTGGATTTCTTTGTAAATGACACTACTTTAAAGTACAATTGACTAAATTCATTTATTCAAAATTATTAGGTGATATAGTGAACTTAAAGATAGTTGCTATATATTGTTATTTACTCTAAAGATAACTACTATATATTGTACATATTAATTTTGAAGTATGTAATACTATACTGCAGTATCATATGCCTATCAGTAGAGGTTAACTTTGTGTTTTTTCCTGTTTGTATATGTTTGATTTTGATGTTTTTGAAGGTACTATGAGATGCTATACTGTTGCAAATTTATATTCTGTACTGTAACTCTACTCAGAATTTTCTATATTTATTTTGTCAGTTGAAATTTCTTCTCAAACAAATATATGTGAGGAAGCCACCTGTTCAAAACAGACACAAAATAGTTCAGAGGGAGGAACCTGGGCACGTCCAGTCTTGCCTCTCTGTCCCTTTCAACACCTCTTTCCTGTGGTGCTTGAGGCTATTTTTGGGAATCCCTAGTAAATTAGTGAGGACTAGAAAATCACCATCTAAATAGGGAAGCACAGATTTTACTGTCACTGGTTTTTATCAAGGTGACATAATTTTCCTAGTGAATATTTCTATGCTATATAGAAAAAAAACGTAATACAGGATGTTAGGAGGAAGACATTGTGAGCTATTATGAACCTGGCTTTTGTTTTCCTTTTTAATATGATTAGAATTTAATAATTAGCCATATTAATCAGTCTTATAAAGTACATTTTATATTGGTTGACTTACAATTGTGATTGAATGGGACTACAAAAACGAAAAGGTAACATATCTCCAAGTTCGTTTTCTATAGCAAGACCTTTAATAAGTTGGAACTTATTCTAAATAAATTACTGGCTTAATTTATCATTGAAAGCAAGTGTGTGATTTCCTTTTCTGTTTTTATTACATGAATGTTTGTTGGAAATACTGACACGAAATGGCCCATCTGTGAACTGAGAGTTGTTTGAACTATTTGAGTCTTCTGAGTGCACTTCTGGCAAAGGCTTCAGAATGTGTGATAGAAATTCACGATGTTGAGGCTGACTGTGCAATCATCTGCTTCCTTTCGTCCCTGTGGTTGACATGGATTAATGGGCCGAGGCAGGAGATGAGCACAACACAAATTGAAAATAATGGAGCATTTTGCACCAATGGAGTCAGAGGATAAGAACTACAGTGGGAAGGCAAGGAAGTGGTGAGCAGGCTGGGGGTGGCACACGGCGTGAGGGAGACACCACGGCAGCTTTGGGACAGTTACAGTTTAACATGTTCACTTCTAATGAAGACAAGGCCGCCTGCTGTATGCCATTTTACAGTAATTCTGCAGTAGCTTTTACAAGATGGCTTGATTTTTGGATTTGATATGAAACCCAGTCACAATATCTACTAAATTGACACATGTTAACATTTCAGAGGCGATGATGTAAACATTGAATTATAAGTGTGTGGAATGTGAACTTAGTACACAACAGTTGAATCATTTTACATTACAGAGTAAGAAGTTACCTATTAAATACTTCCCCTTGGAAGTTAGAATAGAATCACATGACTGCTAGTCATTTTCCAGTGTGTATCCCACACCTGTGTAAGGGGGTTTGGAGTGAGCAATGATAAGACTCAGAGCCAGAGGTCTTGAGATTTCTAACAAACTGGGAATAGTGTTTTCCAAGGAAAACTGAATAGAAAAAAAATGTTTTCCAGACAGCTATACACATTTGCAGGTAATACATGTCTTAGACAAATTACAGGAATGAATTATGGGGAAAGTTTTCAAAAATTGTGAATCTGTTCCTTTACCAGAATTGTGCTCAAAGGAAAGCGACTGCACAACCAAGTTGTGAACAAGTGAAGCTGTAGTCTGAATCTCAGGGGAAATAGGGCAAAAGAGGCAATCCATTAGGAACTCCCATTTCATGCTCTCCAGCACTGTAAACTACTTGCAGGTGTGGGCTATGTCTATGGAGTTTCTCTTTTGCCTAACTACAGGTGGGATGCTCAGGACCAGAAGGGTTTCAGATTTGGAATTTTCAGATTTTGAACAATTTGCATCGACTTTATCAGGTACTTAAAAAGTTTTAGATTTTGGAGAATATTGGGTTTTCAGATTAGGTATGCTCAAACTGTTACTAGTTCTTGCAGCTACTGAAAAAAATGTTTGTTGAATGAAGGAATGAATGAACTTACTTACATCAAAGGTATGTGCTATAAAAACCATAGCTATTTTAGAAAAAAGAAAATGTTTAAGGTCACTGGCATTTATCACATCTAATATAACTTAGTGTGAATAAAAGCAAAGTAACTTTGGGTAAGACTTTACTTTCATGAGAGTCATTTTTCACTGGGAAGGGGAGCAAAGACCTAGATAGTTTATCAGTTCCCTTCTACTCTATGCATTTCTAGTTCAATAATTTAGAAAAGTTTGAACAATGAGGAACGGCCAGTTGTCTTTCTTCTTACCCAGTAAACTTACTGGCACGATTGCACTCTCCACATCTATGAACTGGTATGGGCAAAAGAGCAGATCTTAAAAGGAATGGAAGCTTCCATTAAACTTAAAACAATGCTTGGATCAAAGAGTATCAATGCTGGAAAGGATTTCTTGATCAAGTATAATGCTACATAGAAAATCTGTTGATTGAGTAGTTTATACAAAAATTCAAAACAGTAAAAAGAATTAAGAATTATTTTTAACATTAGATATGTTTGTTCATGTATGTATTATACCTTAAATAAGTTTTAATAAACATTTGGTACTGCGGATTTACAACGGGGAAGCATTTTTTAATTCTGTGCAAACTAAGAGTTAATGCCATTAAAACTCTAAATGAGCAATACTAGTGTGCAAATGCCTTTTAAGATTAATACACAAAATTCTGATATCTCTCAACAGTCTCATTAACATGATAACAGGCCCAAAGGAGTTTCAAATCCCTTAACACACACAAGACATATTTTCTCCCATTTTTGCTCATACCACCATTAAAATGGAAATTAAACCACATCAAAAAAACCTTCCAAAAATATCAAGGGTCCAATCCAAATTCATAAAATACTTTTTTTATATATTAAACTACACAAGCCTTGTTGAAATGCAACTAAAGAACTGACTTACATACAAAAGAAAAAGGGGATCTATGATTAGTTTATTTTTTATCCCAAAGCCCCAACATTTAGAGCTATTGAAGAAATTGAGAAATACTGAACTGTCTAGTATAGTAAGCAATTTGTTTGGAGCAGAAACTAAGTAGCACTTAAGAGTTAAAGATGGACTTTGAAAAATGCACTTGTGCATCTGCTTTCAAAGGTTTCAGTCAAAGCCATACATAGTGTAATTGCACTGGATCCTTTTGTGGTCTAATAAGGAAGAAAATAAAAACAAATGATCCTCTTTGTTATGGAGGATATGCCTTACACTATCACTGTACGGTGACAACTTCTTGTCCTCCTGTCACTGCCTGTCCTTTAGACCATACTGCAGAAAAGCAATTTTCTGCCTCAAAAGCACTCTATTTTTTTAAAGTTTGTCTCTGGGCAATTTTCAGGTCTACTAGAGCTGCACAACTGTATACAGATGAGAAAGACCCAAAATAGGGCAATTTATTTGATTCCCCCTCTTCAAAACATTTAGCTGAGATTGCATATCCAACAGAGAAAGCCCAAAAAGAATATTCAGTAGTGACCCACAGTGACATACATCCTTTCTCTAAATTTGCATTAAACGTGGTTTCCAAATAATGTAGACATCCTAGAGTTGCTTTTTGTTTAATGTAAACCTTTAACACTAAATTTTCCTTAGGATATTAAAAGCTATTTTCTATTTTAAAAAGGGCAAATCCCTAGAAATAGGTAGTTAAACAAGCATATGGAGTTTTCAGATGAAGAATTGCTTAATTTTAAGGGGTCTGCTCATTTGAATCAGCACTTTAGTTTTTCTGGTTGAGAAGGAAAGGGCACCTTTGATGGAAAAATGTATTCCTCCAATGTTCAGTTGCTTATAATTTTACACTTACCAATGCCTAGTGCTAGCATGGCCATAATAGCCACCTGATGTAACTCTATCTTGGCACAGTATGGAATGTTCCACTGTGGTCTTTTACCCCAGTCAGAAAACAAGTTTACCTCTAATAGCGTCTGCACAGAGGAATAATTTAAAAGTTGTGACTGTACTGTATCCCTAAAATGTACCAATAAACTTAATTAAAGCTGAAAAAAATGAAATAAAATAAATAAAAGTTGTGAGATGCTGACACATTTTAAAAAGGATATAGTCTTTTTAAAAGTCATGAGCCCTCTTAATGCTGCAATATTTTCCTCAATTCATCACTGGTTTTGAATGTTTCAAAAAAGACTTGCTTTTCTCATGTGCGATGTTTTACAGTCCACATTAGAAAGTGAGCATGAGGAAACATGTTCGTCCAGACAGAGAAAATTCCCATGTGAAAACTTAGGGTCTTTAAAATAGATAACACAGTAGCTATGAATGCTTACATGGATTATAGAAAAGCAAATGCACTTGGCCTATTATTCTTTTTTCCTACAGAGTGTGCGTGTGTGCGTGTGTGCGCGTGTGCGTGTGGTCATTTGCATCCAGTGCATACTCAGTTTCTCTCCATTCTCCTCACTGTCTTCTTCCTCTCGTTTCTGTCTGATCTTGTGTATGAGGTCAACTTTGAAAATCATAGATTTAGTTGTTAATGTGCTCTTAACCTAATCAGAAGCACGTAAAGAAAAAAGTAAAAGAAATCCAGTGCACATTATATACTTGGAGCAAGAAAAAAAATCTCTGGAACAAGTGAAGTTATTCCAAGCTGGGTGACTTTTTTTTAATTTTTATTTTTTTCTAGCAGAACCTAAAAAGGCTTGTTAAATTTTCACAAGCACGCTGAAATTATCTGATGGGTAGAGTCTTGACCTTACTTCCTCATCACATAAGGGTTCTTAGACTGTTTTCTTTGTCTGCCCTCAATTCTTCTCAAAAGACTGCTTTCCAACTTTATGTGGTCCAGCTTTTGCCCTTGTCGCTGGGGAGAAACTGACCTTCCACGAGGTCTCTGACGACCTCATTACAGCTGAGCCCAAGGGCCAGTCCAATTTTCAAACCTCATCTTTTCCCAACTCTTCGCAGCATTTGTCACATCCAACCATCTCCCGGGTCTCAGAACGCTTTCTGATCTGAGCGCCTGACTCCCACTTAGTCGAGTCCAGCTTCCTTCATTGCCTGCAGTACGTCCAGTCATTCTTCATCGTGACGCAAGGGAAAAGCCTACAGTTTTCGTATTCTGCCTCTGTCTTTGTCTCTCTTTCTCTTCACCTTCCCTCTTCCCCCTCCCCGCTTTCCTATCCCTTCTCTTCTCTCCCTCTTCTCTTTCCCCTCATCTACATCCAAATATTTAAATCGGAACTCAGCTTTGTTCATCATCTGAACTATAATAGGCTCAGCTTAACCCTGTCTTAGCACCTCCCATCGGCCACCTCCTCAGATTTTTTTCAGGATCAGGTATTACCACTTCGGTAAGATTCCAGTGACGTATTTCTAAAATCATTTCTTCAAATGAGCGTCCACGTTCTTTAATTTTAGGCAAGCCTTGTGAGTTATCTATGTACATCTTTTGTCATTTTTAACACAGTACTTTTTTTCTTAATTAAATCGTTTTCCTGGTTTCCATTTTTAGTGACTTCCTCAATAGCTAAATGCAGTATTTTTCTTCAAGATTTGTTCAAGGACGATACTTCATCTCCAGGCAGTAAAAATCTTAAGTCTGTATGGCACGGATAATTAAAACACTCCAAATTTATATTTTGTACAATATGTAAGACCTGCCAGCCAAGCGTGGAGGTCCTTTTCTCTGATTCAAACATTCTGGGATGCTGAGGCAGGAGTGCTAAAAGTTAAAGTTCAATCTGGGCAAATTAGTGACATAGAGAAAACCTGTGTCCAAATAAAAAAGAACAAGGGCTGGTGATACAGATTTGTGCAAAGGTCTTGTGTTCAATTCCCAGTACAGCAAAGGAAAAAAAAAAAAAAAAAAAACCT